>NW_017731372.1:3425311-3445816 GCF_001890085.2 Hipposideros armiger
CAGCCGCAGTGAGCAGCCTTCCAGAAGCCGGCGACTGATCTGCCTCACCCGGGAAGAGCGCAATGATGGTGCCAACTTGGGCCAGTGAAGCGACATCCTCCACAACTAGACTGAAGAACAAAAAGGATAGCAACTTGTCTGTTCCCCTTCCCCCAAATTCCCCAATAAAAATCTTAAAAAAAACCAAATGAGAAATATTTTAGACTTCGCAGGCCATGTGGTCTGTGTTGCAACTATTTAGCTCTGATGTTGTAGCATGAAAGCAGCCACAAACAATATGTAAATGGGTGATCTTGGTTGTGTTCCAGTAAAACTTTATTTATAAAGACTGATGGTAGTCTGGATTTGACCCATGGGCCATAGTTTGCAATTCTTGCTTTAAAGGAATCAAAGTAGGGAATTAATGATTTTTAAGAGTACACATCTACTAATACAGAACATACCAAGTCCCATGTCTAGAGAAAAATATAAAATAAAACAAATAATAAGAGTTTATTTCCTCTAAGTTGTAGAGTAATTCCTGAATTGTATGTTCCACTCCAATCTTAATAACCTAGTTTTTAATTTTTTTTCCAGAAAAAACCTTCTCGAGGAAATGCTCAAGCAACTAGTCAACCTTTTGATGTCAGAGTGCTGACACAATTGGTAAATGTTTTTAAATCCTACTTATCTAAAATACATTATGTTTTAGAATAACCATAATAAAATTGTTTCTGTTTTTATGTTTATAATTAAGAGCCAAAGAATTTTAGAGATGTAAGAGACTGTCAAAAAATGTCTAGTTCTAGGAAAGTTGTTCCCAAGAAATACTATGTTAAAACCTATTTCAGGTCTTTTGGCCAAGACTATTAAAATTTTAACATAAAGTAAATATCAATTAAAAAATATATGTATACACATATACTACATGTGTACATATACATACATTTGTGAACGTGTGTGTGCAGTATTCCTGGTTGTGTTTTATGACTAAAGTAGTAATTCTTAACAATTTAAAAATAAAAGGTATGTGCACAGATGTGCCAAGAGTTGTCATATACTTCATGTGAAGTAGATTTATACCTCCTCTGATTTGATTAAAAAAAAAATCACACAGTATTAACAAGTTTTGTATTTTTATATGGTTGTGTTAAGTTGCACATCTCTTCAGAAATTGAAAGTTGGATAGCTTCAAGAATAAAAAGTTAAAGCCAATAACTATTCCTAAAAGTATAAATGCTTTGATTTTAATCCTCCTTGAAACTACCCTTGAGAACAGACTAGAAAACTTTTCCTTTCCATATTATACTGGAAACGTAAATAGAAGTATCACTAGGCCTTGTAAGTTTTTAACTGAATGAAATAGACTTCCGAGGATGTTTTATTTTCTTCTTTTTCTTCTCTGTTTAGCAATAGAGCATTACTAAATTGTCATTGGGTTTATGCCACTCAACATGAGTTCTCAATTTCTCAATACCTTAAAAGTATTTTTAATTTTTTCTTTTCCTACTTCCTTTTGATTTTAGGAGTGTTCTTTGCGTTAAGTCTATTCTTCTGCTTCTACCTATATGCTTTTCACTATATGCTTACCTGACCTCTTGGTTTATGAAACAATTCAGTTGAAATTTTTTTAGTGACAAAATTGCAATTGAGAGATGTGTAAAGTGGAACTATCTACAGAAGAGTAGAAGATAATATCATAAGAGATAATTTAATGTGATGATGTTCAATATTATATAGTATAGTATATTTTTGTCAATCATTCCACTCGTCAGCCAGCTGGAAACTCTATAACCATTATATAAGGAATCAATCAGTATGTGATGCCACTTTCCTCCCACTCAACCTCCATCAAGTTTTGTTGCCTCTTACTTTGTAGTGTTAAGCTCCTTTATTTTTGTTATAGTTTCACTGCAGTTAGCTTTACAATATTATTTTACCTACATTATCTCAAGTAACTCTTAATGTTTCTCTCTCTATATATTAATTCTTGTCCAAAGTGATTCTTTTTCTGAAAATCCTGATACCTTTGTGTATATTGTGGCATATCTTCCATAATTCTAATCTTTCTAATCTATCCTGCACATCACTTCAGATTAATCTTTCTGAATTACAATTTGCATTCATTCACTTGTTCATTTACTTATTAGTTGTTTTTTTTTCGGAAAATGTGTATTGAGTGTGTATAAGGATCAGACACTGATTGTGTCATTCTCCTTGCTTAAAATTCCTTAGTTGCTCTATATTAACTAGTTAGGAAAGTCTAATTCAAGGCTCTTCGTAGCCTGAGAACATGTTTTCATTATTTTCTAACTTACTATTCTATGGATATGCTTTCTCTGCCTTTAAAACCCTGTGTATTTCTTGAGTCATGTGTCTTGCCAGTGCCATCTTCTATCATCCAGACCAGGGGTCGGCAAACTTTTGAGACGGAAGAGCCAATCCTGTCCCTCACAACAATTTAAAAATTATTCGAGAACCATAAAACAAATGAAATCACCACTATATGAATAACATCCCTTAAAAATTTTAGAAATGAAACTATGATAGTGTTATTTTCATTTTCAATTTGACTGTAGAGCCACATGCACGTACCCAAAGAGCCGCATGTGGCTCGCGAGCCACAGTTTGCCGACCCCTGATCCAGACTGTCACAATCTTACCTGGACATTAAGATTGTGCTAGCACTTCTGTAAGCTTTTTGGTCACCATAACTGGAGGGATCTTTTCTTTTCCAAAATACGATATCACTATCATAGAAGTTCTTCCATTTATGAACAAGTCAGGTTCCCACTGGCTTTTTGTAAGCTAATTTGTTCCTAAGTCCAAAGAAACCAAGAGGAGTCCACATTTGTAAAACTCAGATATATTTCCACCAAAAGGAACGAGCCAGTCCTTATATCTTTTAAAAACACTTCTCCTTGGTGTGTGTGTGTGTGTGTGTGTGTGTGTGTCTGTGTGCGTGCGTGCGTCCTGGCACGCATAGTCATTTATAAAGCCTAGTCCATTATGGAAGACAGTGCCCTAACTTATACATATATCCTATACATACATTATAAATGTGTTACATATTACAAAGTATATGTTGTAAATTGGACATTAAATATGTAGAGTAGGGCATTATTTTCCAAAATGTAATAGTTTCATCTGTAGTAATGTCTGCGCAGTGGATGAGGGAAGCCCATTACTCCTCCTCCACCCCCACCTTGTTGTATTAATGATCTCTACAAGAATCATGGGAAGCTTATTCCAAATACAGTATTCGCATTGTCACTCTGCTGCTTGGTTTGATGATACACATATTTTGAACGGACCTGGAACCTTTTGAACCATTTGGTCTGTGACAGATTTTTTTACGAATAAAACCTTGATTGTATTTAAGTTTCAATTCTTAAAAAAAACTAGCCTTTGCTTGAATTATATTAGCCATTGACTGACTATTTATGCTTCACATTGAAGTGAGTTGGTTTCCTCACCGTTTTCCCTCATCACTTCCTGATTGTTCTTTGTTGCATAAACACACAGCACTGTTCCCAAGTTGCGTGGTTTATTTTAGTTCCTCAGGATTGACCCTATTGTAGAACGGTTTATTCCAGGTGTACTTAGCACACGTTGTTTGTGTCTATTTTTTTTTAATCATGATTTTTATTTCCATTATGATTTTATAGCCTGTAGTAATACGTTCAGTGTTTTGGTGCTCTCCTTGTTTTGGCACTTACTAAAATGATAAAGTTAAAAATCTCTGTGAAACATCTCAAAACCAAGCATGAACTCCTTAGACTATAGGAGAATGGGACTGTGAGATGAAAGTGACTTCTTATAACCACTGATATCATTTTCTGGTGACAGGCATAGTCGATTTGCTTTTTTTTTTTCTGCCATGGAGCATAACATTACTTTCTGTGAAAGTTATGAGTTGAGAGTGTATAAATAAATGGGTGTCTACACATTGTAATTTTACTATATTTATCACATTCTGCTTTGTATTCCAGTTATTTTTGTGCAAATCTTATATTGCATACCTTATAATTCCTACTAAATCATGTCTTATTTATACATCTTTTCATCTTAATAGTTGGGTAATCTGCAAATAATATATTTTCAGTGAATATATTGATTAACTATTGGTACTTTAGATGGTTGTATTAGTAAGAAAAAATTTAGATGTAGTTATGTTTAATTTTAGACAACATTCAAAATATTCATAAAATAATATATAGCTTAGGGCCGGCCGAGTGGCGCGATGGTTAAGAACTCGCTTGGGATGCCAGAGGGCCCCGGTTCGGATCCCACATATGAGGGCCAGTGACACTGCCCTCCACAGCTAAGATGCTGAACAACAGCTCAACCTGGAGCTGGGCTGCCGTGAGTCGCTGGCGACGGCGTAGGCTGCAGTCCCTGTGGCAGTGGGTTGCCATGGGCTACCGTATGTAGCCAGCAGCCAGCAGCCAGCATGAGCGGCCAGCAGCTGCAGTGAGCGGCCATCCAGAAGCCGGCGACTGATCTGCCTTGGCTGGGAAGAGCGCAATGATGGTGCCAACTTGGGCCAGTGAAGCAGCGTCCTCCACAACTAGACTGAAGAACAAAACGACAGCAACTTGTCTGTTCCCCTTCCCCCAATTCCCCATCACTGTTCCCATCCCCCCAATTACCCAATAAAAATCTTTAAAAAAATATATATATATAGCTTATAAGGAGAAATATAAAGGCCTTTAAGTAATTTATGGTGACTATTTTCAAATACTTGGTTCAGTAAAAAATTCCTTCCCACTTCATGAGATGCCTTCTATAATGTTTAAATGTTTTATATAGTTAATAAAGTAGTTCATATAATAGGTAATAAATAATGTTGGGTATTGAACTGAACCTGATTTTTGTCTTTTAGCTTATGAGTTCCGACCGTAGATCCACAGCCACAGTCCAGATCTGCAGCGGCTCCATAAACCTGAAGGGCGCTGTGAAATGCAGAGCTTACGTGCACAGCAGTAAACCCAAGGTGAAAGACGCAGTGCAGGTACAAGAGGATTGGCTGGTATATGAAAAACAGCAGCATGTTAGCAAAGTGTTCAAAAATCCTAAAATTTTATTTTTTTCAACCTCAGATTGCATAATTATTATGTTGATATTAACTAATCAAGGCCCAATCTGTTGTGCAGTCCAATTATACCATGTAATTGGTCCCCAAATTTTCATATGTAGAGTATCTATTTTATGCCTTTTTTAAAGTGATGGTTACACCAGTTTATTAAGTACTCCACAGCTGTGACATATTAGTACATTTGAAATCATTTCTTCTGAGGGAAATTGAACTTTTAAATAACAGGAAAAGTATTCATAGGAACAATTATTAGGTAGTGTTCTATATCAATATAATTCAGAACTTTTAAAAATGATGACTGGTACTTTTGTCATAGTTACACATTTCCTAATTTGGAACACTAATATTATTTGTTTACATGTAAAATTTCATTTATTCATTTAGTTTTAATTTACTGATTAGATGAGGTAGGCAATTTTGCTTTTAAACTATTAATGTTTTAATAAGCATGTTAAATAAATGTACATTTTAAAAAAGGAATGATGTATCAGTTATTTTAGTGGACATGATTATACAGGGAAACCAATTATGTGAGGGTTTTTTGGTAATGAAATAATGCAAATCTAAAGTAATAGATTTTATTTCTCATTGTGATTTGTTTTGTTTTATTTAGGCAATGAAGAGGGATATATTGAATACAGTTGCGGATCGTTGTGAAATACTATTTGAGGATCTGCTTTTGAATGAAATTCCAGAAAAAAAAGTTATGAGTATAAAATTAAGTACTTTTTTTGTATGTGATCAATTGATAGGATGTCAAGATAAGATAGATATGTCACCTTTTATAACTACCTATCTCTTTTATAACAATATGTCATCTTTTACTTTTTTTATTGAATGAAAATGTTTCAGTTGCCACCCCCAAAACTTTTTGTGAAGATCTTATAATAACAAATTTGTCAGCATTTAACAATTTCAGGGAAGATACTTTTTACAATTCTATGTGAATTTCTGCCAGAATGGGAAACTGTGTTAACATTTTAATGCTAATTATTAAAATTAATATCTAGGAGGTTTTTTCAAGAATGTATTCATAATCTAAATATTAATTTAATTATTATATAGTAGATTCTTTAATAGGTATTAAATTGTAGCATATATGCAATTAATCTCTTATTCTTACTAAATTTTTTTGTGTACTAGTTACTTCTCATCTATTACTTTAATAGACTTTATTAGATTAAAAAAACGGCTGGGTCATGGTACCTTAACCTTTTATAACTAGTCTGTTTTTTGTGAAACATAAACACTTTATATCGTTTCAGTAATTTGTATTAAAAACCATTTTTTTACTCAAAAAGAAAATTATAATATTGAGTATGCTTTGTGAAGCTACACATTCATTTCCACCTTACTACCATTCAGATGAGAGCGGATTTGTAATTCACAGTTCCTGTGTACATAATTGAAACATACTTATTAGCTTGTTAAGGGAATAGTTTTGTTTCTAGGAGTATATAAAATACTCCTCTATATAACTAACTTCTTTTAGTACTACTGATAGTATATTAGGTTTGGTGGGCTAATCGTAATCTTTTTTTATATTCCTAGTATTACAGATTCCTGGATTGCCAAATTTAACATTTGTCCTTCCCATACTTCACAAATAACCCTGAAGTTTTGCTCACTAATCATGTATAGTTCTGCTGAGACATGAATTGAAATCTTACATGCAGCAATTGGGTTGAGATGTTTGTTGTGGCAATTATGTGAAAGCCGGTCCCTGCTCCTCCCAGTCAGCCTGCAGCCTCATCTCGTTGTGGCTTTGCTTTTGCTACTTGACTGTGGAGCTCTTGTGGTGGTAAATGTTCCATCACTTTCTGAGCAACGGTGCAGTTACAACCGAACTGTGAATTTTAGGATTTTCAGTGACATGGGGATATATGCACCATTATTAATACCAACGATGTACCTTGTCACACACATTAGTTACATACTCCATTCCATTTAAAAAGTCTTCATAAAAATGGTATTGTATGACTGTCCTGGTATTATTTTGTACTGAGTTAGTATTTTGAAATTTTTGTTGATGTCAGTAAAATTAATTACTTCTAATAGCAGTTGTGATAGCTACACATATTTTATATATTAGAAGCTGATGTTATCACCTAATCCTAAATTTTTAAAACAATGAAAAACTATTTTTCACTGTAATTGAGTGGCCTTTGAGGCCTATGTAAAGAGATGGGGCTGTAGTTTGGCGGAAAGAACAAGGATTGAAGTTCTTGCGTTCTTTGTCTACTTTGCCATTAGTGGAATGACTTCAGGCAAATGATTCAAGCAATCTAAGCATTCATTATATTATGTGGAAAATTAGTTACAGTAGCTACTTTTTGAGGCTGTGAGATTAAATAAGATGATATTTTTAAAGCCCCTAATACAAGTTGGTAAGTCAAGCCCTCAGTAAGTGGTGGTTCCTAATTTCATTGTGTGGACAATTTATTATACGTGCTACTGTACAAATTGCAGTAATATAATTTTACAGCTAGGAGGCAGTCTGGTCAAAGAGTAAAATTATTCTTCCAGTTGTGAAAACAATATAATAAGGAGAATCTGGCAGGAATACATAATTTAGTCATAGCAGTTCCTGTGATGCTTAAGACATTCTTTATCTTCTGTTTGTATGATAGTTATGTAAAGCTAGCGCCAGTCTCTTGACAAGGAAGTGTAGATTACTTATTAAAGTGAGCCCTACTTTTCTACTGTCTATACATTGGTAGCTTTTGAAATCATATCCAATGCTGAAAGAGGTCATCCATTACACAAAAACTTTTTTGTTGTTGTTTTTATTTATTAATTCACTGATTGATTTTTTTCCAATTACAGTTGACATTCAATATTAATTTCAGTTATACAGCATAGTAATTAGATGTTTATATAATTTACGAAGTGATCCCCCTGATTAGTCTAGTACCCAGCTGCCACCATAAATAGTTGTTGCAACGTTATTGACTATACTCCCTATGCTGTACTTTACATCCCCATGACTGTTTTGTAACTGCTAATTTGTGCTCCTTAATTTCTTCCCTTTTTTCACCCAGGCCCCAATACCCCTCCCTTCTGGCAACCATCCATTTGTTCTCTGTATCTATGAGTCTATTTCTGTTTTGTTTTTTCCTTTATTTTGTTCTTTAGAGTCTACGTACGAGTGAGATCAGATGGTATTTCTCTTTGTCTGACTTATTTCACTTAGCATAATACCCTATAGGTCCCTCCATGTTGTTGCATACACAAAATCTTTATCTTTGTTAATAGTTCATTAGAACCAAACAATAATTGTATTTATGTGGACGAGTGTCTATGTTATAAATTGAGGGAAATGTATTTTACTTTGAGTATTCAAAGAAGAATGAAATATAGTTATTCATTATTTATTTAGATCCAGATTATTTTTCTAAAAATTACTTCATGCTGTTTACGACAATATGTAGTACTCATGCTGCCCCAGAAATATTAATTCTAGTTTGCACAGTTAGTATGTCTATCAGATGCTCATTAAGCATTTACTCTGTTCAAGGCAATGGGATACATACAAATCCATGACCAGACTTTTTCCCTCAAGAAGCTGATAATCGATGTGGAAGACAGACCGTGTATGCATTACTAATTACGCAGAGCATATAAGGTCCAAAGACTAAGAACTTGATCAGAATAATAAATACTGGTAATAAGAACGGGGCAAAGGGAAATGAAAAGATAGCAAAATGGAGCTGGGAGGGAGGTTAGTATACAAAGCGTGCGTCTCCATGTCCTGCACATGTTTGATATCGGGGCCAGCTAGCATCGAGTCAGGTGAAGTCAGTGATGAGATTGTTTTTTACATACATTGTACAAAATTGTATGCTAGCATGTTCTATAATCTTGATGTAGATGGGCCACTACTTTGGCTCCAAACTTTTATAAAGAAGAGGAAGAAATGATTTATAAACTTTAGTACTTGTGAAGTTAAAACAAACAAGAAAAATGACCACTTCTGAGACCAGGGACAAAATTTTCTCCTTAGGTATTCCTCCATAAGACAGTGGATAATACAAGCACATATAATCAACAGTGTCCTCACATTGAAGGCAGTCATAAGTGTCTGTTTCGTAGGATTATCTTTTAGGGTCTCGCAGAGGCCAGGGGTATTGAGGTGAGGCAAGATTCAGTAAAAGCAATTTTGTGGTAGATCAGTTAGAAAGTGAAAATACCTTTTAGGTTTTCTTTCTGTGGGTATATAATGCGTTCATATACCTGTATATGTCATTGATACCAGTGACACACCTATCTAAATATCAATAATGTTTCTTCTCCTTTTAGATTCTGAAAATGAGTTTCACATCCTCCCTCACCGAGTTTTTGTCCCCATTCCGGGATCCACTGTAATGTTATGTGATTATAAATTTGGCGATGAGTCAGCTGAAGAAATCAGAGACCATTTTATAGAAATGTTAGATCATAGGATTCAAATAGAAGATTTGGAAATTGCAGAGGAAATAAACACAGGTAATTATGTGATGTTTTGGAACCTGAATAGACTACTGCTAAGATTACCTATGAGACATCTAGTTTTAATACCACATCTTTTGATTTTCTTAAAGCTAGCTCTGTTCGATGCTTGGGAGGCATTTTAAAATGTGTCTGTTTAATTTCTACATATATAAACATGCAGTGTTTTCCTGGAAAATTGTACCAAAATTTAAGGTACTTTAGGTTTTTCCAGTCTACGAAGTACATCTTCATAAAATAAGTTTATTCTTAAATAGGTGGAAATTTGTACATAGTTTTAAGGTATTTCTTTATTATAAGAGAAGTTTCCTCAAAGTCTATTATCGTGATTAGTTATTTGGTTAAGTATCATGTCACAAAAAAATTTTTAAATACTTTATTAAATGTCTTCATGCGATTTGCCTTTATTTTCCTCTCCCTTTCATATAATTGGGATACTAAGCTGATATGGGGAATTGCAAAAAATTAGATCAAGAGTTTTTATAGAGCATAGATTTGCCATACCATCTAATTGTATAACACATTTTCTTCCCCCTAGCCATCACTTTCGCATTTGACCTTACATTTTGAAAGGGTGTTCTTTCTGTTTTGCTTTGCTTTTTTTTTTTGTTTTTTGTTTCTAGTGAGAGTGGGATAAGAAAATATGTCTATAAATAAATGTGTATGTATATGTGTATGACAGTTTTCCTGAAACATTTAAAAATATGTGATAAAAGTAATTATTTGCAAATATCAGTGAATAATGAGTACATAGCCATTTATCAAGCTTGAAAATTCTGATATCGTAGAAAATCTTTAGGTTACTTTTGAACATGGATGTTATGAAATTTGAATATGGCAATTTTTAAGTACTTTTTCTAATTCTAATTTCTTAATTATTTCTCTTCTTAACTATTCCCACTCCTCACAAGAGTAGAGTGTTTGATTCAGAGTTCTCTTGTTGGGCCGGCCGAGTGGCTCAGTTGGTTAAGAGCTCGCTCACCGGTTTGAGCTCTGAGCAACAGTGGTTTGAGTCCAGCCCGAGCTGAGCTGCCACTGAGCTGCCAACAGGTGGCAGGATGGCTCAGCTTAAAAAAAACAAAAACAAAAACAGAGTTCTCTTGTTAATATGGTGAGTCAAGTAAATATTTGTTTGGTGACTTTCAAGTCTGTCAGTAAAGGCTCAGATTAGTTGAAGACCACCAGGTTTTTTTTTCAGCATATCCAGGTTAGTATCAATCATGATGTGGAATAGTAAGTTTGTTTTAAAGGAAGGAAAAAACCCCACTAAATTGCTCAGTACCTAATGTTAAAGCAGCAACTGTGTTTCAGTTTCCTGAAAACTAATATTTTATTTTATTTTAAAGATTTTATTGGGGATTTAGGGGGAGGATAACAGCGTTGGGGAATCGGGGAAGGGGAACAGACAGGTAGACAAATTGCTATTTTGTTCTTCAGTCTAGTTGTGGAGGATGTCGCTTCACTGGCCCATGTTGGCATGATCATTGTGCTCTTTCCTGGTGAGGCAATCGGTCGCCAGTCGTTGGTCAGCCACTTACAGCAGCTCCCAGTAGCTCACACCGGCTACCAGCCGCTCATGCTGGCTGCCAGACACTCACGCAGCCCATAGCAGCCCACTGCAGCCCTGCTGCATCCTACTCAGTCGCCGGTGACTCACAGCAGCCCAGCTCCAGGTCGAGCTGTTGTTCATCATCTTAGCTGTAGAGGGCGAGCGTCACTGGCCCTCAATGTGGGATCCGAACCGCAGCCCTGCTGCTCAGAGCCTGCGCTCCCAAGCAAACTCTTAACAGCTGAGCCACTCGGCCGGCCTGAAAACTAATATTTTAAATGGTATAGCTATATCAGTTTCCCTAATTGATAGAGATTTGCAAAAATACTTGCTACTTTCCAAAATACGTTTTCCCATGTTAGTAAATACGATATCTCTGCCAACGAAACTTAGAATTGTGAGGGCAGGGATTTTTGTTTATTTTATTCATTTCTGTCACTAATGCCTACCAATAGTTCTTGACCCCTTTCGTTGTTGATAACCTGAATGAATTTTATGTGGGAATCATTAGAGTTGACCTAGTTCATCTTCTGTCTCATAATACTGAAATCTGTATTCCTAGCAGATGGGTATTGAGGCTGTGCTTTAAATTTGAGGGGACCTGTCATGTTCTAAATATTCCAAGGCCAGATAGTCCCACATGCCTTCAACCATTCTCTTTGTTATAGTTTCCAGACCTTATTTTTTCTTATTACCTTATTTGCCTTCCTCTAGATAGGAATTTTTAACCTGTGGGGCCCAAAACCCTTGGGGTCGTAGCTGGCTTTCAGGAGATTCACAAACCACTTGAAAATAATTGTATTATTTTTTCTGAGGAAAATATCTATAGCTTTCAAAGGGTTCGTGACTGAAGAAAGATTACAAACTACTTTAAATATACCCTGGTTTGCCTTTCTTGAAATATATTACCCTAAATTGAACCTAGCACTCTAATAATAATATTATCTATTATTTATATAGAACCTACTATGTGTCAGGCACTATTTTAAGAGCCTTAGAAATATGAAATCATTTAAGCCTTATAACAAACCTATGATGTAGATACATTATTATTAGCCCCATTTTCCAGATGAGAGAATTGAGGCTCAGAAACATCAAGTAACTTTTTCAGGTTATTTAGCTAGTAAATGGAGCGTAAACTTGAGCAGTTTGGTTCTAGAGTCAGCTTTTTTCCTAATAATTTTGTTTTACTGTTTCCATGAGACCTAACCAATACAGACTCTAGGACTATTACTTTCCATTTATCTAGATACTTACGTTAGCTGGCCAGTCTTAATTCCATCATTAAAAAAATATTTTTGAACTTAAATGAATGATGTTACATTATTCTGGCTTAATTTCATTTTGATTATGTCAGTGTAACTTATCACTTGTTGACCAGAATCTTGGCTCTTTGATCATCTATGGTTTTTATATTTTGAATTATTTGACACATTCTTAGTGCAGATCACATTGCCGAATTAGGGATGACTAAGGGTAGCAGGTAGCATTCTATGCAAAACTTGCCCTATCACAACTTACTTTACAAATCAGGTATAAAAGACTAGGAAGAGAGAGATTTCAATTAGATTTTTTTAACACTACCATCTGTCTTAAGCGGTATTTTTATTGCATTGAATTTCATGTTGTATTTTAAACATAAGTTTATAGACTAGTTTGTATTTTATACTTTAGAAACAGCTAATTATAGTTATTAATGTCAGTTAACAAAAGAGGTTAATATTCATTGTTTATACTGCTAAGACTTAAAAAAAAAAAATCCAAGTAGCTTCCACCACAATATTACATTCTTAAGGCGGGCAATTATGACGGGATTGGTTGACAGCCTCCCACAAAAACAAAAACACAAGAAATGCAAACTCTTATGAAACCATAATATGTGCATGTCAGCAAACATTGATTTTTCCATAAGATTCACGGGGAAGGGACTTCGCCTCTCTGTTCACTGCTGTATTTCCAGCACTTTACTAAGAACCCAGCCATAACACATCATGGGTCCTCAGAAAATATTTGTTAAATGAACCAGTTACTAATTTTGTTAGTCCTAGGGTTTGGGTTTAAAGAACGATAAGATACTGATCCTGTCTTCAGGGAGCTAAATAGAATCTTTTTAAACCTGTGTAGATACCAACTTTTATGTGCCTGGACTAGGTGAATTTCTTCATTATACATTATTGTAGTTCTGTGCTGCTCTTTTAACTACTTTGTATACTTGTAACTATTTTACTTTTCAGTGGCATGTTGCATAGTTAATGTTAATCTTGTACATTGGACTGTAAGATTTTTGAAAGTAAGTACCTAGAATGTTTATTTCTCTGAGCTCCATGCCTAAAACATGATAGGTATTCATAAATATTTGTTATCAAACTGAGTGACATATACTGAATATGTCATTTTTAGGAAACTATAGCATACCTGTTTTTCATCCTTATTTTATGCTTGAAAAATTCTAAGCTTATGCCTAGCCAGACATAAGGTTTCTAAGGGTTTCTAAGGTTTGTGTAGTGTACAGCACTGAACATGATGAAGATTTAAAGAGGATAAAATGATCATAGCCCTAGGGCTCAATAGTTCAGAACATTTTAAGGGGTGTAGAACATTTAGAACATATGACAATACATAGCACTAACTGTTACCCAAGAAATAGTAATTCTAGTTTATAGCATTTAGTATGTACTTTTATCAAATATTTGTTAAGCATATGTTCCGTTCAAGACAGTGTGATAGATACAAATCAATGACTAGATTTCTTTCCTTAAGAAGCCTATAATCTGATTTGAAAGATAGAATGTGATGCATTATTAATTATTCAGAGCGTGTAATAAGGACCTAAGAGTAACAAAGAATTTAACTTTAGTTACTCTTAGTTCCTTCAGTAGCGTCATCATTAACATTGTTAAGGCCATGTTAAATATGTATGAGGTGTGATCACAAGATACGGTGAATGTTTAAATTACCAAAAAAAATTATTACAGTAAAAGACACATTGCCATTAATCCTCTTCAGAATACTTCCCCTCACTTCAAACACACTTTTCCCATCGTTCTTGCCACTTTCTGAAGCAGTTGTGGAAGTCCTCTTTCGTGAGTGTCTTTAGTTGTGCTGTTGTGGCTGCCTCGATGTCCTGAATCCATTCAAAAGGTTTACCTTTCATGATCATTTTGACTTTGGGGAAGAGCCAGAAGTCACACAGTGCCAGATTCGGTGAATAAGGTGGATGAGGACACACCGTAATGTTTTTATTTGATAGAAATTGCCGTACCAGAAGTGATGTGTGACACAGAATGTTGTCATGATGGAGGATGGAAGTAAAGACACTCACGAAAGAGGACTTCCAGAACTACTTCAGGAAGTGGCAAGAATGATGGGATAAGTGTGTTCGAAGCGAGGGGGCGTATTTTGAGGGGGATTAATGGCAATGTGTCTGTTACTGTAATACATTTTTTTATTTAAACATTCACCATATTTTTTAGTCACACCTCATATATATGCTATATCAAACTCATAGTTTCTACATGCTATTATATATTTTTCTAATATTATGTACGGTGTTGAAGATACTACTTCAATATGGTAGGTATGATTCTCTTAGGATGCTGCCCTGTTTTTGAATCTTAAAGCATAGCTGAGTGATTGATTGATTACTGTTGATTACCTATTATATTGGGTTGTTGGAAAGGTCATGATGCAGTTTTGCAACGAAAAACGTAGAAAAATACGTCATGACTTTTCCAACAACCCAATATATTAGGTGTTGGAGTTCCAGAGGTTCAGATATGTAGTCCTGACTCTCAAGAAGCTCAAAGTATAGTGAAAAATACAAAGAAATGGGTTATTCTAAAACAACATGATTAGTTCTATAATAGAGGAATGAGTGGAGAACTGTCAGAACTTTTAGCACAGGCACTATCCCTATGAAGGACTCAGGGAAAGCTTTTCAGAGCAGGTGACATTTGAATTCATTTTGAAGGATGAGTACAGAAGTAACTCTAGGCTTTTTAGGAATTGAACACAGGCATCAGATGTATTGTGGCCAAGAATATGAGTGATCTAGAGTTATATTAGTTTTGCCTCATCAAATATTTGTTGAATTAAAAGGAATGATTTAATAATTAGTACACTTTTAATGGCAAAATAACATTCCTAAATTATGGGATAGGGTAAAAACATAAACATTTTAATAGAAAAATTAAGTGCTTTTAACATCCTATTGGTTTAGAATTTTAGTCACTTACTCATTCACTCATTTACTCATGCATCCATTCATTAGTTTAGCTGAAAATATTTAAGGAGCATTTGAGATCTTGCTCCCCCACGTATGTCGTCAGTTGGACTCAAATAAACTCTTATAAAAATTCAAAAAAAAGGAAAATATTAGATGCATAATTTTACCAAGATAGCATTTTAGCTGAGTCCAAGTCTGCCACTTACAGCTGTGTAACCTTAAACCTTATTAAGCTTTGATTGTCCTATTAATAGATTCTCTTGGGGTTGATATGAGAATTAGTAAAAATATTAGGGAGAAAACTTTCTAAACAGAGATATATAAATGCAGCATGATATTAACGAGAATTATTATAAGACTTTTAAATAATTACTCTCCTGAATTATAATGAAAAACATGAATGTTAAAATATGAAAGTAATGTTTTATAGTGTACATGGATTTTCCTAAATATTTGAAATTAGAGTTCACATGTTTAAATTCAAAAATTAAAATCAATTACTGTACATTTAGGAATGTTAAACTTGTTATAATTATCTGACTTTATTTTCTAAGTATTTAATGATATTATTTGTTTGATTTTTATTTAATTATTTCTGTTCTATAATATAGTTGCCAAGTAGTTGCTATGTTTAAAATACATATTTTGCCAAGTAAGTACTTAAAATAACATACTTTTAAATGATTTAATAAGGGATGAAGGACAATTTGTTTGTCCAAATGACTCATTTAAGGTGAGGGATCAGTATGGCTTTAAAATTTCTTAGATGCATTAGTCATCTCGGCATAGATACTCACTTAATTCAGATGTACTCTATCCGCAGCACTAGCTAAAAATTTGGAGACACACCTTTAAAATCTGATGAAACTCATCTTTATGAATTCTGTCTTGATACCTGAGCTGAAACTAATTTTTATTGTTCAGTTAAACGTTGACAATTTAATTATAAAGAAAAAGTAATACTGAAGATGTATTTTTCTTAAGCTAAATCAGTAGCTATAGTGAGACCTCATTAATTTAGGATTCAGGGATGGGGAAGAAGACAGCTAACCAAGGAGTTCAAGCCCTGATATTTCATTTTAAGCTTTGAAATCGTCCTGTCTGCCTATCAGCAGCTTGGAATGAACTGGAGCACACGCACAACTTCACATGCATTCATCAGGGCCCTTGTTTTCTCTTTTGTTTACTGTCACTTAAGGTTATTTTCTTACATGATTAATTTGGGATTTGTCTAAAGTTAAAATTACCTGATTTTAAGGAATGGTTAAGACCCGATTTTCTGTTGAATTATGCTACTTGCATTTGAAATTCAGATAACATGTTAAAGTATTGGTAAAATAACATAGTGTCTGAGATTTGAATTAAAAACCTACAGGGCCCACCCAAAACAAATACAAGTAAATTGTTATGACAAGGCCTTATTCATCCTCGGGAAATGCTCTGCTTCCATAAAATTATCAAATCACAGGATTTTTTATAACAGGTTTTAAAATGGAAGTAGCAGAGCAATGAAATGGAATGCCTTTTTGTATAGAAGTAAGTTATTTATGCAGAGGACTTGACCTACTAGAGAAGGATCTTCACTTATAACAAATCAGTATTAAATGTGTAAGTAATATATCATGACAAATAAAACCATTTTTGTGCTCTTTATATACAAGAGGTATATTCTTGTAGCAAATAGGTATAATTTATGCATCATCCCTTATTTTGATTTATTTGTTATCTGATATAACTTTTTTAGTGCCCAAAGAGAAAGCTTCTTAGCCAGTGATGTTTGCTAATAGAAAAGCCAAAGTATGTCTGTGTGTGTGTGCATGAATAAAGCTGCACTGTCCAATCAACTTTTAGACCTATAGATGAAGTTACGGAAATACGAAGCTGGTGGACTGATGTAGTCTAGAACTAAGCTGTTCTGGCCCTTGAAAAAACCCGGAGCTGGAAATATAGGAGACTGGTTTTCCTTGGTGACTAATTTGATATGGGCGTAGAAAAAAAAAGAGGAGTGTTTTGTGTGTGTTTGTTTTTAAAATATTTTAGTCATGTGCTTGAAAGGATAAAAAAGAATGGTGGTTCCCTTGGTTTTGATGAGGTAGATACTAAGGATTATATCTGAAAATGAACAAATTTTTCTTCATGGGAAACTGAAGAGAAGTAGGCAGTTTTTTCTTTTTTTTTTCATCCATTTTGGTACCATAAACGTCTATTTGGGTTGTCGGGAAAGTCATGACACATTTTTGCAACGAAAAACATAGAAAAAATACGTCATGACTTTTCCGACAACCCAACATTTCAGTAAGTCATGTGTCATCCTTGTGGGCCTGTGCTAGCATATTAGGATATACACATGTCTATAAGGACATTTTAAATCCAAACAATAGGCTCTTTTACTTTGAATTTAGACAGTAGTGTTTGCTGTCTCTCACTGTGTGGTCATCTTTTCCTCTTTGTAAATAAAGGGATCAGCATGAAGTAGTTGATTTCAAACATAGTTTCCCTGGAGTTCTAACGAACCCCACTCCACTGCCACCTCTGAGAGGAAGGTGGGGTTCTGGCTCCAGGAGCCCTCCATCCTTGCTTCAACCAGAGTAATTCTACTGGCATCTGTTTTACATACTGGAATTCTCTGCCAGACTCTAGCACTAGGGGAAAAACAAAAAAAGAAAGCACTGGTCTGTGTGATCTCTAAGGATGTTTTCAGTTCAAACACTTTTAATCAGTATTCAATTCAGCCAGGCTAACCTGCGTAAATTATTGTCAGCATAATGAAGTAGAAAGAGAACTTGTATTTGAATCGTCAATCTGCTGCCCATGGCCCTTAAATATGCACTTATCAGGTTTTACAATGTTTTCTATCTGTAAAAATGAGATAATATGCTTGTGTTACTTAACATTGAGTTTTTTTAAGGCCACATTTTTTATTATATTTTGCTTGTATATTTCAAATTTCCAGGTAGATGAAGAGTCAGCAAACTCTTTCTGTTTCTGGGGCCAAACAGTTAATATTTTAGGTTTGTGGGCACAGAAGGTCTGGCCCATGTGCTGCCATTTGGCCCATCAGCTGCAGTTTGCTGAACCCTGCTTTTATTATTAATATCTAATTATTTGAAATTATGATATAAATTAATCCCAATCAAGAGTGAAGGTGGGCCGCCCGAGTGGCACGTTGGTTAAGAACTGGCTTGGGATGCCAGAGGGCCCCGGTTTGGATCTCACGTATGAGGGCCAGTGACACTGCCCTCTACAGCTAAGATGCTGAACAACAGCTCAACCTGGAGCTGGGCTGCCGTGAGTCACGGCGACAGCATAGTCTGCAGACCCTGTGGCAGTGGGTTGCCATAAGCTACCATGTGTAGCCAGCAGCCAGCGTGAGCCGCCAGCAGCCGCCGTGAGCGGACATCCAGAAGCCGGCGATTGATCTGCCTCAACCAGGAACAGCACAATGACAGTGCCAACTTGGGCCAGTGAAGCAACGTCCTCTACAACTAGACTGAAGAACAAAACAACAGTAACTTGCCTGTTTCCCTTCCCCGATTCCCCAGCGCTGATCCCCTCCCCCAATTCCCCAACAAAAAAAAATCTTTAAAAAAAAAGAGTGAATGTTACCCTGCTTCTATCTAGTTTGACATTTGGTATCAGTTTATCTCTACTACTACATAGTAAACAAATTATAGCTTGTGGGAGTCATTTGGAACTAGCTTAGTGGCTCTCTGATTTCATTTGGTCATGAAACCACATAAACTATTTTAAAAATTATGTCAGTTTCATATATAGTCCATGAAATTTAATTCACCTGCATTTGGTAATGAGCAAATTCAATGTTATAAAAAAGTCAAGTTGAGGGAAACTGGAGTTCATTGTGTATGTTCTTTATAATGTTCTTTAAAACTCATTTTTAAATGGTAATTATTCTTATTTTATTTAGGATTTATTCTTGTTTTCTTGCAGCTTGTGTGAGTTCCTCTATGAATACAGAAGCTTCATTGGACAACACAGATGATGAACAACCAAAACAACCAATTAAAACTACAATAGCATTGAAAATTCAGCACAACATAGGTATTTTATTTCTTTATAACATTGAAAAGACGGTATTTTGGATTTGAGTTTTCTCATTACTTTAAAATTATTTCGTTTTATTTTACTTGAAAGTTCTAGATTTGTGTCAGTGTTTATTGAGTGTTACGGAAAGTGCTAGGCCCTGGAGATAGATTTATCAATAATGCATTATCCCAAATATCTTCAAAAATCATACTTCCTATTAATTTTTTTTTTGGTGTTTCAGAAGAAAAACATGTTTTCAGAACAAAAACTTTTTGGAAGTTGATTAGTATAGTAGGGCCCATGTTTTCTAAACTGGTGTTCCCAGAATTGCTATTGCAGATTTTGGTATGTGTTCTATGAAAAAAGTCAAATTGAAGTCTGGAAATTTATGATGCACTTTAGTATTTTAAAGATTCCAAGATAGCGTGCCAGTCACTTCCACATTTTCCAGACTTATTGATCAAAAAACATGTATGCTATCATTTAGTGGAATGCCTATTGGAGAAATGCTTTATAAGCATTAAGATTTTTGACTGAGAGCCAGAGTGTTTAGTTGTTTTTCTTATCACTTATTCATTAGATAAACTTAAGCTAATTACCTAAATTCATTGTACCTAAGAGTGTGTGTGGTGTGTGTGTGTGTGTGTGTGTGTGTGTGTGTGTGTGTGTGTGTGTGTGTGTGTGTGTGTATCTGGACTACCCTGGTCAGTTTTATTATGTTTTAACTTAACAAAAATCAGGGAAAAAAAGTGAGTTACCAACCTAGAGTTACTAATTCTTAGATTTTATAAGAGTGGACTCTTGAGTTTTTGTCGTTTTCAATAACTGTTCAAATGACTTTGCATTTTAATGACTGAGAACCACTGCACATGGGAGCTGTCCGTTTGGTTTAAGCTAAGTAGCATGAAAGCCCTAGAATGTCACTATAAATATTTGTAGAAGCCTTTTAAAGTATGTGTTAATTTTTCTCTTAGATGTGTGTGAATGCACACGTGTGCAAGGGAGACACTTTTATTTTTAATTTAAGATTTAAGATGATGTCTAACTTTTGCAATCTGTTTTTTCAACTTACTGCTATATTTTCCTTTAAGACTTTGCTGGCATTTAGGACCTATATATGTG
>NW_017731372.1:3445826-3450536 GCF_001890085.2 Hipposideros armiger
TGTGTGTGTTGTTGTTGTTGTTGTTTAGGCCCATCAGTCAGCTACATTTCAGAGCCTAGGATCAATTCAGCATCTTTTTGTTCATTCCATTTCCGCTTGTTCTGTGTTTGTTTTACTTTCAGGCGTGATCGCAGCATGTGCAGTCGCAGTCCTTGCTGCTGGCATCTCCTTTCATTACTTCAGTGATTAGGGCGAGGCAAAGAGAGTGTCCCGATCATCCGGAGAATGCTGACCAACGATTATGACTAATAAAGATGCAAACAATCCATCTGCATTTAAGACAGCAGCAGCCAGATCTGTTGCCATGCCTGTTAGGTGTGTTTCTGACTAGAATGACATCACCAGTGGCCTCGTTTAGCCCTGCTTACATTGTAGGCTCAGGCTTCCAAAAATAAAGTTAAGCGTCTCGATGGAAGCTGCATGTAACAAATTGTTTTTATCTATTTTTTTTAAATGTTCAAAACAATGATTTATTTTCACAGATTTTAGTTCTCTCGATCTGACTGACATATTCATCAGGACATTGAAACTTTGAGTAGTCAGCGTTTATGAATATCTTAGTGATAGGACAGGAGAAATTTCTCCAAAGTGTAGCAGCAATCTATTGGGTAAGTTCATACTGTAGGACCTTTTACTATACACTCAGTTTCAAAATACTGATTGAGTTCTGATCAAGGAATAGGAAACCTTTTCAGAGAGGTTTGAATCAGTAACAATTGCATAAATCATGTGCTTTCTCAGGGTAGTATATCATATCTGTTTAATATATTAAATAAAACTTTTGCTTCCAGCAGTACATTAGACTAGGTACTGTAAAACACCTAGATCTTCAATAAAATTTACCTTTGAATGCATGAAGAGACTCAAAGAATGAAGGGGAAATCTCTTAAGAACCATACCTCTGTTTTTCCTTCTGCATAAAAATGCACACATTTTGAGTTGGGAATTGTGAATACTATAGTAAGCATACTGGTGGACTGTGGTTGCCCGGATGGCAGATACCAATTACAGCACTGCCATATGCAGTTTGCCTCAGACCAGAAACAACGAGATAAATCTGAATCTGAGATGCTACCCTACCCGGGAGAGTTGAAGTGGCCCTCAGTTTATAGAACCCTATATAGCTCCTGGCAGAAGCAAGATACCGGCCCAAGATTCTCAGAGATGAAGATAAAGCAATATTATTTCATGACTAGAGATCACCAGGGACAAGTTGAAACTAGCTAGCATGAGAAAGAACCTATAGAAATAACGAACTTTGGATTACATTCTCTAGGATCTTATCACCAACATACATGAAGGATGGAACCACAGGCAGATCTAAAAAAAAAAGAAAAAAAATGGAACTGTTAGAAGTGAGAAATATGTTACTTGAAATTAAAATACAAAAACAAAAAACCTCAGACCTGTTGAATGAATATCATCTTAGACTCAGCCAAAGACACAGTGAGTAAACTGGAAGCCAGGTGTGTAGAAATGATCAAGTGCACGGCGAGGAGAAACAGGTGCTGGCGAATATAAATATTAAAGAGAAGTGGAGAGGTATGGAGGGAAGAGTTACAAGGACTAGAAAGAAGTACTGAGAGGAGAGAGGTTAGAGGAGTGGCAATATTTGAAGAGGTAACAGAATTTTCCACATTTCTTGGAAAAACATGAATTCGTAAATTCAGGAAACACAATATATCCCAGATATATATAGATAAAATTCATGCTTAAACTGAACATAATATAACTGCAAAATGCCAAACACAAGATTTTAAAAGCAATCAAAGGGGAAAAGATCATCAATGAAGGCAAGACAGTCAAGTTGGCTTCTTAATGGCAACAGTGTCCCCAAAGAAGGTAAAATAATGCCTTCAAAACTGAGGAAAATTAACCAACTTAGAAATTGTACCAAGCAAAACTGAAATAAAGACATATTCAGATGAAAAACAAGAGTTTATCATCAACAGGCCTTCGTTAAAGAAACTATGAAAGGATAATACTCAAGAACAAAATGATTTCAAAAGGATCTGAAAGTGAAGAACTAGTGAGCAAATAAAATGATAAACGTAAATCAAAAGTGTTTGTATAAAACAATCGTATTGAAAGAATTATTAATAAGCAATAAATTGCTAACAAATGTAAAACTAAATAAACATTTTTGCAACATTAATGTGGACTTTTTTTTTTTTCTAAAGATTTTATTGGGGAGTTGGGGGAGGGGAACAGACAAGTTGCTGTTGTTTTGTTCTTCAGTCTAGTCGTGGAGGATGTTGCTTCACTGGCCCAAGTTGTCACCATCATTGCGCTCTTCCTGGGTGAGGCAGATCAGTCACCGGCCTCTGGACGGCCGCTCACTGCGGCTGCTAGCCGCCCACGCTGGCTGCCGGCTATACATGGTAGCTTATGGCAGCCCACTGCAGCAGGGGACTGCAGCCTATGCCATTGCTGGCAACTCATGGCAGCCCAACTCCAGGTCGAGCTGTTGTTCAGCATCTTAGCTGTAGAAGGCAGTGTCACTGGCCCTCATATGTGGGATCTGAACCGGGGCCCTCTGGCGTCCCAAGCCAGTTCTTAACCAACGTGCCACTCGGCTGGCCCAATGTGGACTTTTAAAATAAGATATAATTGAAAAATTGGACAATAGCTTGTAAGATGGGAGGAGGGTGGATGGTTGGATGGCTCAGTTGGTTAGAGCATGTGCTCTTAACAAGGTTGCCAGTTTGACTCCCACATGGGATGGTGGACTGTGCCCCCTGCAACTAGATTGAAAGCGGTGAGGACTTGGAGCTGAGCTGCGCCCTCCAGAACTAAGATTGAAGGACAACAACTTGTCTTGGAGCTCATGGGTCCTGGAAAAACAACGTTTTCCTTCCGCAATTCCCCAACACTGTTCACTTCCACAATTCCCCAATAAAATGTTTAAAAAATAAAAAAAATAAGATGGGAGGAGGGTGATTAAAATTCAAGTGTTCTGACATGCTTTTATTAATCAGAAAATGGATTAAGATATTGTTTAACTTTAAAATTATGTTAAATATGTACAGTAAAATTTCAAGTGGAACTGCTAAGAAATAGATACAGGGTGAATCATTCCAAAGGAAAAGAAGTTTATGGGATAAGAAGTCAATAACTCAATACAAAAGAGGGAAGAAATGGTGGAATGAGGGAGAAAATTATTGGGTTGTCGGAAAAGGCGTGACGTTTTTTTTCTGTTTTTTTTTGTTGCAAAAATGCGTCATGTCTTTTCCAACAGCCCAATAGAAAGATAATAGTAAGAAGTCAAATAATAATTAAATATGAATAGCACATTAACCAACAGATTGCTTAGATTTTTTTTTAATCCAGCTATAGACAAATAGCAAAAGAAAACTTGTGTAGCTGTAGTGATACCAAATCAAAATTAGACTTTATGATATATTAAATATGGAGAAGGCTACTAAATAGTGGTAAAAAGATCAGCTCACTAGGAATATATAACAATTTTAAATTTGTATATGCTTTATAAAATGACCTCAAAATGTAGGAACTATCAGGCTAACTCAACAAATTGAACAACAGTGTGAGATTTCAACAGCTTTCAATTATTAATAAATCAAGAGGACCAAAAAAATGAGTGGCCACAGATTTGAATAATAAATATTGATTCAATGGACATTTAGAATCATCAACCATTAGAGAATATTCTTGTTAATCATTGTATATATTAGCAAAAATTGACCATGTATTAGGCATGAAGTAAGTCACAGTAAATTTCAAAAAATTAGTATTAAATGGATAATCAGAAATAAATCAGAGGTCAGTCATAAAAGTTAATTTTTCCCAATCATAAATTTATAAGTTTAATAAAACTTCATAGATGAAAGAAGAAAACATACTTAGAACTTGTGTGACATTTGGAAAATTGGATGATGCAGCAGAAACAGCACTTTGAGGGACATGGTTTTAAATGCTTAAATTCATGAAAAAGGCTAAGTGTGTAACTTAGAAAAAGACCAACAGAATGAACAATGTAGAAGTAAGAAGATACAGGCAGTCGAGAAATGAATGGATTCGAAAACAAATTCCAAAGTTGTTTTCATGACAAAATTGGTATAATTGAACAAGAAGAAAACAGGACAGAAAAAACATAAAGATTGAGAAAGGACTTCTAACCTATAGATATAGCAGAGATGAATATGAAAAGAGACTATCAGGAGCATCTTAATATATTTGAAAACTTAGACAAAATAGACCATGGTCTAGAAAAATGCAATTTTCTTAAATTGGCTCAAGAAGAAATGACAAGCCATATAGACTTGTTCAATCGTTTGAATAAACCATAATTTAATAATTTTTTATAAAGAGGCCATCTACATTGCATTTACAGATGTTTTACCCCTCTTTCAAGGACCATATTTCAACATTTTGTACAAACTCTTCCAAAGAATAGATACGAAGCTGATTTTGAGGCCAGTATAACTCCTGTTGTACTAGAATCAGACACATTCAGCAGGGGAAAAGAAAATCACAGACTAATAGCACTTATTAACACAGATGTGAAAATCAAAAGCACTATTAAAACACTGAATTCAACATTATCTAAAAAAGGATAATGTATAATGATAGTTAACAGATGTTAAAAATCAGGAACATAACAAGGATGCCTGTTATCAGTTCTATTTATCATTGTCCTGTAGAAAAATGAGCAAAAAACAGAAACTATATATATATATATATATATATATA
>NW_017731372.1:3450546-3543952 GCF_001890085.2 Hipposideros armiger
CTGAACCACGTGGCTGCCTGAGGACAGCTAGCGGCTGCTCAGCTCAAGGTGCTGTGTTCAATCTTAGTTGCTGGGGGGAGCGGGCACAGCCCACCTTCCCGTATGGGTGCTGAACTGGCACCCTTGTTAAGAATATGCGCTATCACCAACTCAGCGGCAGCCCAGCTCAGGCACAGCTCACTGGCCCATGTGGGAATCAAACCGGCGACTCTGTTGCTCAGAGCTCATGCTCTTAACCAACTGAGCCACTCGGCTGGGCGAAGCCTGATATTTTAAGAGGATGTGACTGAACACATGTAAAGGTGTTTAATCTCATAAGTGATTGATACCCCAGTGAATACCATTTACATCCAATAGATTAAAAACTAAAAAAATATGACAATACCAATGAAGAAGATGCATCAAGAAGACATCTATAGGTGGGGTTGAAAACTGATACACTGGAAAGCAATTTGGCATTTTAAGGTTCTAATACCTAACAATTCTATCCCGCAACCCTGTTGCTCAGAGCTCGCACTCTTGAGTGAGCTCTTAATCAACTGAGCCACTTGGCTGGCCCTGCCCTAGGGAAATTCTTGCATATGAGCACAAGAGTACACATGCGAGAATGTTCAATGCAGCCCTGTCTGTAACCACTCAAATGTCCATTGAAAAGAGAATAAAAAAATAAATTGTGGATTTTGTAATCTTATTTAGCAGGAGAATTACTGAGAAAGTGATAATTAAGTTTCAGGAGCCTACATGCAGTATGATAGTTTTTATAAAGCTTAGAAACAAGCTAATCTAAATGATGTTAAATAATGTGTATAGGAATATATATATTTGTAATAAACTTTAAAAAAGAAATTCAGTATTGTGTTTACCATTTCAGGGTGGGAATCATGGTAGAATAGGAAGACAAGAAGGAACAAATGAATAGAGTGAAACATATTGATGATGTGTTAGTTTTTGAGTTGAGAGGTGTTTCTTGATATTAATTCTATGTAATGGCATTAACATACTTATTATTTTGGTTGTCTATTACTAAAAAACCACCCCCAAACATAACTGGCTTGAAACAACACCATTTCTTTTTTTTTTTTTCACAATTCTGAGTTGATAGGGATCATTTGAGTGGTTCTGTTCAACATGTTTGCTAGAGCTACGATTTTTTAGGAGCTTGAAACATCCAAGATAGTTTTTTTCACGTGGTCGGCCATTGATGCTGGCTGTGCACTAGGAACTCAGTCGACTCCTCAATTCTCTATGTGGCCACTCCACATGGCTTGGGGTTCTCCCTATCATGATGTCTGGGGGCCAGGAAGTAGCGTTCCAATGGTGAGCATTCCAAGAAGAGAAACAGAAACTGAATCCTCTGGTTTGGAAGTCTCAGAACATCATCCCCACTACACTGCATTAGAATACTCTACAGAACCAGTCTGGATTAAAGGGGAAGGGGAAAAAGAACATTTACCTCTCCAGGGCATTCAGATTAAAGAAGAAAAGGGCTTGATGACAACCATTTTAGGAGATTAGTTGATGTACCCCCTGGCCATAACAATTTATGTTTCTGACTTGGGAAATGCATTCACTACCTCCAGGAACACCTTAAAAAATTTCATCTCGATATAACATCAAATTCAGCCTCAAGGCCCATAATCTCATCATCTAAATCAGTTTCAGGTACATGTGAGCCACCTTTACTCTAGTTCCTCTCAATCTGAAGATACATGAACTAAGTTTTCTTCTCCATACTCATCTACCATACAATGGTAAGAGGCAATAGACACTCATTCAAAAAAAGGGAAAATGAGAGACACAAAGCAGTTGTCCATAGCAATTCTGAACTCCAGTTGGGCACATGTCTAATTCATCGTGATTCTAGGAGCAGGGAATATATGCATTTAGGGCCTAATTCTTCTCCCTGAGTGGTTCTAAACGCTTGGCTCTTCCCTACAAGATTTTCACCCTCTGAGTCGTCCTTTTCCATGGCTTATGTTTGAAGCTGAGTAGCTTTCCAAACTGCTTTCAAATTTTTGAAGGTTGAAGCCCCAGAAGCCTCTTTTTATTTTGAACTGCCACTGCCTTTTAGACTAAATTTATGGAATTCCTTTAAAAATACTGTGTATTCCCTATAACACAAATTATAATCCCCCCATTAGACAAAAGGCACACCCACAAATCCGTTCAAGACAGGCCTCTCTCTCTACTTTGAGCTGAGAGGGTGCTTCAGGACAATACCCTTAAAGATCTTAGATACCCATTGTCTAGCTAAGTAGACTACAATTCATGCTCATGCTCATAAGATTCTTAGAAGTCTGGCCAGCTAAGAGGCCTTTGAGGCACTGGTTTAAATATTGCTGAAGTCTTAAAGGTTATTACAGCTATACCCTGATCCTAACCTACCCTGGTACTATGTATGTTTCACTAGTAATTCCCTGGATTAGATCTTTGCCAAGACATCATTTCCTTTTTGAGAATCTCTTGCTGCTGGAAAAGGTAGGTTTCCTGGGCTGCTTATATCTCCTACAAATTTTGCTTCAAAACTGAACCGTTTCTTATTTAGTTCATTTCTCCTCACATTTGATCACAACCACTAGAAGGAATCATTTGGCATTTTCATTATTCTGCCTGGAAATCTTGGCCAGATACTCAACTTTATTAAGTTATCTTTTCCCCTTAGTGATTTCCATAAGTTTATTAGTCCTATGTTTCACACTCCTGCAGATGAAAGGGTTGCCTTTCCATAGCAATTTCCTCATTGCTCTTTGGCCACCACTGTTTCCCAAAGGCCCTAAAGCTTTCATCTTTTGCTCAGTTCCAAAGTTAAGGCTACATGTTTTGGTATTGACCCAGTAGCACCTAATTTCCAGGAACCAATTTCTATTTTGGTTATCTCTTGCTTCATAATAAACAGCCTCAGACAGGACTGGATTGGTATTTATTAACTGTCATGGTTCTGTGGGTAGATGGCTCAGCTAGCTTAGTTAAAATGTTCTCCACATGGTGTTGGTAGGGGCTTCAATTATCTAAGGTCTGTGACATCCAAAACAGCTCATCCACGTAGTTGGCAGTTCATCTGATTCTCCTTCACATGACCTCTCCGTAGAGTTTAAGATTCTCACAGCTTGGGGTTGAATTCTGAAAAGAAGAGTCCTAAGAATCATTGTTCAAAGAAGAAGGAAGCGGAAATTGTTAACCCTATAAGGCCTGGGCTCCAGTGATGTCCGAGAATGTCATTCCTCTGTATTCTATTGGTCAAAGCCAACAGAGCCAGCCTAGTTTCCATGGAAGGGGAAAAAAAGCCCGTCTCTCGATGGGGAAGAGCACATGCATCCAGGGAGAGAAAGAATCAGTTGCATTCACCACTGGAGACTTAGGACATGTCTCTTCTCTAGTGTATGTCAAATTTTAAAAATGATAATACAGGAGAAAGGAGAGACAAGTAGGTCCCTAAGGAAATAATAATTATTATTCCTCTAAAAACATAACCCACATATTACGCTAACCACAGTCTTCCTTTTACTACAGCACCTCTGTCTCCCTCCTTTCTGTTGTGACATTTCTGTGGATATATAAAATATCTTTTCCTTTACCTACTCCCAAATGCTCAAAGGTCAATAGATTCATAATTATTTTACCAAAATAATCGGGAATAATCAAGCTGTGTTACAATGCTCATCATGTGCATTGGCTCTTACCTAAATGATTTGTTGAAATGTAAATTAGCCAAAGTACAATAAATATAATAAATTGTTCTTGGTTTCTGACTTTAATAAATCATTATATTGAGAATATCAAGTATTTTAATGAATTTTCACTAAAGGTAGTCAATGAGTTGTCATACAATTCATAACCTATTAAAAGGTAAATTAATATTTTAATAAGTTTTGATTTATTGATTAAGGATGAGAGATAAAAGTGCAGTTAGAAATGACAAGTGTTTTCTCTATTTTTGCCATTCCTAAAGTGTTTTCACATAACATTATTTTGTTGGAGTGTTATAGCACTTGTAAATAGGGCAGAGATTTGTTGAATGAATCCAAATTCGATAGCTACAATTGAAGTGCACTTTAATTATTATGTATTGTATCCAAAGACCACATAGGAAAAGTAGACATTTGGGTGAGTAACTATTATCTGTCTTCAATAACCAGAAATGGATTATTTGCTTTTTGTATCTTTGCAAAACTATTTTGTAACTATTTTACATACTTAGTACCACCAAATGAAGCTAGATTTTGCACTCTACTGTGGAACTTCTAAAATTCTGATCCCAAAAGAGCCCTGTACAAAAAATCTTAATTAAAAAGACGATCTTTAGGAAAAGATCTTTCACTTAATGTGTTCAGTTTGTTAAAGAGACCTTTTGTTTACAGAATTGTGAAGGGGAACTTAATGATAGGGATGAAGGTAGTTTAATCAGCTCTTAGGTTCTATTTTAGTCAAATCCAATTTAGTTGTAGATACTCCAGCTGCCTGTCCTTATTCATGATCAAAATTCTGAATGTCAATAAGCTAAGATGCTAGACCTCAATATATCTAAACAAGAATAGCAAAGTTTAAAAAAATTCCTATGGTTTCAAGTTAGCATTATTGAAAGTAGTTTCTAGGTTTAAATTATAAATGAAATAATAGCTAATAATTATGGAGAGTTGAGGTGTACCCCTAGATCTCCCAATTAAGAAACAATAAAACCTTGGGAAGTTACTTCATTGAGAAGAAGGAATATTATATCTTACCCATTTTTATCACCTCCATCTGTTGTCTAACAAATTCCTTGTATGTATTAGACACTCAAACATTTGTAGAATATTTGAGAAAGATAACAAAGAAAAATAAATCAAATTTTCATCATAAGTAATAGTTTCTAGAGATATTTGAATGGCTAGTATATGATCATAATTGTATTCGGCAACAAATTCAGTATAAAACTTCAAAATTCTATAAATTTTTTTCTCATTTATGTGTTAATGTTTATTCTGCGCTTCTGTTTTCAGAACTGTTTTATATTTATTGTGGCATCTACAGTCAATTTGAAATGGCTGTTTTTTAGGGCCCCTTTCTTTCAGTTCAAATATATAGATTTTTAAAATAAGATCCTAAGTAGAGAAATATAAATACTGTGTTTGGGATAGATGAATTATATCCTAACTACTTCATAAATTATCTTCTATTTGCATAGTCATGTCTTTGAGATTTTATATCTGTGTATTCTATGCACCCTTTTATTTAGAACTATGATACTATGTGACAGCACTGTTCTAAGTAGTTTACACAATTTACTCATTTTTCTCCTCATAACAACCAGTGAGGATGAGCTATTATTATTCTTATTTTATAGATGAGGAAACAGGTACAGATAGGTTAACAAAATTAGTGAATGAATTCAAACCTAGAAGTCTGACACCAGTGCTCAGGATATTATTAACCACCACTACTAATATAGACACAGATGGAGATGCGTTTGTCATCTACTGCATGTTTAAATGTATGTTTTCTTGACTTGGAGCTCCCTAAGGTCAAGAACACTACATGGCACATTGCAGCTTGTCAATAAATATTGTGTGAACAAACACATGAGTGAGCTTCACACTTTTCAAGATAGTTTTGCTCTTCCCTTCAAATATACCTATTATTTTCCTATTATTTTACAACTAACACTCTTGGGTTTTCTTTCAAGTTTATTCCAGTATTATTTGGGTAATGTATTAATGAGACATGTTATGACATTTAGAACCTTTACATTTAAAGCATCATTCTTTTGCTGATACAAAAATGATCTCTTCCTCTTTTCCTGCCTTATATAATAGCAGATTAAGTGTTTAATTGATGGAGGTTTGTAGTCCAGGATTTCTGCAGCAGCGGATTTCAAATATTTTAGTCAAATCCTGCCTTTTGTCCGACTCTTCCTGGTGAATGTTACCATCCATCTGCGCTCTTGCATCCATTAGTCACCTAGTGCTTATTTTGAGAACGGTTGCTATCATCACTTACTCCTTCCATAGGTGCCACCTAGTTACTTTTGTTTTGGCAATTATGGGTTAAATACATCCCTGGGTTTAGTCCTGCTTAAGCTTGCTAGTTCTCTATTTTGAATAAATGCATGGTGGGTTATTTCTTATATGAGTAAAGCTTTCACTGGACAGGAATTTTTCAAAGCACTCATTTTTATTCTCTTTTCCATAGACGAGAGGCTTCTGTCCATATTTAGCTATACTTTTCTACCCCTGCCCCACAGAGCTGTACTATATTCCAATTAATAATGACTAGCAATTGAAATAAACTTATATTTTATTCTGAAAACATTGTTCTCTTTGGAAGTACATGTTTGGCTCCCTCACTGCCTTGCCATCCTCTTTTTAAGTATTTACTTCTAGTCCATGGAATTAATGTCAATCTAAAGAGTTGTTTGTTCCACCAAGGTGCTTTTCAATTATAAATGTCTCATGTAAGGATCCTGCTTTTTGCTATGGTATTTTAAGTCCAGTAATTTCCTAACAGAGAACTCTGTAAGGGGTTAATAAATTTGTTAGCAATTACTTGATAAGAAAAAAAACATGTTGAACTATTTTCTAAAAGCTCCTTATTTTGTACATAATTACCCTGTATATCTACCCACTAGCACGTTTCCTCCTTATGATATGCCTGGTGTTTATCAACTTAGAAATAGACCATATGATATTTAAAATGCCTTTCCCAATTTATAAAGGGAATAGCAGATAGAATTTTAGAGTCATGAGCAGAAACAGTGCCTATTGCAGTGACTATGTTAGGGACTGTCATTGTAATGTAAGCTGGTCATCGTTAGGAATTCTATCTTACCCACCTTTGCATCACCAACATCTAGTGCTATTATAGATCTTTTTTCTTTCCCATTCTTTTCCTCCTTCCTCCCTTCCTCCAATTGAGACATAGGATTTTGGAGCCTAGGAGGGAGGGTAAGGCTGGACATGTGAATTTGAGAGCAGTCTTAATAGAAATGGTATTTCATGCTATGGATAGGAGGGGGTTAACTGGGGTGAGTGTTTAGAGGAGTCAGTGAAGGAGACTTAGAAGACATAGCAGGATAGATGGCAAACAAACAGCGTGTGTTTTCAAAGGAGCCAAAAGAAGTGACGCAGACAGAAGGGAGATGGTCAGCTCTGACACATGCTGATGAGAGATCCAATAAAATGAGGACTGAAAATTGGCCACTGAGTTTGACAAGACAATCAACTGTAGGGAGAATGTTTGGGACAGAGGCCTGATTGAAGTGGGATGAACAAGAAATGGAAATGAGGATGAAAGATGGCGACTCTAAATACCTCTTTTTAATTTCTGATTGTAAAGGAAAGCAGAAAAGTGAGGGGTAGCTAGAAATTTTCAATTATAGGTGGGCATATTTTCCATAGTGGGCAATTAAGCATCTCATCTGTAAGCCAATATGAATAATACAATGTAGAAAAAGGGAGAAATAGAGGACACAGAGAGAGAGAGGAAAAATAAGTGCAGGAGAGAAATGACTGTGTGTGAGAAGATACTATCCACAGTATAATTTGATCAGTTGACCTTAGCGAGCTGCCCAAAGATGTCAGTAGGAACAGTGTTTATGTGCAGGTAGGTGCACATTTGAGATTGCTGATGGGAAGAGGAGGTAGGGCTCGTCTGATAACATCTATTTCCTCAATGAAGTATGAGCAAAGTGAAGTGTTTGGACTGGGAGGAGAGGATATGAAAGGTTTAAGGAAAGAAGAGAAGTTATAAAATAGTTATTTAGGAGAGTGGGGACTGGAGCTTGCGATAAATGTCCATTTTTAACATTGGTCCATCCAGGGACATTGTGCCAACCTGTTTGAAGCTCCCTTCTCACAGGGAGCCCATTTTTAGTGACTTCTCAAGCACCGTGTCTTCAGTTACAGACCATATCACTTTCACTCTCACTCATCATTATTCTCCACTCTGATTTACACACCTAGAAATTTTATGTATCTTGCTCTTCAGCTCATTCAAATATTTCAAAACGTTTTTCAAAATTTATTTTGCATTTTCATGTGTTTTTGTGGGAGCAGAGTTTTCCAAGTGTTTCCAAAGGAAACAGAAGTAGAACTTCCACTTCACTCCTCTGAATTTCAGCTCCATCATTTATAAAATGGGAATAATATTATCTACTTGCAGAATTGTAGTTAAGAATTAGAGATGCTATGTATAAAATATTGGCTTATAGTAAGCAATAAATAAATGATAGTTGTTTATTATTATTATTATTATTATTATTATTATTATTATTATTATTAAATGTTATTCTTTTGTCCAAAGAATAAAAAGTCCTGGCTTACATATGCCTTTTTTCCTAGATAAGAATAACTTCTGAAGTTTTATTTTTAACAAATACTCCTTTTTTTCTTTTTAAACAAATTTAATGTGGTACAATGTTTCTAAGTTTCTTGTGCATTAGTTTGATTGGAATATAAGATATCTTACTGAATGATAATTTTGTGTGTGTGTATTTTAGGTTTTATAATGTTTTTAGAGATTTAATATTGTAATCCCTGAGAAAGAATAGACTTCAAATAGAAACTTTATTTCCTCATGAGACTTTATTCTTATTACATAGGCAAAATTATAATTAATAATGTATTTTGAAAAGCCCAAATAATAACATTGCAGAAAAAAACAAGGAGTAAAAAAGCCAACACATAACTTGAAAGGGATTTTTGAAAACTGTCACTATATTATCCATATCCTCTTTGCCTACTAACATGTTGCTGAGGACTACCATATTTTGTAGTAAAGCATTATATCAATTTGAGTAACTGATACTAAGAAAGGCTACTCACATAACTTTAGTGTCAATCTTTTTTTTTTCCCAAATGGAAATAGCCATGCCCATACTTGGTATTCCCTAAAGGAATATGGGTACTACCAAATTAGTGTTTAACGTTTAAAAGAGAAATATGAGCTATTGACACAGTGAATCTTTGTTCAATATCTTCTTCCATGTCGCTCTGCTCTACGGCATATATCTTTCAGGCAGTAACCCGTATTCATTTAGGAAAGACTCCACATCCCCAGCAAAAAATTCTTCAGCCAACTGTTCAGCAACACTGATAAAATTGCTTATGAGTTCCCCACCTTTGTAGACAAGCAGTGTGGGGAGCACATCTGAGGAAAAGCGATCCCCAGCCCCTGTATTAGAAGCTTTTATTTTGCAAAACTTGACGGTAGGGTATTCGCTGGCGAGGCATGGTAAGCTGCTGTTTAGAGCCTCGCAGCCCTTAATGCCGTCTTCATAAATGTGAACAATGATTGTGGTGATTTTCTGCTCCTTTTCGATGGTTTCCAGGAATTGCTCCCCAGTGTCCAGCTCATACACAAACCCATACCTGGGCCCGAAACTCAGCTTCTGGTGCATGTCCTGCATACACTGTCTACGGTATTTACGGAGGCAGTTTTCGTCTTCTTTTTCCTGGTGGATTAGTTCATATTCTTGAATGCTCATCTGGGAACAGATGGAAGAATGAGACAGATCAGTCAGAAATGTATATTCCTTGGACACACCAAACCCATCCTCAACTCAAAGAATGTGCATGTGCTGTCCCCCCCACCCCCTCCTGTCCTTCTCCTTTACCTCATTCAAGCTTTTGTTCACATGCCACCTTCTTTGATTGCTTTACCTAAAAGAGCCCCTACCCCACACTTTCTATTCCTCATACGGGTTTATTTTTCCTTCATAGCAATAATCACTATCTGACATTGTGCTATATATGTATTTGTTTAATATTAGCTTAACTATGTTCCATTGGGGAAGGAATTTTATTTGTCTCGTTCACTACTCTTCAATATGTGCTATAGTGTCTGGCATGTAATAGGGGTTCAGTAATTATTTCATAATATAAATGCGTGCAATAAATGTTGCTGAATATAGTTTAGCCATGAGATGGTGACAAGTTCAGTCAGAAATGTGTCACTTAACTTCCCATCACTTTGGATGAAAAAAAAAACCCAAAAACAAAAAATCCCAGCAAGCTCTACACTGGAGTGACTTTCAAAAAAAGACAAATACACACACACACACACACACACACACACACACATTTAAATGTGTCCTCAACAAATGCCTTTGGATATTAGTGTCTCCTCCACAAAAATTGTTAAAAAGATGATACCTTATCACTTACTGATTTTTTGGAATATGTAGGATGGGACTCAAGCAAGCATGACAGCTGTTACTGCTATCTGGAGTTTATCAGATTAGCCAAGAGGTTAATAATACTGAACTAGCACCATCAGCATCACCTGATAAGGTCTGGGAAATGCACATTTTGGGGCACCATCCCAGATCTACGAAATCAGAACCTGTCAGGGTGAGACTGAGCCAGCCATATTTAAACAAGCCCTCCAGGCTATTCTTAGCCACTGATTTAGGCTAACGTGAGAAATGACCTAACTTACATCTTCCAAGACAGGCAGTTTTCACTGCAGCTGTAATATAAAATTACCTGCAGAGCCTTTCTTAATAGCTACATTATTAGTAACTTATTCAATCGAATGTTAAACACCTTACCCCCTCCCCCCAACACACACACACAAAAGAAAGAAAAAGAAAAGAAAGGACATGAAAAGCGATGATGGGACATAGTGTAGTTAAGAGATGTGGAACAGCCCAGAACCATGGAAGGTGGACAGTTCCCAAAGGGGATCAGCTATGCTGCCTATCATCAAGCAGCCTCCCAAACAGCGACTTCCAACAATGTTTAGAGTGGAGGAGAATCGAGGAAGCATGAAACTGGTATTGATGGAAAATCTATGCCTTAGGCACTTGATATAAATAAGAGTATCTGAGGCTTTCATTGCTTCCTGCTCATTTCTGCCTCTTATATTTGTTTTCTTATCAAATCACTTTTTTTTCTATTTTAAGATTATTGTCCCAATTTAATTTGCTTTAACCCTAAAAATTGTTAAATGTTTTGTATAATTTTCAAGTTACTACCATAGTTCTGTTAATTTAACAGACTGAGACACATAAATATTGATTTATATGTACATTTGAGCATTCTTATGAAAACTTGTTCCATTCACATATTCAGAGGTATAGTAAGTATTTAGGCATTCAGGTACATTTCTAAAGCTTAACCTTAGTAGAACACCTTTAACAATGCAAATGTCTCACATTTGTTTAGTATTTTACATGTTTTAAAGCCCTTTCACATTTATTTGATCTCCACATCCCTTTAAAGAAAGTGAAGGAGGCGTTACAGCTCCTCAGATGGGAACATTTCATTGTCTCGTCTACCTCACATAATGACTCACTGAAGAAACCAAAACCTGAAAATAAGATCTTAGGCTTGAAGATTTTTACAATGCCGGAAGCCTGGAACCAAGTATATTTCTGAAGCACTGTCTTTCTCTTAGGAATGAATATACAACAACTCATATACGCGTACACTGGTTTGGAGATAAATAATCCACTCTAGTGATTTTTCCCCGCAATGAAAAATCACTTTATGGTTTCTTTTATTAATCTGATTGTGGTTGTTATATAAATAATACGTGCAAATTATAAAGATTCAAAAGCGACCTCAAAGCTACAGGAAGGAAGTCATGGCAACACTCCGATCCTCTGAGATAATCTCTGTTAACACTGTAAACATCCACCTTTTAAGGTTACCTCTTTACACACATAGACATACACATTATAGAAGAAGTAAATACATGAGATTTAAAAAAAAGCTGTTGTAGAGAAAAGGAGGATGCATGTTATTACATGTTATAAATCATTTATTATTGATTTTTCCTTATCTTACCTTTCTGCTGAATCTTTCTTTTGAGTGTTTGTCGTCTCCACTCTGAGGAGAAGACATTTGTCTAAGAATCTCCTTCTTGCTAGATGGGACCGAATCACCCTCTTCACCCTCTAATTTAAACTTTCTCCAATCATTTATTACTCCTTTGGGTCCTGGAATAAAATTAAAAACAAATTGTTTCCCTTTTTAATTTGAAAAAGACTATTTATACAGTTAAATTTGTATGAGTGTTGCCATGGAAATAGACTTGTCATCTTCTCTATCAGAAACACATCTCATTTGGGCTAGAAATTTCTGACTGCCCTGCTCATAAAAATGTGCCCCCACATTAATCTTGTGAAATGAGTTTTGACTAAGACTCTTTCTGAAACATCTGCATTAATGAAAATACACATTATGAACTTGGAACTATTGGCAAAATTTGGGGGTAAAGATAATTTTAAAAATAGGGTATAGAGAGGAAACCGGAAGTTTAGAAAATCATACTTTATTTACATAAAAAAGAAGTTTCAGCAATAAATTTAAAAATGGCACATACTATTAACAAAGGAAAATAGGCTTGTTGGGGGAACAAGTTGAAATGTTTTCAAGATCCAGAAAACAAGAATAACAATAACACATAAAAGACAACCGGTGAGAGGGAGACCTAACCTCAATTCATACACACACAAAAATCAGCTTTAAGAAAATTGTTACATAACCATCCAATTCCTTCTAAGATTCTAAGGCTCTCTTACAAATGTAGAAAGGATAGGATTTGCAGATTTAAGAAAAATAATTAAATCAAGGGTTATCTAACTGGAATTCTGATGTTCCTGATAAATAATAACAGTGCTTGGAAAGAGGGTCTAAATTCTTGAAAATATGCAGTTTTAAATATTCATCACTAAAGCTTAACTATATTTATGCCTTTAATATTGTATTTTATATGTGGTTGTATTCTCTCTCCCACATATTTCCTAATAAGTGTTGTTTATATAATATATAAATTTAACATAAACTTATTTATATTAATTATATTCAGGCAATGAAGGCTATTTGTTTACTTGTGTATGTAGTCTTTGTCTTCCAGATCTGTTTGTGCATATACAAAATATGCATATGTATAGCATATCTATATGTGTATAAAAAGAGAATCTTAAAAAAATAATAATAAATAAATAAATAAATAAAATAAAAAGAGAATCTTTTTTCTCCTGTTTTTTTTTAACAAATAGTAGTATATTATACGCACTTTCTCTCACCTTCTTTTTTTTTACTTCATAATATATCCCAGACATTTTTTTTTCACATATGTAAATAAAGAGGTTCTTCCTTTTTTAAAAAATGAGGCCATGGTGTTCCATTGTGTAGACATTCATTTACTTAAACAGTTTCTTACTCATGTACATTGTTGCTTCCACATTTTTTTCTATGACAAATGTAAGTCTTAGGTTTTCTGTAAGAATATTGAAATCCATCTGATTTAAGAATGTTATCTTTCCCTTTATTTTTTTCAGATTCAAAAAATTAAAATTAACCACTCAATTTATTTCTTTACCTTTTCATCTAATATCATTTACAATTGATGGGAAAGTCCATAGTGGGGAAATTAGGAGAGAGGGTAGTGGCTTAATTTTTGTGAAGATAGAGATATCTTACGATATTGGGCAGCAAGGAATTCTCAATAGTTAGTGTTTCTAATTCAATTTCTTATTCTTTGACATCTAAATAAGGCTGTTTTTAAAGTATTTTATTTCACATTAATTTACCCACTCAAACATTTTTTTTAATTTATTTATTATTTATTTATTTATTTTTAGCTGAGCCATCCTGCCACCTGTTGGCATCAAACATTTTTTAGATGATTCCATCAAACCACTCAAAGTGTATACTTAAATTTCATACTGAGTAGTGGGGATGAGAACATTAGGGATCTCCAGATTTAATTTTAATTTAATAATTAGTTTTTTCTTATAGTTTGGTTACCTGTATGTGTGGCCTGTCCTTCAAAATCTTCCTCCAAACTTTGGCTTTTGGCTTCTTCCATTTTAGGGATTAGATTTGATATAATCTATAGAATGAACAAAGGAGAAATGATGACAGGTGAGAAATATATATATGTATATATATATTTTTTATATTCATTATATATTATTTAATAAAATTCATATTATATATATTCATATTCTTCTGCTGCCACGTTCCATGTAGGTTACGGCTTATTACCAAGTGATAATAGTGTTTTGTATATTTCTGTCTGCCTTGTAAAGGGACATAAATTTAATATTTTTGTTATTAAAGATCGTTGGACCTAAGGATTTTACATAATTCATGATTTGTCCTTTTTTTTTTAACTTAAAAAGCCTTCAGTTTAGGCCTATGTGTTTAGTGAAAATTATTTATTACTGATTTTCTTTTTTTATTACTGTTAATTACCAAATTTCATTAAATTGTATCCCAATATTTTATAAAATAAAAATCTTTTAATTAATAATAATTATATACTTACTATGAACACTTGCTATGTACCAGGCATTGTTCCAGTTATTTTAAGTGTCAATTGTCATTTAATTTTTACACAGCCACACATAGCAGGGACCATTGTTAACACCATATTACAACTGAAGAAGCTGAGGACAGGGAATTTAAATTACTTGTTCAAGATCACACAGCAAGTGGTGGAGCAAGGATTTGAATCTAGATTTGATTTTAGAGGTAAATCTTAAACCATTATGAAATTTAACATTCTATAACAGAGTCATTTTTCTCAATATGGTTTGACAAATCCAGTTCTTGAGTTGGCATTAAAGAACAATCTAAGGAATGTGTGATTCAAAACCTAATGCCGTAACATCTCTCCATTCCCTGACTGGTTTTGGTGATGCTACTCACCAAGCAAGTGAAACCAACCAGGAATTATGCCTATAGAATTTTGAGAAACTATAAAATATGTCACAAAATCTACCAAGAGCACATGGAGTTTTTATAGGAAAACTCCTTGATGCCCTCGAAAAGAGCTTATTTTTTCTTAGCTCACACCAAAATCCAACCTATTTGCTTAGTTATCTTTCCATTATCTGGAAAACTATATTATTATAAATACTAACACATCCCCTAAGCATCCCCTAAGGGGTCCATATAATTGTGATTTTCTTGAAATTTTCAAATCAGGGAAGATATACTATTAGTGGATATACTATCTTTTTACTGTTTCTTCTTCCTCTACCTTTCTGCCTTTGTCTCTTTCAATGATTCCATTCAGTTTATGCTTTGATCCCAGCTTACTTTTTTACTGATTTACACTTCAGCCTTGGACTTGGTCTGTTTGGTGCTTTCCCAAGGCATGGAATGGTAAACCAAAACTCTACGTCTTGATTGCTTTTTTATTTACACTTCTGCTCCCATCATTTGGACTACTCTCGTATTTCATTATTTCCCTCACTACATTTCCTACCCAGAATCACTGGAGGGTGAGGGTCTTTGCCAATTTGATTTTATCTACTTGAGCAAGAAAAGGCTTTTAAGAGAAGGCTGTCAAGGGAATACCAATCCATTCTTCAACATTTATGTAACTATAAATATAATAAAGAACAATTAAATTAAATTTGAATGGATCTACTAATGAAAAAGAATAAAGGAAAATGGAAATCAGGAAAAATGGAAATAAGAAAATGTTTTGGGACAAAAGAAGCTACTTAATTATTTAGTGCAGTTATTTAAAAATAATTTTTGCATCTAAGAAAAATGAATACTATTAGTTTTCTTCAAAAGAACACTACAGAGCAAAGTAATGGAAACTTATTTTATAACTTCAATAGCTATTTAGTCCCCAGGAAAGTAGAGACTTTTATTTTGTAAAAGTAGATAGTTAAATCAGGGGTAGCTACTATTTGCAATAAATATACATAAGGTTTAAAAAAATCTAAAAGTAATTTTATTTCAAATGTTGAATTGAAGACGGAAGCATACCTTGCTTCTTGCCAATCTAGTTGGAAATCTAGTGGAGGAAAAAAGAAATTTTATTTTTCAAAAAGAGTTTCGCCAATTTCAAAGAATCCCTTTACTGTAAAGATAATCCAGTTACTTGGAAAAACCTGATCCGGTGATTGAATTAGCACATGCTAAGAATGTGCCAGGCATTTCCCATGGCTCTGAATTACATGAAGAACAAAACTCTTCCAGCATGGCACTGACTAATTCTAAGAGTCAGCTGCATTGCCTATTTAGAAAAACACAGAGTCCATCCTCACCTAATCTTTCCATTTGAGTAGAGTACAAAGATTGGTGAAATTTACTACTATTTACTACTAGGGAAGCCAGTAAACAGAGACAGAAATTAGAAGAAAAATATTGAAATAAGAGGCATATTTGCTGCACTGCTTGAAGACTCATAGAGGGAGACACAGTCCAATATAATTAGTTATTGATATGTTTGATCTACAGTTCTATTAATAGCCCTTGTCATCAAACAATTTATCTCCTTCAAAATTTGCATCCATAACCTAAAATTAATTGAATTAGCATTTGGCAGGTGCTTAGATCCCAACACACACTAAGTGCTAAGTGAGTCTGTAAAATAAAATAAAAACCCCAAAATGAGTTGATTGCACTGAGCTTTGTGTAGAGATTTGTGCAGCAAAGTGCAATATTTCACTCATGAACTCATACTAACCATTTAAAAGAAATAATTCTATATTCCACAGAGTAGCATTTGAATTTTTAAATGTAATTGAAGTAACAATTCTATGGCTTCAGCAATCTTTAAGATCAATTTCTAAAATGATCTGTTTGTGTCTTAGTCCTACTTTTATGGAGCCCAAGTTTTATATAAAAATCTTCTCAATGCGTGGCGTATCTTTGAACACTAACACTTCAGTCTTTCAAACTCTCTGCCACTTTTTTACTTGTCCATAATCACAGATAAACATAGTTCCCTGGTATCTTTGTCTGCTTGCACTGCTATTGCAAAAACACTACAGACTTTGAGGCTTAAACCACAGAAATTTATTTTCTCACAGCTCTGGAGGCCAGAAGTCCCAGATCAAGGCCTGACAGGGCTGGTTTCTGGTGAAGACTCTCTTCCTGGTTTGAAGATGGCCTCCATCCCACTGTCCTTATGTGGTGGAGAGAGAGGTTAGCTCACTCATGTCTCTTCTGGTAAGGACATTAATCCTGTAGATGGAGGCCCTACCCTTAAGACCTCATTTGACCATGCATTACTTCTATGTTAATTACTACAGCAGTCCCCCCTTATCTACGGGGCATAGGTTCCAAGACCCCCAGTGGATGCCCGAAACTGTGACTAGTACTGAACTCTATATATACTAGGTTTTCCCTATACATATATACCCATGATAAAGTTTGTTATAAATAAGGCATAGTATGAGATTAACAACAGCTAATAATAATATAGAACAACTATGACAATATACTGTAATAAGAGATACATGGTCTCTCTCATAATACGGTATTGTATGTAGAGCGTGGAAACGCTGGACAAAGGGATGATTCACGTCCCAGGTGGAACAGAATGGGATAGCGTGAGGTTTCATCACGCTACTCGGAACAGCGCGCAATTTAAAACTGAGGAATTGTGTATTTCTGGAATTTTCCATTTAATAGTTTCAGACTGCGGTTGACCGCAGTTAGCTGAAACCATGGAAAGTGAAAACGCGGATAAAGGGGGACTCTGCAAAAACACTGAGAAAACGCGTATTAAAATACCATCACATGTGGGATTAAGTCATCAACATATGAGTTTTAAGGGACACATCTCAGTCCATAGCACCTGGCTCTGACTTTTGCAGAGAATAAAGTGAATTACATAGGGGCTGGCCACCATTTCTGTGCTCTGGGCCTACAAAGCCTGCCTTTTTCTTAACTTCTAAAGCTTTGGAGTCTTTCAGTCTCCCAGAGTTCCCCCATCTATCCTCTAAGAATTGAAGTTAGGAAAATAAGGCATACCTAGGATTAACTAGCCCAGGGGTCGGCAAACTTTTGAGACAGAAGAGCCGCCAGGGGTCAGCAAACTGTGGCTCAAGAGCCACATGCGGCTCTTTGTGTAAGTACATGTGGCTCTGAAGTAAAATTGAAAATGAAAATAAAACTATCATAGTTCCATTTATAAAATTTTTAAAGGATATTATTCACATAATAGTGATTATGTAAAAATATATTTACGGCTCTCGAATAATTTTTAAACTGTTGTGAAGGACAGGATTGGCTCTCCCAGGGGTCAGCAAACTTTTGAGATGGAATGTACCCAAAGAGCCACATGTGGCTCGTGAACTGCAGTTTGCCGACCCCTGAAGTAGTCCATTTTTTTGATTCTTCACTAGTTCTTTCCTGCTTCTGGACACACATTCCTGAGACGCAACAGAAGTTCCTACAGAAAGATGCAACAGAAGTTCCTACAGAAATACAGGCCAGGAAGCCCCTGCATGTCCGATAACACAGATGCCAGTTATTTTCTTGGCCAGTGTCTGGGCTTATGTCCAAATAAAAGTTTCAATAACTATTATTTTCTGTTGAGAAATAAAAGGCGTAAATGCCAGGGGGGGGGGGAAAGGCTCAATATAAGTATTTCATCTTATTTAGTAGGTTCAGATAAATGTGTCTTCATTTTTTTTTTAATAAAAGTTACATATGCTATTGCGTTGTCAGAAAAGTCATGATGTATTTTTTCTATGTTTTTCATATATATATATATATTCTTACACTGGTTTCCCTAAGTACAACCAATATTAAAATTACCTTGCTACCTATGACATACATAACATCTTTCCATGAACATTAAAAAATGCTAAAAAACAGAGCATTGAAGTAGTTCCAATGCAAAATTTTCAAAATAAGACAAGTTTTTTTGTTGTTTGTTGTTGTTGTTGTTTTGTTTTGTTTTTGTCACTGTGCAATTTAAAACAAATATTCCTTCTTCTCTCTTATACATGAATGTGTATGTTCCCTTTTGGAAACACAAAATAAGAAGCTGTTTCAGAGAAGCATCTGTATTAAAAATGACATTATTGTATTGGAACATAATTAGCCATGGAATATAAATAACTGACTGGGAATCAAGTGCTGAAAGTGCTTGATTAAATAATTCTTTAACTCAACTACAGTGGAATTTAACAAATGCTCTATCTTTAAGGCTTGCCTGGAACATATTATAATATTAGGTGACTGAAACCAAGTGAAACTTCCAGGTGGGAAAAATCTACAGAAATTCTGGTCCACCTTCACTTTTGACAGCAACCTAGATTCTGCATTTTGATGTGCGCTCCATAACGCGGTACCACACTATATGCTGCCCACCCTTTAGCATTTCGTGTTCTACCCTTTTCTGCCTCTAACCATGCATCTCCTTAGGTCTCTGCTCTCCTGTGTTTTCCAAGGGAATTTTGAGCTAAGCTGATCCACTAAGCCAGACCAATGTTCTCACCAAGGCTAATATATTAATGTCAGATGTCTTAACCCCCAGCCATGACTATCTTCCCCAATGTCATATTGGACTCTGGTAGGAAACAGTTCTGCTTTTTCCTTCTTATTAAAAAAGAATGTGATGGAAATTTTATATCAGCTAGGTCTGACAGCATCATGTCAGACCAGGGTAGTTATTACTGGGCGTGTGGACGCCTCTATTCTCTCTCATATTGTAAATGTAGCTCTAATGATTTCACCAAGCCATAATTTCCTCTTTTTCTAGCCCACCCCACTTTTATTTATGACTTTGAAAACTGGAGATTTGTAGTAAAAGTGATATGGTTTTAGGTTTAATAGTAATATAAAGGGCATTTTATGCCTCATAAACCATCAGTTAATTTCTTGAATTACTCTTTAATTGATTTATTTATATATGTCTTCTCCCCTGAGGAGGAACTAAACTTCTTGTGGGCTGGAACCGTGCATGACGGTGCTTCCAAGTGAAAGTATAGCAAAATGATTAACACATAAACACTGGGGTTCAAGTCTAGCTCTGCCAATTATTGACCTTGAGCAAATTGCTAAAACTCTCTGTGCTTTAGTTTTCTTATTTGTTAAACTGGAGTAGTAATCATGTGTACTTCATGAGGCTGTGTGAGGATTAAATGGTGTGAAATGTATTACAGAAAATGTATAGTATTTAGTAGTAGGAATTTAACAGGTATTGAGTAAAGTGATAATTAGTAAATAATTAAAAATTTAAAATAGTAAAACCAAATATTTACAATTAAAAATAGATATAGGAAAACAAATCTAAATTTTATTTAAGAATCAATACATATATATGTAGTGTTATGCCTAATTATCTCCACTACCCAAAATATGTGTGTGTGTATACATAGTCACACATATATTGTACATTTATCTCAAAACTGTTTTATATTCTCCTATCTCGTTATGACTATGGCTTTTCCTTTATCATAATATTTTGATTTACTTCTAGTAAGCTCTGTTTACCACAAAGTATTTAAGAATGTGAAGGGGAGATGAATTTAAAATCATGAAATACACATACAGGCTAATAAAATGTGCATGAAATTGCCTCTTTGAAAATAAGAGTAAAAAGATTTTCTGTAGAAGGTGCATAAGTGGAAAAGGGTAGGTGATAATTTAATCTGAATGCAATATACTTGTTTTCCAATGAATTGACTTTTACAAATCATAATTTTCCTTTTAATGTTTATGCCACAGTGGTTTATATAGTTTTTCAGAATTTCAGTTGTCTAGTGGAATAGGTCTTTGCCAAAACAATAATTACCCTCAGGATTTTTGTTGCCACCTTTAGTCATTCTAGTTGTTAATTTTGGGTTAGGTCAACTTTTATATTTTTGTATCATAATCGGAGTTCTCTTTAAAAATAAATCCCAGAAGCATAAATGGAATATAGGACATGCTATCCTCAAAATGGCTGAAACAAATAAGTACTGAGCAAATGGTTGGCACTCAGCAAATGTTAGTTTTCTTGTCTTTGCACACAGAACACACACCTTGATGCTACTGAAGACATTCCTTACTCTATTTATTTCTTTTTCCCTCCCTAGTACCTAAAGTTCATAACAACTTTGATAGAAGAACCGTGATGGAAGCTTTGATATAAGACACTGCAGAGCAAATATAATGTTTTCTCAGCTTCTATCCTTCTCAAATAGTTTTGCTTTATTAACAAATGAGACTGGACAGGCAGGAGACCTAGGGAGCTTTTTAAATAATTTGTATATCAGGAATGTATAATACATAGCAATCTTTTATTTGTCAACCAGTAGCGTCAGTAAAAAATAGTCTGGGAAAATATGAGCTTACAAATTATAACTGAATTTGTGCTCCTAATAAAAGAAGAAGACATTAACTTATCCAGGTTTGCTCTTACTACATACAGATATTCTATTACTTATTCTGGAGGAAATAGAAATGTCAGAACCTTAAAGGGAATTCAGACCAGATATCTTATTTTTAATATCTCTATATCTTGTAAATACACTTATTCTTGCACATAAGGTTTGAATTCCATTTTAGACGTTATCACAAGTGGTTCATATATATTTTGACAACTTACATAATATCAAATCCAATTCATAAACATAATATTTAGGCAAAAATTGCCATGATCTCTAAATTTTTTTCTAACTATTAATGTTAGATGATTCTAAGTAGCATGCATAATGGTAAAAAAATGTATATTTAAAATGGATGCTATAGTTAAAAGCTATTATACAGTTAATAAAAATATTCCATGGTAAAACAATGAGAAAGCCTTTATTCATTCTCATGATGCAAACTGTAAAGTTGATTACTAATAATAATCACCTCCATGGATGCAAAATTGCAGAAAAATAAAACCCACTGAAGGTAAAACTTCACCTAACTTAACAAATATCAATAAACTTCCTGTATTCTTTTAAAAACATCACTTCTGTTTCATTACATTTTTGAAGTAACCTTCCAAAACAGATATTATTAGTCCCACTTTAAAGATTAGAAAACAAAACAAAATAACACAAAATATAATGTTAAGGAAAAAGTCCAAGAACACACAACTGGTTAAGAGGTCTTCAGAGATCCGAGAGTGTTTTAGTGCTGAATGTAGTTACTCCCTTTCCCAGCTTGGGGGTCAAATTTTGAAATACAAAATGGAAACAATCATCACTTCTTTCCCTGAGTTCTTCCTTCACTCAAAAGGAGAGCTGAAGAATTTTAAATTTCAAAATGAATTCTCTATTCATGGTTTTATTTTAACTTTCTAGAATATCAGACTCAAAATTGCGTCTTTACTCCGAATTTACATTAGCGAAGATGACTAGTGTAGATCACTTTAAGAGGAAAAGATACACAGTATTTAATTGTCTTTCTAGTAGATAAATCATGACTTCATGTTACTTAGAATTATTTTAAAAGAACACACAATGATATATAAACAGTCAAATCATCACTCTTTCCCTGAAAGTAAAAATTTTAAATTTATATTATCCAGAAAACTACAGTTTGCAGACTCACAGTTTGGTTCTCTGTGTCTGGTGCCCTTGATTATGTTCCGTAGATAAGAACTCCTGTCTCAAGAACTCTTGAACTTGGACAGGTTTAAGCTCAGATTTAAGATTTCTGGATACTGATGACCTTGCAGAAATAGCTCTCAACAAGTAATAGGATTGACATAAGAGAATTAACAAAGCCTATTCATTAACAGTAAGGCAAAAACAAACTAAAAAAAGAGCTTTAAGTCCTGTGGTAAATACAATCTTTATCCACCTATGGTATGTTCTTTGAGAAAATATTTTTTCTCTTTTAGGCATAGACTGATATCTGTTCTCAGAAATGCACTAGCCATTTTCTGAAAGAAAAATTTGGTTTTCTGATCAGAAAATGTTTCTTGATAACTGTAATAATTATTTTCAACAACTTCACTTGGCATGGTCCATTTTTCCTCTTAAATTCACCAAACAACTACTTTCTTCTCCTTTTTTAGCACCCTGAAATGTCTTGTGTATTAAAATCTCTGCTAATCCTTTTTTTGTTGTTGTTTGCTTTGTTTTGACAAAAAAGTCCCAGAAAAGTTTGAATATAGTCTTTAGTGATGTTACTGACCTCTGCTTTATTGTATCTTTTCTGGTCCTTGTTTGTTCCATTTTATTGGTCATTTCACTTTTCTTCCATGTGCCATTCAAAACAATGAACTTTTATTTTTTATTTTGTTAAACTTTATTGGGGAACAGTGTGTTCTTTCTAGGACTCATCAGCTCCAAGTCAAGTCGTTTTCAATATAGTTGTGGAGGGCGCAGCTCGCTGGCCCACGTGGGGATCAAACCAGCAACCGTGGGGTTAAGAGCCTGTGCTCTAACTACCTGAGCTAACATGCTGCCCCAACAATAGACTTTTATTCAACAACAATTTATTGACTTCCTACCCTTTGTTGGGGGATGCTTACCAAAACTGTTATTGCAGTCTTCAGAAATTAGACTTTTGAAATGAGATGACTTGTTGGTTCAAGGCTATCCCATAGAATTTATATTCTATGAACTAAGAGTAGTCAGCTTCTTGTTTACAGGATGACTTGAATGGTTGAGAGACAGCAATTACATGAATGTTTATTTTTGCAAAAAAGAAACACAGGAAGGAAAAGCCAGGAAACCAATAAGACTGGTTATCTACTAGGAATCGGTAGAAAGGAAGAACTGGGGATGAGGAAGTGACTTCTCTCCAAGTATAATTTTTGTCGTTTGACTTTTGTAATGATGCTAACTGTTTATATACACAAACTAAACCCACCAAGTAAAGTAAAGCCAGTAAGGATGAGGGAACTCTAAAATGGAATATAAACAGAAGAAGTGAAGCTAAGCATTTCAAATGAAAAATGCAACCATATTGAAGGTGGTGAGCAACGAGCCCAAGTAATTTTGATTACAATCTTTTGAAAACTTAACCTTAGAATAATGACCAAAAGAACTGTACAGAAATATTGAACTCTAGTCAGTAGGATTGTTTTCTGCAGTGCTTCAGGTTAGCATATAAATATATACATTAAGGGTAAAAGAAGTATATTTTCTTACTGTTTTTGATTGGAGTACAGCTCTGCCCTGGGGGGAGATTAGTATGAAGCCAATGATTTTGGATTGGGATTGGAAATATAAGTACTCATATGTATTCATGGCTAGGCTTGCCCTTCCCTCCTTCCTTCCTTCCTTCCTTCCTTCCTTCCTTCCTTCCTTCCTTCCTTCCTTCCTTCTTTCCTTCCTTCCTTCCTTCCATTATCTATCTATCTATCTATCTATCTATCTATCTATCTATCATCTGTCTACCTACCTACCTACCTACCTACCTACCTACCTACGTATGTGTATACAAACACACATGCATATATTTCCTAGTTCTGTGTACTGAGGCATAGAAACAACACTCCAGTAGCAGTGAGTACACTTAGCACCCAAATCTTGCTTTCTAAATAACACCTTCACTAAAAGAAATCAGGGCTCCTTGGAAAAGAAATAAGAATTGGATCAGAGAAATTCTAAAATGAGTCTGAGGTGTCATGACAAAAATTAATGAATGCTCAAAAATCACAGGAGGGCCAACCGAGTGGCTCATTGGTTAAGAGTTGGCTTGGGAGTGTGAGCTCTGAGCAGCAGGGCTGCCAGTTCAGATCCCACATGAGGGCCAGTCACACTGTGCCCTCTACAGCTAAGATGGTGAACAACAGCTCAACCTGGAGCTGGGCTGCCGTGAGTCACCAGTGATGGCATAGGCTGTAGTGGGGCTGCAGTGGACTGCCATGAGCTACTGTGAGTGGCCGGCAGCCGGCGTGAGCTGCCAAAAGCCTCTGTGAGTGGCTGTCCAATGGCCAGCAACTGATCTGCCTCACCCGGGAAGAGCACAATGATAAACCAACATGGGCCAGTGAAATGACGTCCTTCACAACTAGACTGAAGAACAAAAGGAAAGCAACTTGTCTGTTCCCCTTCCCTGATTCTCCAACGCTGTTCCCTCTCCCAATTCCTCAATAAAATCTTTAAAAAAAAAATCACAGGAATATGTCAAGATGATACAGGAACTAGCTTGAAAGGGCCCCATTAGTCAAATTTGAGACAATTTAAGCATCAAAATAAATAATGATAATAATGGGTTATAATCTATAAAATGAAATAAAGTTCTATGAGTATATTCTGGTATAAGTAAATAACTAAATAATAAATAAATGAAGGAGAGGGAAAATCCTTTTTTTAGAGTAAAGTACCAAATCAACATTTAGAAGGAATGAAGGAGTTAAAAATTGCTATGGCAACCATGATGGTAATATTATTTTTAATGGTGGGAAACCACCAGCATTTATTATATTCACAATTCTGTGGGTCAGGGATTCAGGCAGGGCACAGCAGGGGTGGTTCATGCTGACTTCACCATGTCTGGGGTCTTATCTGAGGTGGCTCCAGGGCTGGAGATGCCTGTGATGGCTTGCCTGGGGCCATATGCCTGGGACCTTGATTCTTTTGTACGTGGCACCTGTTGGACTGTAATGTCCAGGATGGTGGCTTCCTTCACATGTCACATGTAGAATAGCCAAGAGCTGGCTGACATCTTCTTACTATACATGCCATTCCCAGGATAATAGGACTTCTTACGTAGCAGAAGGCTCCCTCCCCAGAGCAAGAATTGCAATGACGACTTCCAAGAGACCCAGAGGGAAGCTGCCAAGCTTCTAACAACCTTCCCTCAGAAGTCCCAGAATCACGTTTGCAACATTCTGTTGGGCAAGAAAGTCATGAAGACCAGCTCAGACTCAGCGAGTGCAGGAAGAGACCCAGCCTCTTGACTGGGGAATGGCATGTGTGTACAGAGGGAAGGAATTGGTGGTGGTGCTATGCGGACAAGTTACACAATGAATAGCATTCTTTAACTAGATTTTTTTTACTCAGCAATAACTCTTAGAGAGCTACCCAAGTTAGTCCATATAGATCTACATAATTTCTTCTCATTGTTGCATCATTATCTACTAAGAGTATACCACAATTTGTTTAGATATTTACTCCTTTAGGAATGTAAAGGTAGTTCGTATTTTTTCTATTTTAAAGCTATCCTTGAATGTGCTTAGTTTTGTTTATGCTCTAGTATTTCTAAAGTTAGTATTGAAGAGTGAAATTAGATTTTTCGTGTCATAGGATATGAACATATTTAATAGATACTATCAACTTGCCCTCTAAACTGGCTCATCTAGTTTATATTTCCCCATGAATGCATGAGGGTACCAAGTTCCCTAATAGTCACTTGACACTATCAAACCTTTTGAAATGTGTGTTAATTTGGTTGTGGAAAATTGGTGTCTCACTCTTTTATTAATTTTATTTCACTGGTACTATGAATGCTTACTCACCATTAGATTTGTTCTTCTGTGAATTCCTGTTCATGTCCCTTTTTACATTGTAAATTTTTATGTTTCTATTTATTTGTATAATACCAATTGTCCTACAACTGGTATTTTACTATAAAGAAGGAATTTTCCTTCTCTGTTTATTTATTTGAATCCTCTTTCTCTTACCTATTCAGAGCAGGTTTTAATGAAAGCCAGGATCCTGGCTATATGACTGATGCTCAGATGAAGGGGAAGGCTCAGAGCTAAGTCTCAGGCTCTGGAGTCACTGCTCATACTTATAATTTAGCCAAAAATTGTATTCCAGGGTCAACTAGAGTCCCAAAGAGTCCTCAGGTAAACCCCCTTCCTTGACGTTGCAAATTAAACCCTTGATAATGGCTTTAAAAATGTAGTTCTCAACCAGTGGCCTCAGTTACCTGGGTGCTTGTGAAGGTTCCTGGAAAATATCCCAGGTCAACTGCATCAGAATTTTATGGGGCATGTCCTAGAAATCTGCATTTTTAGCAAGTCATTTACTACTCTTCACTGAATCTTGAAAATCACTACCCTGCACAGGCCAGAAATTTATATTAGGAGTGGAGGAGATGAATGAGAGGTGGAATAATATGCCACCTTTCTGGTTGGCTATGGGAAGGAGAAACTGAACCACATAATCAGAATCAGAGCTAGAGGCTCTCAGAGATCACTTAATCTAGAGGCTCTACCTACCATCAGCATCACCTGGGGAGATTCAGCCAAGTCAATGAAGTCAGAATCTCTGAGTGTTGGGTCATATATCAGCATTTGTAAAAAGTTATTTTGTATGTTATGCACCTATGGGAAAGAATCACTATCCCAATCCAAACCCCTTATTTTACAGAAAATTAAACTCAGGCCAAGTGAGTTTACATCATTTGTCTAGGGTCTCACAAGTTCTGGTGGTCAAGAGCTTGCCAGCGATGGTCAGATGGCCAGTGATCTCTCTATTTAACAGTGATTTTAGAAGGGCTGATTTGGGTTGCAAAGTGTTAATGCTGGAAATACTTGCTTTGAGAATAAAGTGTTATCATAATATTGGCAAATGTTATTTTCTAAAAGTCAATTCTGTATTAAGTCTTTCTATAATAACTAAAAGGAAAAAGCTGCCAGATCTCTGACTATAGAAATATTATTGGCAGGAAGCACAGCTTTAATTACACATAAAGCTCTTCCCATTATCTACTTTTTCTCAAGTGGTTTTAAAAACCAACCTTTACACATCTCTGTGTGAGTAATCAATCAGGGCCCGGATATTTGTGCTTTCTTTTTTTTTTTTTACCCTCAAACTAGTATGTTCTCAGAAATATTGAGGTCATATTTCACTCAGGCAAGATTATCAATGGATACTAAAACTACCGTGTGACAGTTTGATGAAGAGCAAGATATCTACACAGTCTCAAAGCATCTCCCACAAATTACGCATTAATTACAAAGAGAAAGATAACAAACTACGGTGGAGAAATCTGATAGAAACCACCTAATAAAGTGATCGCTCAACATCATCGGTGATGAGACAAGCTGACCTCATGAGCTTTCGGATGCTGAGAAAGACACAGCATCACTCTGGTGGAATTCTAACCAAAACTGTGTAGTCTGAATCTAAGCATGAGGAAATATTAGACAAAACCAAAATTGAGGGACATCCTACAAAGTAACTGGCTTGTCATTACAAGGTTGTGAAAGAGAATGAAGAACTGTTTCAAATTAAAGGAGATTAAAGAGATATGGCAGCTAAACGCAATGCGAGACCTTAGATTACACGATCCTGGAGTACAATGCCTCCTGGCTCTATTCTTGGACATTATTAAGACAATTGGTGAAATTTGAATAAGGTCTGCAGATTTGATCCTGGTACTGTATCAATATTAACTATCTGATTTTGACAACTATACTGTGATTATGAAAAAGAATGTTCTTATTCTTAGGAAATACACATTGAAGCATTTTTATTTATTACAATCTAGTAGGGTGACAATGGTCAACAAAACTACATAGGTTTCAAGTGTACAGTACTATAATACATCATCCATGTATTGCATTATGTGTTCATCACCCAGGGTCATTGAAGTATTTTAAGGTAACAAGTCATCATATCTTCAAACTTACTTTCTAATGATCTGACTAAGTGTGTGTGTGTGTGTGTGTGTGTGTGTGTGTGAGAGAGAGAGAGAGAGAGAGAGAGAGAGAGAGAGAGAGAGAGAGAGAGAATACACTCTTTTAATTTTGTGTAACTTTTAAATTTGAAATCATTTCAAACCTAAAAGTTGCAAGAATAGTACAGGGAACTTCAATATATCCATTCCCAGCTTCCCAATTGTTAATATTTTATCACATTTATTTAATTATCTCTCATCCTATTCTTGCAAATTCTAGGTGTGCTTGAAATTATTTCAAAATAAAGAGCAACAAAAAATTAAAAGAGTGAATACTTTCTACTGCTTTTTGCTTGCTAAGTAAGTAGCATAAGGTAGTGGTTAAGAACGTTGTTTTTGGAGTAAGAGATGCCCTAGTTCAAGTCCTAGCTCAATCTTCTCTGAGCTTCAGTTTTCTAATGTGTTAAATGATGAGAACACTGACCTTAGAGATTCAGGATGAGAATCTAATGTATGTTAGATTCACATTAATTGTTACACAATAAGCATACAGTAATCTATTATTATTTTTGCTTCTTTTATTTCTCTCATTTCTATGTATCCTTTCTCTTCTCCTGATGTAATTCAAATAATTTCAGTTTTTACTTTTAAAACTTTATCTGTTTTCTCTTTATTTTTTAGTTTTGAAACTTTCTATTGACAGATCTTCAATACCCTGAGGATAGTAAATATCCACAGCCATGTCCAATCTACTAGTAAACCCATCAAAGACATTATTTTTGCTACTGGGTTTTCAATCTCTAGCATTTAAAAAAATTCTGTCTTAGGATGTTCATCTCTCCACTTACATTATCCATCTATTCTTGCATGTTGTCTACTTTTTCCATTAGAGTGCTTAGTTTATTAATCATAGTTATTTTAAATTCAGTGTGATAATTCCAACATTTCTGCCCTATCCAAGGCTGGTTACGATGCTTCCTCTGTGTTTCAGGCTGTGTTTATTGTCCTTTCTGTGTAGTATGCCTTGTAATTTTTAAAAATTATTTTTCTTTCAGTTACAGTTGACATTCAATATTATTTTATATTAGTTTCAGTTATACAGCATAGTGGTTAGACATTTATATAATTTATGCAGTGATTCCACCCCCGTACCCACCCCATAAGTCTAGTACCCACCTGGCACTATACATAGTTGCTGCAACATTGTTGACTATATTCTCTATGCTGTATTTTATATCCCTGTGATTATTTTGTAACTACCAATTTGTATTTCTTGATCCCTCCACCATGTCTACCCATCTCTCTATTTACATTATCCATCTATTCTGGCACGTTGTCTACTTTTTCCCTTAGAGCCCTTACATAATTGTTTTAAATTCAGCCTGATAATTCCAACATCTCTGCCATAGCCAAGACTGGCTCTGATGATTTCTGTCTCATCAAACTGTGTTTTTGCCATTTAGTATGGCTTGTAATTTTTTGTTGAAAGCCAGTCATGATGTACAGGTAAACGGAACTCCTGTAAATAGGCCTCCGGTATGTGGTGGTAAAGTGTGGGGGAGGGGAAGTTGTATAGTTCCATGATTAGGTCTTAATCTTTCAGGGAGCTGGTACCTCCGGACTGTGAACTTCACATGTCTCCACTCCCATCACTTAGGTGGGGCAGATGGTAGAAGGGTGCTGGAGTTCAGTATTTCGCCCATGCCCCCCACCCCATGGAAGGCTAAAGGTGGTCAATGAGGTTATGATAAACCCCTGATGGGCTAGGTTCTAGGAAAGTAACGGGTCGTCGGGAAAGTCATGATGCATTTTTGCATTGAAAAACATAGAAAAATATGTCATGACTTTCCCGAAGACCCAGTAGTTTCTCTGGAGCACAGGCCTTACTGGGAAAACAATGCTGTGGCATATTTCAAAATGGTTATTTTCCTACTTCCCCTGACAGAAACCTAGAGGAATTTTTTTCTGATATCCATGGTGAGAAACTAGTAGAGCTCCAGAAGGTAAAGCTTCCAAAAATGAGGGTCCACCCTGGAGTTTTTAAATCTCAGACTTGTCTACCTGGAACCTTTAGCAATTGGTCAATTGCTTTCAGCATTTTTTACCCTGTGTTGACTCTGAGAAAAAAAGATACTTATCAAGAAGGAAGGAGTCCTAGTAGCTAGTGGCCAACAGGGCTCAAATTAAAAAACAAAACAAAAACAAAAAAACAGAGCCTAGCAGCCATTTCTAAACATGGGCCTCTCACACAAGCTGCAGTTCCGGAAGAAGCCTGCACTAAGCCTGCCTCTTGCACTGAACTGCCTACCTGCACTGTGCTCCTGCCAGGTGAGCCAACATTCATAAACGAATTCCTTGAATCATATTTCAACCAATAGGACTGAGACTTTCTCCATCTAGTTGCAGTGGTGTCGCTATATCCCTATTAGCATCCTCACAGACCAATCAGAGCAGTTCCATTCTGACCAATCAGGACAGTGTTTCTTGGACCAATCAAACTGTGAGGATTTGGAGTCGTTATGAGGATGAGCCAATCAGGGGCCAAGGGCAGGGACTTCTGTCTAAATACGTCAGTTCCCCCTTCTAGCTCCAAAGCACCCTTTCTCTATCTACAGAAAGCTGTGTTTCCCTGGCTGGTGTCTTGCGGGATCTGACCTGATGGGAGTGGAGCAAAACGAAGTGGAGTACAGCAGAGTATCTCATTGGAGCAGGGCCTCACCCACCTGAGGGTTGCCTTCTTCTCCACCTGGCCAGCCAGGGGGTGCCTCTGCCTCACCTGCCCATCCAAGGGCCTATTCTGCCTTGTCTGCCTGAGGGCCACCCCACAGCTGCCGTTGTTTCATAATTGAGTTATAACACTATTGAGCTTTGCAGCCGTACTGAATCACAGTTGAACTGTTTGTACTGAATAAAGTTTCCTTTTTCAACACACCACAAATTGGGGATTCCTGTTGGCATTGACTTGGCACCAGTGACCATTGGTTGACACCTGGTACTGGTTCCTGGAAATTTCTCCGGTGGGTTTCTGCTCTGGTAAGTTGTGATTCTATCTGCCTACCTGTCACTCCAATTTTGGGGACAGCAGTTTGCCCTGTGACCTCACTTCTCTGACAGTTTGTTGAGTTTTTTACTTGTTAGGACAGAATGGCAACTTCCAGGCTCCTTATAAGCTGAACCAGAAACCGGAAGTTCCCTTGCTTAATTTCTTATCTTTGAGAATACTGGGTTTGAAAGGTCTGTAAATTGAGTTGAACACATTTGGCGATAATTTTCCTCTTTCTAAAATACAGGCACATATGGACGATGTTGTCTTATTCTCCTATTGCTGCTGTAACAAATTACCACAAACTCCCTAGATTGAAACAGAAATTTCTTCTCTTACAGATGTTGAGGCCAGAAATCTGAAATAAATCTTATGAGGCTAAAATCAAGGTGTCTGTAAGGCTGGTTCTTTCTGGGGGTCCCAGGGAACAATGCATTCCTTGCCTCTTCTAGTTTCTAGGGGCAACAGACATTCCTTGGGTTTCGGCCACATCACTCCAATCTCTGCTTCTGTAATCACATGACCTTTCCTTCTGTGGTTAAGTCTTCCCCTACCTCCCTCTTAAAAGAACACTTGTGATTACAGTTAGTGCCCACCTGGATCATTTAGGGCAACCTCCCCATCTCAAAATCCTTAATCACCTTTGCAAAATCTCTTTTGCCTTATAAGGTAACATTCATAGGTTCCAGGGATCAGGAGGATATCTTTGTGGGTCATTGTTCAGCTTACTACCAATGTGTTTGGAAAAGTATTATCTCCTCTTCTGATTAATGTGCCTTGAGCATTTTGATGACTTTAATTGAATGGAATTCATTGCAGAACAGAATAAAATATTACTGGAGAAGAGTATAAGAATAACTTTACGAATGCCACATAGAGGGCAGGAGGAAATGCCTTGCTATTTTTTGACTGACCAAAATGATGGTTTACGTAAAACTAAAGGCTCCATTTTTTTTTTTTTCCCCCGCCACCCCTAAAGGCTCAATTCTAATAGCAATGACAAAATAAATTGATATATCCTGATTTCTTTTATTAGTTTCAGGTGTACAAAACAATGTAATAGTTATACATTTCACCCCCCACAAAGTGACAACCCCTCTCCCCCAACCTATTGCCCCTCTGATGTCTTATGATATATACAGATTTTGATATATGCTTGGCTAGGAGAAATTTGTATTCCTCCAGCTGGTTAAAAAAAAAATGGTGGGAGCTCCTATGCATAAAACCAGAATACAACATGTTCTGTGTTTTGCAAGAGGATTGCTCTTTTTCATATACACCCTTCTGGGCTGTGCTGCAACTTTGCTATTCAAATTTTAATTTAAATAATTCATCCAAATAAGGTATTTTTGGATAGAATATACGATAAGAGAATGTAGAGTGACTTGCCTAAGATCTTAACCCCCTTGGGAGTAACTCTAGACTTTGATGACTCCTAGGTCTGGCCAAAGAATCAGAAATAACAAAGCTGAAAATGATGAAAGGGTAGTGACACAAAAACATAGCACTTCAAAGTATTTCAGGAGAAAAGCATCTTTTAGTGGTTATCTCTGGCATTTCAGGATAATCATTTAAGATGTCTGATGAAGCAATGAAAATAACTTCGAACTTTATGAATAGTTGAAAGTCAGATTTAAATGAAAACTTTGTCTCAACTTCAAAATATTGAATTTAGCAAGAAAAGCCTGTAATTACCATCATCAGTTGCTGAGGCCCGGAAATCACCATCATGTTAAATTAGACCCTCTGAATTCTGTCATCTCTCTGCTCCTTTATGTGGTGTGGAAGGAGTGTCCAGAGATAGTTATGGTAAAGCTTGAGGGCTGCCCTTCATTGTACACATTTTTATTTCAGTGAGCAGGTCCAACATAAATATTTAAAACTTAAAACTACACGGGATGGGATTTTTCAAGTAAACCATTATTGACAGGGCTATTTTTTAAAGTGAAATCCCAGATCATAAAGAAGGCAATGGTAGGTATCAAATTTGAAAAAGAGAATCACCATGAAAACAGCAATGCAAATATGTAGATGTAAAGACAGCGCGATGTTGCTGACTTGAGAAAAGCTGAAGTCTCAAAAGTACCTCATTTGATGTATCACTGATATGACCTTTGTAGAAAGCAAGATAAATACATACCCCTGAACACATCACCATACAGTCATATGGTATGAAGTTAGTCTAGCCCCAGTGATGTCATTGCTGGTTTCAGGCCATTCTAGGAAAAGACTACGTGGATAGATAAATGTACATTGTACCCTCCGGTTTAAGGGTATTGGAATTGAGACCATACAAATTATAATTTGTTTATGTCTGCTCTTATGTCTAAAAGAAGTTGGGTTGCCTAGACAATGAGTGTTGTGCTTGAATGAGTGTTTTAAGACAAACTAGTATTTAAAATGTAATGAATCACAGTAAAAATTTCCCCTTATAAAAGAAACCCAAAGCAACAGTAGATTACAGATTCAGTGAAACAGGCTGAGTGATTAAGAGGTTGGGCGCCAGAGTCAGACACACACTAAAATTCTGACTGTGTCACTTACTACAGTGTAATTTTGGGCAAATTACCTAAACTCTTCGTGTCCCAGTTTCCTCATTTGAATAATAATGTCAACAACAATGATAATAGCAAAACCAACTTCCTAGGTGTTTTTGAAAAGTAAAAGTGTTGCTACATATGGACTGCATAATTGCTCAGTGAATAGTAGGTGGTATGATTATTGTTGCTGGGTGAACTTCATTTCATGGTCCAGGCTCCAAAGACTTCAGTGCTCTCTTCCTAGAAAAGGGGCAGAGCAAGGTATTGTGGGAGATGCCGTCAGCCCCCAAAGCTAAGTATAGAAATCTCTTTGTGATGTCGTCTGTGAGGCCATTATTCATGGCTTTTTCCAAACAAATTTGTTGACAGATTTGTATTTTCTATCTGTAGCAGATATACTGGGAAATATTTTATAAATTTATGTTTAAACTTAAAACAACATTTCCTTTTATCTGGCATTCAGACCACTGCGAATTTAAAGCATGTCTCCTTGTGCTAGGATTTTATCATTTAGGGAATAAGTTTAAGTATACTTTCTGTACTCTTCATGCCTGAAAAATAATACAAACTTATATGAATTCTTACTGTGTTCCAGGTACTATCTTAGGCATTTTGCATGCTTCATTTTATTTAATATTCAAAATAATCTTATGAGGTAGGAAATAATATTTAAACAGAGTTTAAATTTATGGATTCTAATCATATTGCCTTCTTGATTTTTTAGTCAGTATTCGTATGGCAGCCTTTTAATCTACTATATTTGTGTGTGTGTGTGTGTGTGTGTGTGTATGTGTGTGTGTGTGTGTGTAACCATCCAGAGCTACACGAAAGGCATAAGGTGTGAATTACGAAAGACCTTCGTTCTGATCCTGACTCCAGACTCGTGCTGACCTTGGGGAAGCTGCTTAACTTCTCTGGGCATTTGCTACTTCACTTATAAAGGGGAATTAATTAATGTTATCTACTTCCTAGATTTATTTTGAATGTTAAATGAATCAATTAATATAGTGAAAAAATGTTAGACAAAGAGCCTGGCACATAATAAGCACTCATTTAATGGTAGTTATTATTTTCGATACACGTGCAATGAGCTACTGATGGATAACGCATACACACATACACTGCTAGAGGCTGTAGGAAATTCCAAGCTAAAAATGACATATTTATGGTCTTCGGATGTATAGTTTAGAAAACAACATGCGTATGTGAAAGACGTGCTTTCTTAGAAGTACAAACAGGGCTTTATAAGAGCATAGGAAAGAGTGGCAAATTCTTTGTGCTACTATCGCTCAAATGACAGAAGGTGGGAAAAATAGTACGTGAACTGGGTTTTGAAAAGTCAACAATATGTTACTGTTTGGAGAAGGGAGAAAAGCACTTTCTAGATGCAGGGAACAGCATGACTAAAAGCCCTGCACTCTGGTGCACAGTGTGAAGCAGCAATGTGGTGCGACTGGAGAACAGAGTTTGTTGTGACATCGATTTAGAAATAAGTCTGAAAGACAGCTGTGGCCTAGATTATTAAATGCTTTGCTAAGGAACCTTAACCTTGCTACCTTACTGTTTAGACGACTCTATTAGGAATGTGGAAAGTACATTTGGAAAGGGAAGGCAGTCAGTGAGAACAGCTAAGATAGATGTATAGATGATTTAGCGGACACTTGGTGACTCCCTGACCAGGGGCAGTGACAATAGAAATAGAAGAGGGGAGTGAATGCATATAAAAGACATCTCAGAGATAGAAGCCAAAGGCTTTCATTAATTAATGGCAGTGGTGGCAGTGGGGACGAGGAAGGGATCAAAGATGATGTAAAGTTTTAACCCGGTGGCTAGAATGATAGTGATGCTGTTCGCTGGACCAAACCCTCATGAAGGAGGTCTGGGGACAGGGATATTTCTGGACATAATGGGTATGAAGTATCTTTCGGTGGTCCAGGTAGATTTGTCCTAAATGCACAGGGAAATTTGGGACTGGAGTGTAAGGAAAGAGGCCAAGTTTAGATGTAGAAGAATATTGTTATAACTGACAAGGAAATAAATGTACTTTGAGATACCCTGGAAAACACCAGGTGGTCTTTTGAATTCTTAGTACAATTTCCCAAACCTAGGTGTGCAGAGTGTATAACCTACAATGTGTTTTAGGTGGAATGCACCTATTTAATACCAGGCTCTTATTTTTTGTTCTTAGATGGAGGATAGAATTTTTTGGGATTAAGAATAAGGTATGGGAGCGTCAGGGATACTGAATTCACTTCTACAAGTGCCTTGACAGAACCTGTTTATCAGCTCACATAAACCCTACCTGCTGGGCCTTTTGCTTGACTGGCAGTCTTGTAATCCTCTTGTGAGAATTAACTGGGTGGCTTTATCTATAAATAACATTCATTTTCAGGTGTGAGATGCAAAGGTGTAGTCATGGTGATATGAGAGATTGTCTAATTTACCACCTTTTTAATCCAGGGTTAATCCCTCAAGCATTTGCCAGCTTTTTTACATGCTTGTCTTGTTTCTAATATCTTAAGACATTGTGCATACAAAAAAAACCCCAAAAAACTTTTCTTGGATGAATGACGAACCTGTGTTAAGATTTAGCTTATTCTTAATGTTATTATTCTTCTGATTCTTGATTAGGTAACATTGAATAACTTTTAATAATTTACAAAACACCTTTATCGACGTTTCACTTTGATCTTCACAATAATCCAAGTGGAGGGAGAGCTGTTACCCTTTAATAGATGAAGAAACAGACTAAGAGATGTTGAGTAACTTACTCAAGATCCTGGAGACAGTAGGAGTTGGAACAAGAACTTGCACATTAACTTGACTCCAGATGAGGTGTTTTTTTTTATTCCTGTTACACACGTCCTTTTACACTACCTTTACCCTACCTATTACACTACCTTTTCTACTAATATTTCTATACCTGATATTTCGTATTCATTCTGCTATAATCTCAAATGAATAGATTATACATATTCTGGTTTTTCACCTTAAAAATTCTTATTATATGGTAAATGTACTATTAAAATGAGATGAAAACCTTAGAAGAAATCTGTACGGTAACCCGCCATGTTCAGAGTGTCAAAGTGGTAGATTCTTATTTGATTTTCTTTCTTTTAAAAAAATGTTTTATGTAGCTGTATGTCTGTGTTAAGCTTAACTAAGTTATGAGTAGTTGGGCTATAATTGTAAACAGCACATATTTTAGTTTTATTTTCAAAACATAGATCTTATTTGAAATCATGATATTTAAATTTCATTAAAATTGAATAGTAAGACGAATGGAAAATGGAACTGAGACTGAGCAAGGGGTGTAGAAAATGATAAAGTAGCCCAGCCCCTCTCGCTTACATCCAGAATCTATTCTGATTGGCCAGGGTGCCACCTTGCCTTTATTTTGAGAAAATATTTTGAGTATCATCCTTAGGGATTCGAAATTTTAAAAAAAATTGATCTTTTACCTAAACTATAATATGTTGTCTTTTAAATGAGGAGACAAGGCAGAGACTGAAAGAGAATCTAGTTTAGGACTCTGCATTGCCCCCCACCCCTTTTTAACATTTTTGGGGTGACATTGGTTAATGAAATTATATAGGTTTCAAGCATACAGTTCTATAATACATCATCTATATATTGCACTGTGTTTTCACCACCCAGAGTCTGTTCTCCTTCCATCACCACATACTTGACCTCCCTTCCCCTTTATTGGAAGGAACAGCGCTGCCAACTGTAGCTGCTGTCTTTGCTTTTGGTTCAGATGCTAGAGCCGTTCAAGGAACCTAGCACCATTTCCACCCCCATATCGAAGTGTATATTCCTCCTGTTCCTTGGGGTCTTTCCTGGTCACAAAAGAGAAGAATTTAAGCAGAAGTTATGTAAAAGGGGATCTCCGAATGTTTTCTTTAGCTGTTAAAGAGCTCTCATCATCACTTACACAGACACATGGTTCAGCTGGAAATGAGCACAGATACCATGTCAGTATTTCCTGTGGAAAGAACTATTATGCTGCAAATAAGTGCGCCACCTGGGAAAGGAGGTCCCCACAAAAGGAGCAACTATCAACTGCTTTCTCTCATACAGAAAAGTTATTTACATTATCACTTACTTGGCTCCCTTTCTAGTGCTCATTTGTATTATTTGGGTGGATTAGAATGAGATTTTTAAAAAGTGATGGTAATTACCTCCTTTTCCTTATTTGGCAGCACATTAGTTTGGTTGTAGGTTTCTTTTTTCCTTTAAAGAATTATTTTAGTTCATTCTAAACATTTCAAGATGTAAAGTGAATAGTATAACAATATCTTTAGAAACACAATAGGGCCTATTCCTAATCCTGTCTGAGAAGAGATGGAACAGTCTAGTCTGGTCACTACTTAGCAGAGGCCTTAGTAGTGTTTCAATATCATTTGGTGTTTCTATGTGCAGAATGTTTAACCTTTAAAAAGTGAGAATTTAGGGGAGGCCGGTTAGCTCAGTTGGTTAGAGTACAGAGCTCATAACACCAAGGTTGCCGGTTTGATCCCCACATGGGTCACTGAGGTGAACCCTCCACAACTAGATTGGAGCAACTACTTGACTTGGAGCTGATGGGGCCTGGAGAAACACACTGTTCCCCAATAATCCTCAATAAAAATATTTTTTTAAAAAACTTAAAAAACAAGTGAGAATTTATTTGTGGTAAAGTCATCAACTACAAAATCTTTTAAAACAAATGTGTTCCTTTTTACTCTGTTTTATTTCATCTGTGAACTCTGATAAAAATTTTCACTTCTTTTTGGAAAATTACTATATTTTAGTTTTGGTTAACAAGGCCAGTCCCAAATTCTCCAGTAGTCCGAGCTCTGTTTCATTCTCTTCTTCCTTTCCCTTCGAACGCTTGGCTTCTCTGACTTAAGTGATCTTCCCCTGCTCCTCACTTCACAGCCCACGCGGGCTGCAGTTCTCAGCAGTCCCGTACGCTTTGGGGCGTCCCTCTCTCCTCCTGTCCATGAAACCCCTCTCCCCTCAAGTCTTGTTGGCTGCTTTTCTTTTGACAGTAAGTATTCTGAGAAGTTAATCTATGCTAAAGCATTTGTGATTTATAGTATTTTATCTCTCCAGATAATGTTGTATTTTGATATTTCAAAATCAAACTATGTGCCAGAGAAGCTACCAGAGCCATCATGTTGTAAGTAGGAAAAAATGTGTTCATGGCAGGACTCCTGGGCTCGGGGGCAGGCCAGTCTGAGAGATCACTGGGAGGCCTTTCAGTGGCCTCAGATTCACATTTTCTAGGCAGCTGCCTACATCATCTAGGGCAGAATTTTGATGCTCTGTTTCTAGTTTTTAACTTTGCATTCAGTGACACTGTCGTGTGAAATTATGACCAAGGGGGATTTTAGCCACTCTCTTTGCAAACCAACAGACTGTTTATCAAGGAGAGGAAGAGGACCCTTTCAGAGATCTGCCTTGGGTTTTGGTGAAGGACACAGTCTCTGCTGTTTTATCTCATCAACATAGGCTGTTTCCATACACATAAATATGAATAGAGGATTTCAGCTTATGTTTTTTAAAGTCCATGTTTCCAAGATTAATATTAAGATGTGTAAAATGACAGGCCTTGTCAGGTTATATCATCAAATAGGTAAATTACATACACCCTGGAGAAACTTCAGGAATTTTTCAGTCTTTTAAGATATAATTTTTCAATTTAATATATCGACTTCCTCCATTAGTATTGTGAGTTCTTAGGTGGAGCATTTCTGATTTCTACTACTGAATTACAAGCGTATAATTCAGAATGTAGTAACTATTAATATAAATACACAGTATTGTCAACACCTGCACTAATTGGATAGTCTCCCGCTTTGTGTGTTTCTTCTGTGAAAGCTGCATTGGCTTTCTGAGGTCACAGGTGAAAATGGTTGCGAAAGTGGTCAGTGAACAGCTGAGGTGTAGCTGCTCTTCTCGGAGTTGGGCTGCAGTCTCTGCCCAGGCCACTCTACTTGTAGCTCACAGTGTCTGTCACATGAGGGCAGCATAATCTCACACAGGCCTGGGCCTGCTGTCTGGTTTGACCTTAAATCAAACTGGTTAGAAAGGAAACAAGAATAGGTAAATGGAGTCCATTTTTGTTCCACACACACTGCTCAACTTAGTGAAACACTAGGTGAAAATATTAGAGAAAACAAATATACTTAAAAATATTTTCTATGATTAAAAATTCTTATCAAAACGATATGTGATTTCTATTAGAAAAGTAATTTGTATGAATTTAAAATTTAGGATTTTACAAAGAACATTACAGAGGGAGACGCACACAGTGAGACAGAGAGAGAATGATCTCTTTCCTCTTTGTGGATGGAATCATACATGTAGTTAAACCATTGGGCACTAGTGTCAGACCACTTTGTCTTAATCCACCATAATATTTTGAGAAAGTTATTTAACATTTTTATGCCTTAGTTTTTTTGCATACAAAATGGGAGGAATCATAGTATGTATTCATAGAGTTGTTAAGAATTAAATGAGATAATACAGGTAGACCTATTTGAATATATTTTACACATAAGAGCAGTATAAATGTTAACTTGCGTTATATTCATGCAACTCATATTCATGAGGTGAATGCTGAATTTTTCAAGTTAAAAGGCCCTATGCTTCAGAGCCCAATGCACAAGAAAGAATTTGGGTGAGATGCTTAAATTATATTTTATGGTATTGGGTCACAAGGATCCTGAAAAAAATATGTTAGTGGAAGTTATTTAAGAAGGGAACAATATTAGAAAGTTTAAGATTTAGGGGCGAGATCTCACATGTGCTTGTATGGAAGAGAACTTTTTTGTTTTCAAAGACTTAAAACATTACTTTTTAGTTGGTAACAGAGTAGGGACTTTTTCTTACATAGGAAGTTATCCGTTATTTATGACAGCAATATAGTAAATAAGACCCTGAAAAGATTTTTTTTTTTTAAAAAGACAATTCAGATTGAGGAAATTCAATTTTGTTGAATTTCAAATCCATACTCAGTAAGCATTTACCAAGAGCTTAGCTTAAAAGAGCTTACAGTTTCTGGAGGTAGAATTGCACCCGGGAAGGTGAAACTTTACAAGTGCCAAAGCGAATGAGGTCAGAGCTTAGATGCAGCAGTTCTCAACCTGTGGGTCGCAACCCCTTTGGGGGTCGAAAGACCCTTTCACAGGGGTCGCCGGGTACTCATATGTGGGCGTATCTGCATGTAGGCCTGGAGATGGATAGAGGAGTGGTGTCTTGGTTCCTAAGACCATCGAAAATATGTGTTTTCTGATGGTCTTAGGCGACCCCTGTGAAAGGTTGAGAACCACTGGCTTAGAGGAAGAAGAGGGGAAGTAGAGCTAGAATGATTAGGTGTTAGGTTTGGAAGTGGATTTGAATGTGGCCTGAAGTATTGGTTGGGATTTGGAGAGGAGAAGGAGGAAGAAGAAAACTTAGGTGGGTGTCATGGACTGAATTATATCCCACCCCACAAATTCATTTGTTAAAGTTCTAACCACCAGGACCTCAGAATGTGACTATATTTGGAGATAGGTACTTTAAAGAGATAGAGTTAAAATGAGGTCATTAGGGTGGGGCCTAATTAAATATGACTCCTGTCCTTATAAGAGGAGATTCTAGCCTCCAGAATTGTGAGAAAATACACTTCTGTTTTTTAAGCCCCTTATTTTGTGGTACTTTGTTGTGGTCGTTGACAGTACAGAAAATTATGAACAAAGTTGTGGAAACGGAACTACATGTTTCCTTGGAGGTGGACTAATAAGAAAACAGTGGTTTGGTATTGAGACATGTTTAGTTGGCTTCTTAGAGAAGCAAGCTGATGTGTGACTGTCCTGAAAAGGGCGGGACTTCACCCAACAGGGTCTGGTTGGAGGTCTGGAGCAGAGACGGAATTCTGAAGTCTTTGGAAGTCGAATCTGTCAGTGGTGTGAGGGCTTTCATCAAAGACTGAAAGCAAAAGTCACATAGGTGATGAAAGGGATATGGCCTTTGTAAATGAAGGGGTGGGATTACATGTAAGTTATAATTTAAAGTAAGAGTGGACTGTACTTGATAGCAAAGAAAAGAGCACCTGAGTGCACTAAAGTGGGCATGAGCCGGGTTGACCAGTGTAATGGTGGTACCATTGATAATGCAACTCTACTGAAGCCAGACCCTGTCCCATAGGAGGTAATTAGCAGGCTAGAGGTCAAGGCTAAGAATGTCATGTGTCGATGCTGGTGAAATCTATGGGAGAGTACTTAAAAGGGCAGAGGACTAAACTGGATGGCTAAAGGACTTTTAAGAATAAGAATGTCTGCTATTTAACTTTACAAAGGTGCCTACTATATATGCTTAAGGCATTTGCATTCCTACACTGTAAGCGTCTTCTGTGGTCTCCCAAACTACTAAAAAGTTTGATACAAACACAAATGCCCCGTGTGATTGGTTTTAGGGACAATGCAGGGCAAGGGTCTGTGTTTCATGTTTGAGTTAATGCTCAAGAGAGAATAGAAATAGAACATTCACAGAAGGCAATAATGAAGTAAGACTCAATGTTCACCAAAAACGGATGCTCTGAGCCAGGGCAACCAGGAAAAAAGTGGGTCTTCAACTCCCCTCCTCATTTAAGAATCCCTGAAGACCGTTGGAGGAGGCATGCTCCAACATACAGGGATTGGAGTTCGACTCAAATGTATTTAAATCTCAAAAGACAGACAGCTCGCACTTGGGCTACATTCAAGCGTCAGCATCATGCAATGTCGGCTCTCTGAATTTTTCCTGTCTTTGGGGTCTAGATATTTCTTGTGTCAAAATGAGTTCAAAGAGAAGACTTAGAAACAATAGGTCAGCTGTCTTCAAGCATGTGAAGGGGTTTTTGGGGGGAGACACGCTGGACCCGGTTTGTGTTGCTTCAAAAGGGGGCCAGTATGGAAGTAACAGAAAGGTAGGTTTCAGCTCATTACAAAAACTAACGTCTCACTGGCCTCTGCTTGTGACTTCTCCACATCACCATCCCCTTCAGCCTTAGGCAAAATTCAGGTCTTTCCATCACGGTTCTTCCTTTCTTAGAAATGTACAATCAAGTAACTTGGCTATCTAACTAGCTTAAAAAAATGGGTAGGCCAAATACGAATCATTATTATAAGCTTTAATATCACTTTGTATAGCAATTTATATCCTTGACAAACTCTTCTATACGTGCTTATAGTTTCTGTTTGTACATGACAAATATATTTAAGGACCCTCAAAAATCAGAAAAAAAGAAATGACCATTATGGTCTTATTAAAATACCTTTTTTACCTCAAGGATATTACTTGTTTCATAAGAATATTGCTAATGAATTCTATTCAACTGTTAGCTTTAATTCAGAGCTTTTTTTTCTTTTTTGCTTTTTTGTTATCTCACGTCTCCCATTCCTATCACTACTGGCTCATGGGGGTATGAATTCCTGGCATTAGAAAAAACAAGCCAAAATTTCAAACTTTAAATAGAAGGAGAATTACATGATTGATCAGAGGCCAAAAATCATAGCCTTTTGGTTTGTTTGTTTTCTTAGTAGACTGACCAGACAATGGACATTGGCGGTAAGGGTTACTAGAAATATCACCCAAACGTTTTAGTTGGAAAAGCAATGGGATAATTAGTTACTCTATCCTACCTCAAAACTTATTATCTGTGAAACCAGTATTAAAATAAAGATCCTAGAAAAATTAAAAAACAAAAGTGACAGTTTGAAAAGAAGGAACATAATTAGTGAGTCTCTTGGTTTATAAAGCTATTCCAATAGTTTGTCTTAAAACATAGGCAACTTATGTAAAGGGAAGAAAGAAGCATCAGCCACTGTTGATATGAACATTTGATTCCTCATAAAACCTTTGAGATGGGTCGCAGTCAAATGGAATCTCAATTATGGGAAGTCCAGCCTGTGTAGATGTCTCTGTGGGTTGATCTGAGACAGCCTCATGAAACGGGTGGGAGCTCCGCTGGGTGGGAGCTCAGATAGGATCCCTGAAAGTTGTACATAATCTATCACAGCACAGAGCGCTTCAACCTTAGCACTACTGACATTTTGGACTAAATTCTGTCGTGGGGTGCTGTCTTGTCACTGGGATGTTTAGCAGTATCCCTGGTCCCTATCAACTGGATGCTAACAGCAACCCTCCCGCCCCCACTACCCTAAGTTGTGACAACCCAACATGTCCGTAGACATTGTCAATGTCCCCTGGGTAGCAGAATGGCCCTTGGTTGAGTGTCACTGAGTTAGCACATGAAGGATAACAATGCATAATTAGAGAAACTGTCTTCATCTCAGTATATTCACAAGCAAACAAAGGAATAGTAAGTAGTGGCATATTTAAAGAAAACCACCCGATTCTTTGAAAGAGCTGGCTTGGCTCACTCTCCAGGTGCTGTTGATCAGCCCTAGGAGCGTAACTCCAGAGAAAGGTGGAGGTACGTCAGCTCTCACAGAAGAGGTGTCATAAGAACCTATACCTGTTTTCCTGAGGGCCCAGGGACGACTCCTATTCCCTGAGATTCCCTGAATAGTACACACAGACACAATAATTTCTGGTGATTCATTAACATTACAGTTTTGGGAGTATGAAGCACATTAAAAATACACGAAAGCCTACTCATGTTTTACTTTCCCACTTCAAATACCAAGTGCATTTATACTTTTTCCATTTTCATCAGTTTCAGTAAACTTGTTAGACGTCGTTTTAGTCACACGCCAGCGGGCGAGTCTTAGACTGACTGACTAGGCGGCTTTGAATAACTTTCAAAATTTATATTCAAGGAATGAGGAGGTGACAGAGACTTAGGCAAAGGAAAATACTTACCTTGAGAAAAATGATACTAACTACTTGGAAGGAGGGTTAGGACAGCCTAAGTATTTGAGGACATGAATGATATGCATTATATATCCCCCGTCTTTATATCTGACTACACAGACATTATCAGAATTGTATAAAGGAAACCATTTTTCTTGCCTAATTTCTTTGAATGATAACATTCAGAGTTAGGGTGAACGTTGCCGATTTTAGCTAGAATAACATGTATCATCAAAACAGGAGCTCTGGTCCTTACAAATTCATTTCCCATCTCTTAAATTCTTACCATGTGTCAGGTGCTGTGATGGAAGCTAGAGCATAATGAGCATACGGATTACTCAAACTGGGTCCCTATTCTCAAAAACCTGACAAGCCAACTAAAGGGAGTGTTATTCATGAAAAGTATCAGTACAGTAACACCTTGGTTTGCGAGCATAATTTGTTCCAGCAACAAACTACTCGTATTGCAAGACCTCACTCGTTTACCACATTAAAATGTGTTAGAAATGTTTGCTCGTCTTGTGGAACACTTGCAAAACCAAGTTACTCGCCATCCAAGGTTTTACTGTATAATGAAATGTTACACATAGTACAGAATGGGGCCACAAAGGAATGGGAGATCAGTTATATCAGGTCGATAAAGGAAAAGTGAGGAATTATGTGATATTCCTATCAGCAGTATGTGCTGTCACACCCTTGTCAACATAAAGCATCAATTTCTAGAATACTTTGTTAATTTGGTAAGCAAAATGGGTATCTCGCGTTAGCTTGAATTTGTATGTTGCAGAGGTAAAATTTTTAATGTATGTATTTGTTTTTCATTTGTATTTGCTTTTTATGAATTGTCTTTTGATGCCTTTTACCCCCATTTATTTTAAATTTAGTACCCCCAGCCTCTACCTTTCCAACCCCATAAGTACACACACACACACACACACACACACACACACACACACGCACACGCACACGCACACGCACACACGCACACATACACACTGAAACTGCTCTGGCCTACGTCACCCCAAGGAACCTCACTTCTAAATCCAATGAATTACTTTCACTTCTCACCTTACTGGGCATCTAGTACTGTTGATCCCTTTTCTTCTTTAAAATCTCCATGCAGGACTTCCTCATGAACCCTGTTTTATTTTTTATTTTCCATCCCTGACCATTTCCTCTCAGTCTTTATTTGTAGGGCCCTCTTGCTTTGCACACCACTGAACTAATGTTTCTGAGGGCCTAGTGCCTTTTCTATTTCTGGATGATATTCCTGCTTTCCTTCTATCTGCTCATGTTTACCAATTTCATGCATTCTGATGGCTTTAACTATCACCTGTGTGTAGGGGGCTCTCAAATTCTCATCTCCATCCCAGAACTCTTTCTCAATTTCTACTCTCCTGTGTCCCACTGATTACTGGACAGTTCCATAAGGGTATCTATCTCACATTCATCACACTTAACAGGTGTGAAATCAAAGCCATTCTTACTCATATGTCAAAATTCAGCTGATTTACCCCAAATCTGAGAAAAAATTTGACTGCTCACGTCTGTGCCCCTATAGTACCTTGTATACGCTTTATCAGAATATCCATTATATGTTTTTTCTTGTTTACCTTTTCTCCATCCTCTACTGGACCGTAAGTGTCTTAAGGCAGAATCTGTAACTTGTCTTTGTGTCAGTGCTTGGCACAGAGTAAGTGCTCAGTAAATAGATGCATCTTTGGTTGCCTAAGGAGTATTCAGATAACAGCAAATCGTCATCCTATTGTATTAAAACACACATGGAATATTATGCTCAATTAGAGGCTTCAAAACCCAATACTTTTACAAGCACAAGAGTGACCATGATGATGCAAATCAGACCACGCTATCTGTAATGCTATCTGTAATGTCCCCAAGCAAAGAGTAAGTACCATTGTACATTCTGAGGAGTTTTCTTCCAATATCCCTTTCTATGCATACATTTTTTTTCATAGGATCTATGGGTTTATGTCCTGCTTTTTCACCTAACATATCTTATTACCATTTCCCTTGTTATTTATTATTTAGAAGTATGATTTTTTTTATGATTACATAGTATTCATAGTGTTCTACTACATGAATTTATTTAGAGTACATTTTTATATCTCAGAACTTAGTAACCATTTATTGTGTATACCTTTATGTATTTTTTTTTCCTACAGCTTTCATACACAGGAACATGTATGTATGGAGCTGGTCTACTTATAGAATAAATTTGCAAAAACTTAATTAAGTAATATTAATTATTATTTTTTTACTTTCATGTGCCTAAAAAGGTTATGTGTTCACTATTAGCATTTCACATTTGAAATTTTATATCTTATATATTATTTAAAATAATATTTTAATAAAATCATTAATGATCAATGTTTTTATCAATTTGCACTAGATTTCCCTCAATTAGTCCAATTTAGCCATATTTTTACTATTAATTCTATATTTTCAGTATGCCATAATTAAATATTTAGCATGTACTTAAAAAATTGTAGTGGAAAAATGGTAGGTGACATTTTAGGATACTCAGTTTTGCTTATGCCATTATAAGCCATAGAACAAATTGTAAGGCAGTTATGGCTTGGTAATACAACCAAATAGTTAATATTTTTACAGTAAAGTTGAGATGAGTTGACGCCCTTGAATTTGTTAACTTGTGTTCTGTGGTTTAGGTTGCAAATGTGATCTGAATACTGTGTTCTTCTCTAATATCAAATAGAAATGAAAGGGCAAAAATATTTATAGATTTAAATCTTGACCACATGCTGCTGATAACGGAGGCCTTATTCCCTCAACATTCTTTGGTGAGATGAGGAATTTTGGGAAAGATTACTGTTAGTAATTGTCCTGTCTGTGAAAATAGAATATTGTCTCTTACAAGGAAAAGGTCAAGGAAGATTTTACATGCTGTAATTTTACTCTCCAAAGGTGGCTGAATGCTTACATAGTGTTCGAGATGTTTGTGAGCTTAACTCACCCTTTAAGGAACAGATGACTATACAACTGCAGTCATAACTGCAAACAGTCCTTCCTCGTCTGCCTTTGCAGCAGGAATGTCAAGGATGAGAACAGTGGTTCATAAATTATAGTGTTATATCAGTCACTTGGAAAGCTTGTTAAATATGTGGATTCCTGGGATTCACCCATAAGGATTCTCCTTAGTAGGTCTGAGGTGGGGCCTAGGGATCTCAAAATTCAGTAAGCATTCCAGAGACTGATATAGAAGCCTCTAGAGCCAAATTTTGTGAAATGCTAGGCAGTGCTATGAATCCCTGGCAGTTGTCTTGGGAAGGACACAATTAAGTAGCTCATTGCTGAAATAAAGTGGAATTTTTACGTCTGCTGACGACTCTGAATGAATAAAGGAGATAGCTTACATGGAAAGCTCTCAGCTTAGAGCCATAGAATCATGGAATTAAAGTTAGAAGAGACCTTAAAAATTCATTTGACTCTTGTAAATTTCTGGCTAGTTCATTTTTTAACAGTTCCAGTAACAGAGATTTATTCAATTCTGTGGCTTTGCAACCTCACTTTGGACTGCTCTAAGCATTACACTGTTCATCCATATGGTGAAATGAAATTTGTCCTTCAATAGGTGATTAGATAAAGATGATCTGGTTTATATACACAATGGAATACTATTCTGCCATAAGAAAAATGAAATAGTGCCATTTGCGACAGCATGGATGGGTCTTGAGGTTACTATGCTAAGTGAAATAAGTCAGAGAGAAAAAGTTGAGAACCACATGATTTCACTGATATGTGGGATATAAAACTGAAAGCAACAAAGGAACAAGACAAACAAATAAAGAAACAAAAACTGATATACACAGACAATAGTTTAATGGTTACCAGAGTTTAAAAGGGGAGGGAGGTGATAGATGACGGTAAAGGGGGTCAAATATATGGTGATGGAAGCAGAACTGACTCTGGATGGTGAACACACAATGTGATCTATAGATGATGTATTACAGAATTGTACACTTGAAACCTATGTAACTTTACTAACCATTATCACCCCAACAAACTTTAATTAAAAAAGAAAATAAATTTGAGGTCCTCACGTAACTGTGGCACAGCCATCTATTTTTCTAAAATATATAACATAAATATTTGTTAGATTTTTAAAGTATTATTATAAAAAGAAAGGAGTAAAATATTACCTTTAAGTCAAAAGGTAAACTCCAAGCATTCTTTCTGAATTAAGATTGTACAAATGCTATACATTTGGTGACATTTATGAGTTTAGACTTACATGTTGCCAACATTGATTCCACTTAAAACAAATTAATAACCAAAACTGCTCAGAATCAAAATTCTACTCTATATCTGTATTATTCCTACTTTCCTTCTACAGCAAACCCAAGAAGAATGTAAATAAGTAAAAATCCTTTTTCAGAGTTTATTCTAAAATTGCTGTATGCTTGTTAAGGATGTAAAAATTAAGATTATCTAAAACTTAATAATTTTTTTCCCATCCCTTTTGCCCATTCCATTTCATTTATCTTGAATGCACTTTTCTTCCTTCAGGGAGCCCTCTCATATTCATTTCATATGATTTTGATCATTCTTTTATCCCCTTTCCCATGACACTTTTTATTCAATGCAATGTTATTATTTCTTGTTTCTCTAATTATTCTTGAATTCCTTTATATATATGTAGATTATATATGTAAATTATATATGTATGTAAATTATGTGTTATATATAATATATATGTAAATTATATGTAATATATATATATATGTAAATTTTCTTTTCTTCTCTATATGTAGGGTCCTCAAGGATGAAAGACAAATTTTTAGTTTGTTTGTTCTATTATTCCCGGAGAACAATATACTAGTTGTGTTGACCAGGTAGCAGTCCATCTCTATTTCTTTGCCTCTAGTTTCAAATTTCCAACAATTCATGCCTATTCCAATAGAATCATATTCTGTGATAGGAACGTGTGGAATCAGAAGGAAAAAGATGTGAATAGCTCCTCATGCTCTGAAGCCTGTAGTAGTGAAATCAAGTACTGCTAGCCTCGTTATGCCAAAGAGGCCTAAGATTTCCATGGAGGCAGTGTTTGGCTAAGTGATCCAGGATCCAAAATCATGATGACCACAAAAAGGAGAGCTGTGAGAGCAGGTTGGGGATTGGAACACCAACGTGTTAAATCAAACTGGTCGAAAGAATGCTCATTTTTGTCCTCCCTGAACTCAAGGTGGTTGTTTCTTCAATATTTGCAGAACCCAAGCAGGGGTCCACAAGGTTTCTTTGATGGCTACTTCCCTTGTTACTTTCATAGGTGTGTTCATGTTTCTGGCATAGGTATTTCTAAAGCAGTCTCAAAAGCCATGAGTTAAGTATGTTGGAATGTCTAGCTTTGGTGGAACTTTGTGAACCGAGGCTTCACAGGACTGCTACCAAAATTGGAATCCTCATTTCCCAGAAAACATTTTGAACTCCTTACAACTTTACTCTCTTATACTAATTTTATTTCTCCCACAGTATTGGCATGTAGTAGATGCTAAATTCTTGTTGAGTTACATAGAAGTTTGCTTCTTTTGAATTTGATATACATTGAATTAATTGTTGGTGACTATGGCAGAGGGAAGGGAAGAAACGGTGGCACATTTTGAAGTAAATTTTAAAGCTTCTGAAGGGAAGTGAGAGACATCACTTCATTTTTGGCCGAAGCAAGTCATGTGACCTTTCATCACTTCAAGAGGGGTCAGGAAGTACAATTTTGCCTGATAAGACACCTGGAAATAATTGGTGGGCAGCACTGATGACTACTATCAGGATTTTGCTAGATTTCTTACAGGAAACGTAGGGCATCCATTAGGAAAAATTGAATTGGAGGATAATGTGAACCTTCAAACGCCTCTAAATCCTCCCTGAGTCTTTCTTTCTTGACAAAAAAAGTGAGTCTTCTCTGTCTGTCGTCTGAAGAGCTATTTCCTTTCATGCTTGTAGATGCCTATATACCTTCACCTGAGGGAGTGCACATTGAGAAAGAAGTCAGCAATCTTCCTCATGCTTCATGTCTTTTCATCCATGGACCATTAATTAGAATTATACCTGAGAATGCCTCAGAATCCCAAATCAATCTTGGAAAGTAAAATTTCACACTTCAGAAGAATGGCAGGCAGGAACATGCGAATGTATATTAATCCTAAAGTGGGAAATATATGTGGGAATGGATTTCATGGATGTTTGATTAGGAGAAGGCAGAATTATTTTAGTTTTATTGAATTTATCAATGTGGTTCATGTGCCAGAGAGTCTATATAAAATAGACTGGGTTGATTCAAACAATTTTCTTTGGTTTTAGGTAGCACACATACACAAGCACACACTTAAAAATGCATTCATTTAGTCAAACAAAGTAGAATGTTAGAAAACAAGAAATATCCGATTTTAGAAATTATAGAAATAGTCAAACCTAGAGGCTCCAGATGATAGCCTCTTGAACAAACACCTGAAATATGTACATGTGTATAATAAGGATATAGACATGTCCTGAAAACATCTGCTTTGAAACATCTGTTTAAAACAGCTGTTTTTCCTAGGACAGAAATGCTGCATTGGAAATGAACAGCACCAGGAGGGTGGCCGAGACGAGACCAGACCATAATATGCGGTGGGACTGGCACAATCATCAGGCTGGCTCGTCTGGAAGAGCTATCTGGCTAGACCCACTGGGTTATGAATGGGTTCCCTCAGTAAAGTTTGGGAGTGGAGCAACCACATAATATAAAATGAAACAAAACTCCAGGACTGTTTCACAGAGGTTTTATTTAAGCCACGAAAAGAAAAAGTCATGCTTAAATCCCTTAGCCAGTCCCCTAACCTAATTATTTGCTCTATCAGATCCCCTTGCATGAAGGGAAGACCAGACAACCTTGATGTCAGATTCTGCTGGGACACTCAAAGTACATCTGGGAGATGTTAAGATAGCCACACCACAGAGGAAAAACAACTTGCTGTGCTCTCGGCTCTGTTCCACTGAGAATCTTTAAGAGGCCAAATACATGGCACACCTTGGAAAGAGCACATGCCCACTTGGTGTGTCCTGCTCTGGCCGTTTACCAGGTGACCTGAAAAGCTGCAGCTTTGACCAAGGCCCAAAGTCAGGGAACATGTCCAAGGCAAAAAGTATAAAAACACTATTGAGTTATTACTAATCTATGCTCATGGTTGGAACAGAACCAAGAATAAAAGGAGGAAGTGAATTGCTTATACTGCAATTACATATGCATGTAATTTTCCTGGAAACATTGGCAGAAGACGCCTTATATTGGAAGCACATGTTCTCAAATTTGGGAATTCGCAAAAATAGTTACTCTCATTCCAGGTGAACGAAGCATTAGAGCTATTTGTCTACAAAATAGCAATGTCTATTAAAAGCACAGGCCAAATATCCTGGTTTGAACTCCTTGGTCGTCTTACAGTTGTGTGGAAGTTACACATAGAAATTGAGGACACAGAATTGCTCTAGCTTGGTATCTAGGCTCCAGCTACTAAATTCTGTTACTAAATGTGAATTTTCAGGAACAGACATTTCTTTGTTTTGGGGTGTTATAACCTCAACATCAGGTTAGGTCCCCAGTGTGGATGTAAATGTGGTTTTAACTTAATGTTTCACTATTCTTGAGTGTCCATTTTAGTTACTTCTTAAGTTATATTTGAGATTTTATTGAGCTTATTTGTATTTTTCTGATATATCATTGTCAATTTAGGGGTTTTTATTTATTTTATTATTTTTTATTATTAGTTTCAGGTGTACAAAACAATGCAATTTAGGGGTTTTTAAAAGTATTATTTAGGGCCGGCTGAGTGGCGCGATGGTTAAGAACTCGCTTGGGATGCCAGAGGGCCCCGGTTCGGATCCCACATATGAGGGCCAGTGACACTGCTCTCTACAGCTAAGATGCTGAACAACAGCTCAACCTGGAGCTGGGCTGCCATGAGTCGCCGGCGACGGCGTAGGCTGCAGTCCCTGTGGCAGTGGGTTGCCATGGGCTACCATGTGTAGCCAGCAGCCAGCGTGAGCAGCCAGCAGCCGCAGTGAGCGGCTGTCCAGAAGCCGGCGACTGATCTGCCTCACCAGGGAAGAGCGCAATGATGGTGCCAACTTGGGCCAGTGAAGCAGCGTCCTCCACAACTAGATTGAAGAACAAAACGACAGCAACTTGTCTGTTCCCCTTCCCCTAATTCCCCAGCACTGTTCCCATCCCCCCAATTACCCAATTAAAAAAAAAAGTATTATTTATTAAGTCAAACACTATCATTTTGGCTGATTAGGCATTTACTTTTACGCCTCTTTTTTGTCTTAATTTTAAAAACTGAATTATTTTATATTTCAAAAAGTTATTTATGATATATATATTTTTAAGATTTTTATTGGGGAATTGGGGGGGATGGGAACAGTGCTGGGGAATTGGGGGAAGGGGAACAGAAAAGTTGCTGTCCTTTTGTTCTTCAGTCTAGTTGTGGAGGACGTTGCTTCACTGGCCCAAGTTGGCACCATCATTGCGCTCTTCCGGCAGAGGCAGATCAGTCGCCGGCTTCTGGTTGGCAGCTCACTGTGGCTGCTGGCTACATATGGTAGCCCATGGCAACCCACTGCCACAGGGGCTGCAGCCTATGCTGTCGCTGGCAACTCACGGCAGCCCAGCTCCAGGTTGAGCTGTTATTCAGCATCTTAGCTGTGGAGGGCAGTGTCACTGGCCCTCATATGTGGGATCCGAACTGGGGCCCTCTGGCGTCCCAAGCCAGTTCTTAACCATCGCGCCACTCAGCCGGCCCTATTTATGATATTTTATACTTAGGGTAATCATGTAATTTTTTTCTTACTAAATATTCATTATGTTTACATTAGAAGAGAAATAATAAAGATTTTGTTGGTTTGTTTCATTGTACAGTGGTGCTATTTTTTCATATTTGCTGTGAAAGGTGATGTGGAATTTTATCAGGCTCGATGACAAATACTTCTGTGAAAAAATGATAGAGTTTCTAAGACATTATTTTAAGGAAAGTCAATCTGGGTTTTTTGTTTTGCTTTGCTTTTAAGAGGCAATGATTATAAGTATCTGACGGAATAACTGTGTTGATATGTGGGTGTTTTGTGAAAATGCTTCACTTAGAGTCTCTCCTCTATATTTCACATCACTTCTTGGAATTCTTTATTCACTTATGAGAAGAATGAATTTCAAAGAGCAGTTTTGAGAAGTTCAATGAATGCATGTGGAATGAGTAAAAGCGTGACATGCTTGGCATATGTTTATAAGGACGAAACTTTGCATTCTAGAGAAATGATCAGGTTGCCATATGACATAAGCCTCAAGAAATATACGGTCATCCACAAAGGATTCACAGAATTATTAATAAAATAAAATAAACACACATGCATGCATGCGTGTGCGCACGCACACACACACACACACACATATATATGGAATATGAAAACAGTTGTTACAAGGGGGAGGAGGGCATAGGGTTTCAAATCCTGAGGGTGGGAGAGCAAGGGACAGAAGCCCTCAGCATGGACTGTTCAACTTTATTTGAAAAGTTTAACACATTCAACTTTATTTGATTAACCTCATCTTAGCATTTTTCAAGTGTCATTTTTTGTGGAAAGTCTTTTCCCCCTCAAATCTGAGTCATATTGTAAGGTCTCCTCCCTATTTTCCCCTTAGTTTAAGTATTTGCAGGATCTTAGAATGGGGAATGGGGACTGGGTGGATGAAGGGGAATCATTACCTATCAAGTATTCATTCACTCATTCATTCATTCACTCACTTGATACTTCTGAAGCATTCTTCTCATTTTAAGTGCTGTAGTCATTTCCAGACAGGCAGTAGTGAGCAAGTTACTCTCAACCATGCCTTCCTGGGACTTAGAGTTTGGGAGGGAAGACAAACAGTACTTTACAATAATGTAAGCAGTCAAATTAGCATTCCAACATACAGATACTGGGTTGCTTCATAACAGTGAAATCTATCCTAGGGGTTCGGGGCCATCTCAGGAAAGAAAATGCATATTAAGACCTGATGAGGGAGTTAGAGTTAGGCAAATAAAGAGTAGACGGTAAGAGGTAGTCAAGGGGGTTAGAGGGATGAATGCCAATAGAAGAGTTTTACGGAGAGGAAACAACACATGTAAAACAGGAGTCTAGAGAGTGCGAACGTAAAGACAGAAAGATCGGTATTACAGGCGCATCGCACTTGAGGGAACAAGTAGCTGGAGCTAAGTCTGGATAGGAAAGCAAGAGCCACATCAAGGAGAGTCTTGAAAGCCCAGTCAAAACATTTGAATGAGGGTATTTAAAGGCTGTGGGAGACCACTGAAGGGTTCATGTGGGGTGATGGGGAGAATCAAGACTGGATTGGGGCCAGAAAGAATGCTCTGGCTGCAGTGCAAGAGCAAGACTGGAGAACAATTAAGCCAACCCTCGGGTCAATTATCTGAAGGCAGAGCAGCAAGAGGTTGAAATCCTATACAGAACCCCATATATTTCCCCAAGTTTGGGTGGCAGGGTGAAGTGTGAAGGTGGGTCATGGGAAACTAGTTGGAATAAAAACTCCATGTCTCAAAGGGCTTCAAGAAGTGCTATAACTGATGATTTCCATGTAAATTCCTTTATATTTGTGTTGTCAAATTTTGGACTGAATTCTACTGTATTTGTCAAGTTTTAGCTCTGCTTCTTTTCTTCAGCATACTATTTATTTTTGACTGATTTTTTTTTCTAGGACTACTTTTTTTTCTCTCTCAACTGACTTGCATTTTTGTATTTTATTTCTATTCTTTTAGTGGTTATACTCAAAACTTTACTATCCATACTTAACAAAGTTGAAATTATACAATATTTTCTTAAAATAAAATTTGAAAGTATGAAGTTTCACACATGGAAAAGTGCTAAAATTAGAGGTACAATTTAATAAATAGTTACAAAGAAAATGCTTATGCAAAACTCAGATTAAAAACCATCAACGACACCTCTAGAAATTTCTTATCATTTCATCCCAATCATAAATTCCTCCCTTTTATTGAGAAGTCATCCTTATCGTTAATATATAATAGTAGTTTCTCTTACTTTATCATTGGTATATACATCCAAAGCAAATTGATTTAGTTTTATTATTTTTGAATTTTATATAAATGAACCCATACCACATGTTTTTCTTGTATGGCTTGCTTCTTTCCCTCAACTTTGTTTCTAAAATTTATCCTTATTTTGTAGGTATGTTTGATTACATGGTTGGTTGGTTCATCTTCATTCTTGTATAGTACTCCATTGTATGATTCTATCACGATTTGTCTATCTATCTCTATATATGATTATTCTTTTTCTCTCTTTCCTCTAAATCCACACTGAGGTAACCAACACTAAGAGTTTGCTGTGTTTCCTCCCATATCTTTTTCTGTGCCAGGAAAATACAATATATATAGATACATGTGGTCATTTTATTTTTAAATAAAGACTATTTTTTTTTGAAGAGCAGTTTAGGTTTACATAAAATTGAGAAGGTACAGAGATTCCCCATATAGTCTGCCCACAAACGTGCATAACCTCCACCATTATCAACATAACTCACCAGAATTTTTTTTTCTTACCAAAGATGACGTACATTCACATATCGTAATCACCCAAAGTCCATAGTTTACCTCAGGGCTCCACTCCTGGGCCTGCACGTTCTATGGGTTTGGACAAATGTGTAATGACATTTATTCATTATTATAGTCTTATATAGAGTATTTCCACTATCCTAAAAATCTTCAGTACTCTGCTTATTCATTTCCCACTCATCCCCCCAACCTCTGCTGCCACCCCCCCTGGCAATCATTGATCTTTTTACAGAATGTCATATAGTTGGAATCATACAGTATGTAGCCTTTTCACATTGGCTTTTTTCATTTAGTAATATGCATTTAAGGTTTCTCCATAGCTCATTTATTTTTAGTGCTGAATAATATTTCATTTATTTGTCCATTCACCTACTGAAGAGGCACCTTGGTTGCTGCCAAGTTTTGGCAATTATGAATAAAGGTGCTGTAAACATCTGTGCGCAGGGTTTTGTGTAGACATAAGTTTTCGGCTCCTTTGGATGAACACCAAGGAGTACAATTGTTGGATTTTGTGGTACAGGTATACTTAGTTTTGTAAGAAACTCCTAAACTGCCTTTGAAAGTGGCTCTCCCAGTTTGCATCCCCCCCAGCAATGTTCTTATGGCTCCACGTCCTCGCCAGCATTTGGTGTTGTCAGTGTTCTAGATTTGGGCCATTTAATAGGCGTGTAGTAGTCTGTCATCATAGTTTTAACTTAAATTTCCCTGATGAAACAATGTGGAGAATCTTTTCATATGCTTATTTGCCATCTCCATTGCTTTGTAAAATTTTTTTTTTTTTTTTTTTACTTCTTAGGTGTTGTTTTTTTTTCCCCTCACGTCTGCTATGCTACTTTTCCTGATTTTCTATTTTCTATAGATATTCATAAGTTTGTGAGTTATTTCCTTAAATGTGTCAAGTGCAGTTGTTTTAAAACCTGTGATTGGTTACCCCAGTGGCTAAAGGTTTTGGATATCAGCTTTTTTGGGGGTCTTGTTTCTACAACTCCTAGAACAGTGCTTCACATCTAAAAGAGGGCCTCCTCATAGTGGCTACATGGCAAATATTTACTGAATGAGCAAATTAATACCCATATTTTTTACTACATGCTGGTTATAGCCTTTTCAGCTCTGGTGATATAATGGTTTCTTCACCTCTTCAATTGGGGACTTTCTTCCAAAACCTTAGCCTGTGAACTCCCCACTGTTCTTTAAGATGTTTAATGCTTAAAAGTATTGTTTATTTATAATTTATTAGGTGCTGTCCATTATTTTTAGCAGACATGTAATACGAATAACCTAACAGATCTTTATGAGATATCAGAATTAATCAATATCATAACCTCTCTCTGCAAAATGTAAAAACCTTAGAACACTTTAATTCTATTCCTCCCCATACTTACGTTCTAATTTTGTCCAGAATTATAATACTGCCCTTTTTTTAGCTCCATAGATTCAACATTGGTATATCTAAAGTATATAGTCAATATTTTTCTTTGATTTACACACACACACATACACACACACACACACACACACATCACTCTATTTGCTCATTTCTTCTTGTATTTTAGATCTTGCTTCTGAGTTAATTCTTCTTCTTCCTAGAAATTCCTATAGGTTAGATTTCTTAATAATAAAGCTTCTCAGTTTTGATTAATCTAAGCATGTTTTTATTTTATACGTTTTGAATGCTAGTTTTACTGTCTACATAATTCTATTATTTTTGTCTCTGAACAATTTGAAGAGATTATCCCACTCTCTGACTTTATTACTGTTGCTGTCATGACAACTGTCATTTCTTTGTAGGTGGTCCCATGTTTCCAGATTTTCTTTTTAAGCCTACTTGAAATATATTTTGATTCCTGAATCTGTAGAGATTCAGGCTTTCATTACGTCCCAAGAATTATAGCCATTATGTCTTTAGTTTTTATCTATCTCCCTTTCTGTCTATTCTCTTAATCTGGAACTCTGTCTAGAGCTATGTTAACCGTCCTTCATATCTCTTTCACATTTCTCACATCCTTGTCTCTTTGTGATACAATCTGTGTAATTTCTCAAGATACATCAAAATGAATCCTCTCTTCAGATGTGTTTTCTGCTTACCATTGATTTTTTTTATTTCAACAGTTACATTTTCATAGATTTTTTTTTAGATGTTTCACTTTCCCCTCCCATATATGAGTTCATAGCTTTTAATTGGATATATTTGTGATGGTTGCTTTTACTTCTTTAAGCATTTCATACATATTTTGTCAAAATTCTTTATAAGTCTATTCAGAAAGACTTGGGACCTAAATCTGTTGTTTATTGTTTTTATTGACATTAACTAACGTTGTTAGCTGTTGTTTTCTTTGTAGCCTTTAATTCTGATCTAATTGCCTTATCTATGTGGCATTCCACATAGATAAATTAGGCAACAACTCCAGTGGAGAGGATTTTCTTGTGCTTCTGCTGATACTCAAGGGGTTCCAACAGCTAAGGACCATTATAGTTCCCTTAAAGGATCCGGGATCAGCTGAGAGTTAAGGCTCAACTCGATACTTCAGTGATGGCCTAAGACTCAGTATCTCAATGGCAATGCTACTACCAGCATCTGCCCTCAGGATCTCAGAGTAACCCAACCCCTTTTGGCTGCATACTACTCCTAGCTCGGGCCACCACTAACTCTATCTGCAACCACTCCTCCTCCCAGAAAGAAACAGGCTGCACCCAGGTCCCAGTCGGTGGGCCTCACTGAAGGAGGCAAGGTCCCCAAAATGCAGGTCAGAGTCACCCCTGCATAATGTGCCCTTGGTGTTTTAAATTAACTTCCACTGGTTGTCATATGGTATTTAGTCTTAGAGAGGCATATTGCTTACTGAAAAAAAAAAAAAAAGGATGACGTATGTCTGAATAGCAAATCAGGTACTTGGGGGCAAGCTGAACAAAGCTCTCGATTGTGTTCCTGCTGCAGTACGTGAAGTGCATGCTACTCGCTCAGTAGGAAACTCTTGGCAGACTGACAACATGAATCACTGCTGAAATGTATTCAAACAGAATTAGAGAGCAGAACCAGGGCTACAGTCTAACAGGAAGTAAGCCCCATGGGTCATTCTGAGTTACAACTTTTTCAGCGTGTCTGTATGAGTTTAAGTTTATTTGAATAATACTAGGATGTACTGTATTGAGCAAGGGGACGACTTTTCTGTAACATACGGGAAAGTTTTCTTTTATCACTCAGGTTTATCATCTGGTTTTTCGCTTTTCATACAAGATTTTTCCCCTTCGTGTTAGAATAATTTTGGTTAATGTTTTTTCAAGATATGACCAACTATTATTTTGGTGTCTTTAGAAAAAGTTAAATAGTCACAATGGCTTTTTTTTTTAAATCAGGTTAGAACCTACACTGAACACACTTTAAAATTTATTCTTGGTTTCTATTTGAGGACTTAAAAAATAAGTAAAATAAGATACTTTCTAGTCTTCAGCTTTCAAAGTACTTTTGGCAATCCCTTTATTACTCTGCCTTTAGAGACGTATTTTTAGAATTTGAATATGAGCATGTCAGTGTCCTGTTTAAGACTCTTCAGTATTATCCGCAGACCTAAATTGTACCAGTCCTGCCCCAAACTGGCACATACGTATCACTCCAGCTTCAGCTCCCCATGTGATTCCTCTTTGTCCCTGTGCTCTAGTTACACAGGACTAACTTCTGTTCTTCAGTGTGTAGTCTCCTTTCTAGATCAGATATTGAACACCCAGATACAGACAGAGGCAGATAAATGCTAAGTGAAATAGGTCAGGGGTGAGACAGTAAGGCATGGAGTATCTGTTGCAAATTGGAGTGTTCACACTCTCATGGAAGCCTTGGTTCAAATAATTGCTGCCGTGTATTAGACCCTCTCATTTTTCAAGATAATATGGAAATCTAATTTTTTTCCTGTAGCCTCAAAGTTCTTAAATGTTGGTAACTAATTTTTTAAGCGCTCTGAAATCAATAAATCATACTCTGCTTACTATCTTTATTCCTGTAGACAGCCAGATTGCTAATTCTTGAAGACACTAGTACTTCTTTTCTTTTTTTTTTTTTTTAGTTGGGGAATTGGGGGAGGGAAAGAGTGTTGGGAAATTGGGGGAGGGGAACAGCCAAGTTGTTGTCCTTCAATCTTAGTTGTGGAGGGCTCAGAAGGCTCAGCTCTAATTCCAGCCACGCCGCTCAGCTCAAGGTGCTGTGTTCAATTAGTTGCAGGTGGGCATAGCCACCATCCCATGTGGGAGTCAAACGAGAAGCTTTGTTGTTAAGAGCGCAAGCTCTATCCCCTGAGCCAACAGGGCGACAGCTCAGTTCAAGGTGCCGAGTTCAGTCTTTAGTTGAGGGCAGGCGCAGCCCACCGTCTGGAACAGGCAACCTTGTTGTTAGGAGCCCGCGCTCTCATCAGCTGAGCCACCCTGCCACCTGTTGGCAGCTCAGCAGCAGCTCAGCTTGGGCGCAGCTCACTGGCCCATGTGGGAATTGAACTGGCGAACCTGTTGCTCAGGGCTCATACTCTTGATCAGAGCTTGTACTCCTGAGCAAGCTCTTAACCAGCTGAGCCACTCGGCTGGCCCCTAGTACTTCTTTTCATTACTGTCCCCTCCCTAGGCCTTAACTTCTCATCTCCTCAGGAGATTCCCTCCATAATTATATTTCCTTGCTCTATAGCTCTCAGAGCGGTCCTTACAGTGCCTGTTGTAACATATATCATACTTCTTATCTTCATTAGACTCTTACAAATTTCATGAAGTCAGAGACTTTTTTTTTTCAATTGTATCTAGAACAACATTTAGGATATCAAAGGCCACTCAATAAATATTGTGAATCTAATTAAAATTATATTATCTTATAGTATCTTCATAATATTAATGTTAGGTCTATCTATCATATATTGTCCCCATCTTGTAGCTTGAGAAATTATAACACTGTGGACTTAAAATGACCTTTCTGAAGTCATTCGGGCCCTTATAATAAATCCAGCTTCTGACTCAGAGATGATAGCTCTTGCCACTGGGCCATGCTACTTTTCTTAGTAATTCTTAGGTTTTTATAATATTGGAAGTATGAATCTTTTTTTTTTAATTAAACTTTATTGGGGTGACAATTGTTAGTAAAGTTACACAGGTTTCAGGTGTACAATTCTGTAATACATCATCTATATGTCACATTGTGTGTTTACCACCCAGAGTCAGTTCTCCTTCCATCACCATATATTTGATCCCCTTTACTCTCATCTACCTCCCTCCTCCCCATTCCTGGTAACCATTAAACTATTGTGTGTGTCTATGAGTTTTTGTTTATTTATTTGTTTGTCTTGTTCCTTTGTTGTTTTCAGTTTTATATACCACATATCAGTGAAATCATATGGTTCTTGACTTTTTCTGTCTGACTTATTTCACTTAGCATTATAATCTCAAGATCCATCCATGTTGTCAAAAATGGCACTGTTTCACCTTTTCTTATGGCAGAATAGTATTCCATTGTGTATATATATCACAAGGAAGTCTGAATCTTTTGACCACTATAAATTGTTTAAGACTAATTCTGATGTCACATAGACAGAGAAAATGAGATCAAAAGAAAATCTAGGAAAGCAAAAACAAATGGCACTGGGGCCAGCTGAGTGGCTCAGATGGTTAAGAGAGCGAGCTCTGAGCAACAGGGTCACTGGTTCAATTCCCACATGGACCAGTGAGCTGCTCTCGAGCTGAGCTGCTGCTGAGCTGGTGAAAGCGGGTGCTCTTATTAGCAAGGTTGTCAGTTCAACTCCCGCAACTAAGATTGAGTACGGCATCTTGAGCTGAGCAGCCATGCGCTGCCGATGGGTGGCCGGATGGCTCAGTGTGCAACAAGGTTGCCAGTTTGACTCTCACAAGGGATGGTGGACTATGCTCCCCCCGCAACTAGATTGAAAGCGGCGACTGGACTTAGAGCTGAGCTTGCACCCTCCACAACTAAGATTGAAGGACAACAACTTGACTTGGAGCTGATGGGTCCTGGAAAAAAAATGTTCTCCTTCCCCAATTCCCCAACAAAAATCTTTAAAACAAGCAAACAAATAACAAAAAGCATTGTTAAAAGATATAAAGAATGTGTTTAATTCTGGAAAAAAATGTTACTTATTTTTTTCTGCATTCAATTCTTTCACATACAAATTAACATTTGATTAGGTTATAATAATGATTAATTGTCTGACCCTTCCATACATTATTCTGAATCTCTTTTCTCCACTACAGGAGATGAAACTAAATCTGGATTGCCTAAAAAGCCTATTTTTTGTTTAACTCCATACTGGTTATGTTGGCATCTATGAATATGCTGGGTAGATGGAAGAAGAGAATGAGAAAAACAAAATAAAATATAGGAAGTAGAAGAAACAAAATAAATCACAGAACTGCTAATATAAATGAATTAAAAAAATAATAGGCAATAATTGGTTATTTTGTGGGTCTGTTTTTAAATTACAATTAGAAGAGGCGAAAGATTTGAAAAGGGCAATTTATTGCTATACCTCAAGACCTTGAAAAATAAAAAAAAGTTTATATAATTTAACCAATAATGCTATTTCTAGTAATCTCTCCTAGGAAATGAATAAATCCAAAATAGGTAAATGGTTTTATAAGCTGTGGCATATCCCAACAATAGGATATCACAAAGCTATTAATGATGTTTTTGAAAATATTGAGTGATGTAAGCAAATGGCCATTACATAGAGTTAAGTAAGGAAAAAGAAGTCTAATTTTTATAATAAATATGATCCCAATGTTAAAGAAAGTGAAAAGAAAAGGCTATATCATAAATACTCCAAAATTTGTTATGGTTGGACAATTAAATTTTAGTAACTTTAGTTTTTTAAAAAAATGTTCTATACCTATTTGTATATTTAGTGCTGGCCTTTTGTAGATGTTAAATAAAGAAGAAAATCAAATTATGAAAAATATCCTTTAAGGCAAGTCATAAATGCCTAAGTGAAACATGATGAAGAAAGGCAATATTCCCCCAACTCTGACCTTCTTTTGCTTTGTGTAAATTCTTATTTCTCTATTTTTGGCATTTTAGACAATATGTAGAATCAAAATAAATCAACTATACTGTATAAATCTCTATAGTAGGCCAAATAATGGCCCGTCAAAGGTGTTTGCACTCCAATTCCCTAAACTTGTGAATATGCTACCTTGTATGACAAAATGGACATCATTGATGGGATTAAGTTAAGGGTCCTGAGACAGACAGAATATCCTGGATTACTTGGATGGGCCCAATACAGTCACAAGCATTCTTAGAAGAGGGAGACAGGAAAGTCATAGTAGTAGGAAGAAAAGATAGAAAGAGAGAGGAAGAAAGATTTGAAGAACTGTAACACTGGCCTTGAAGATAGACCATAAGCTAAGAAATGCAGGTGGCCTCTAGAAACTATAAAAAGTAAAGAAATGGGCTCCTCCCTAGAGTCTCCAGGGAAAATGCATCCTTGTTGACTTGTACACTCTTTGATTTTTAGACTTCGAATACAAAAACTGAAAGATAATACATTTGTGTTGTTTTAGCCTACTATATTTAAGGTCATTTGTTATAGCACCAGTAAGAAAATAGTAGCATCCCAGGAGTTATCTCTAGTAAGAGAGTAGTCTTCCTCAACCATCCACCTCTGATAATCTTTTTTTACATATTTACAATTATAATAAACACACAATTTTATATTCTGCTTGAAAAAATTTGAATTCACACAAGCATGTTTACATTGCTATAGAGTCTTATAAATTCTGTGAGATTCCGTTCAGTCTAATATTTATAATATTTACTTAGTAATTGAAGTTATAGTCAGCCTTGTAGAATACATCATGATGTGATGAACAGCTTTGAACTTTTTTTTTATATAGTTTGGAATTGATTCTGTAAAATACATCTGAGACTTTATTTTTAGACACTGAATAATGTAATTATATAATCATATAATCAGATGCTTCAGATTACAAATGTCTCTAATTAGAAGTGTTAGGTGGCCAAAAAAAAAAAAGCTATTAAGTTAATCCTCAGCCAGAGTTAAACAATCAAAAATTCTAAATTATTGAGAATAACTTCATAAATTTATTTTACAGTATTTCCAGTGATTTTTTTAAAAAAGTTTAAAATCTATCAATTTTAGTTAAAGTTCATAAAAGATTATAACTTACCTGGTTTTACATCATTAAAAAAACAAACAAATGAATAAAAAGCATATGAGAAATGCTAGGATTTTATTCAGGTTGTTAAAATTGATTATTGGCTGCTTTTCATGCTTTATTCTTGATTATCATATAACTCACGAAATCCATATAACTAACAAGATTTCCACTGTAACTCTAAATGAGAACTATTTCAATTTGTTGTGTCAACTCTGTGATACTCATCTACCTCATGTATATCTTTGTGGAAAAAAATTCCCTAAATTATTAACATATTGAAATCATTTTCCAGGTAGACTGAGTAATTACCACACAACAGATTACATCAAATTTTGGTATATTTATACAGAAATGATCAAAACTTTAATTCAGGAAACTACTTTTGAGGTAAAGGTAGTTTATTTAGTTTAATATTATTTTTTTATTCAGTGTGAGTCTTTTGGATGCCTCACCTCTAGGAATTTAACAGTCTTCCTATTGGGCAGACTAGGCTTGAACGCATTAAACAATTGGAGAAAAATATAAGTACATGCAATCCAATGGTAAAACACTGGTAAAGGTTAGTAGTTAACCTTTTTTGTTTGAACCTGTACCATGTGTCAATGACAAAAGTCCACTGAGTGGGTCATGAATAAAGGCAAGTCACTATCTTTAGTGAACTCACAATCTATAGGACTCAGATGATCAAGATATAATTTGTTCTTTTTCCTAGCCATTGTATATGATTTATTGATCTCTATCAGAGTGCTTTTTCACCATATTGAAATTAATATTTGTTGAAATTCACATGTAAGTGCTATGAGCAGAGTACTATGGGCTATAAAGAGAGGGCATGGTGAATTCTTACTGAGGAAGAAAATCAAATCATATAGGAAGTAATGTTGGTGGTGGGATTGAATAATTAGAAGATATATGTAGAAAAGAGAAGAAGGAGAACAAATGTCTAGACTGAGTTAAATGAATAATCAAAGGTACCTAGTGATGAAGAGCATGGCGTTTTCAGGGGAGGATGCATTTGTGGTTTCTGAGAATGCTACCTGCTTTTGAAAAAAAATTTTTTTTTAATTATTAGTTTCAGGTGTACAGAACAATGCAATAGTTATCCTTTTCACCCCTCACAAAGTAACAACCCCCCTCCCCCATCCACTGCCCTCCCACCACTGATATCCTGCTTATCTATTACAATTCCATTGACTCCATTCCCACACTCTACTCCACTTACCTGCTTTTTATCCAGGGGCAAGGGTACAGGGGTGGAGTCAAATGAGGCTGAAGGTACCGGTGGGGGGCCAGTTGTGAATTCCAACACCAGTGAGCACCAGTTTTGTTTTGAAGGCAACAGGGACCCCATGGAGGATTAAAAGTGGAAAGTTATCAGATAATGGCAGTGCGGATGTTGGCTATAAATGTGAAAATTCTGTTTAGCATGAAACTAACCAAAGGCAATTCAGATGATCTCAGTGAGAGATTATGAGAAGTAAAGGAAGGCGGTGGGCAAGGAGACCCGGCAGCAGACATCTTTCCAAGACAGGAGAACAGGATTTTCTTCCTCATTTCTCTTGTGTTGGAAGAATGAAGTGAGGGAGAGATGGTTTTACAGGCCTAAATCTTGGGTGAGTGAAGAAGACTGGAAATGAAATGTAGAATCAGTGACTGAAATGAGAATTGACGTTGTATGATTGAGAATGTGAGATGTGGCTAGGGGGCAAGGAACTACCTAATAAATTCTAGTGGACACATCGAAAAAGAAAAAAAACACCACTGTATTTTTCCAGGCACTGACTTCACATTACATTTGAAAATGTAATAAACATTGACTGTATTTTTAAATGTCCAACCCTCCTGGCACATTCTTGTGCCAAATATTAACCATTCTCAGATGATATATTAAAATCAGCATTCCTTTAAAAACAGATGTTCTAAAATAATCTTATGACAAAGATGGGGAAATTCTTCCTTACCAGGGCAAACAAAAACAGATTTTGAATATTATTCATGGTTTTCTTTGGGTGATAGGATTATGGATGATTTTTACTCGATTATGTTTCTATATTTTTAAGTTTTCTAAAACAAACATTTTATTTCCTTAAAAAACAGGTACATTTTAAGGGGCAGTTTGTACAAACTACCTAATCACAAATGCTTTCTCAGTGAATGCCTTATTTAACGTTCTTGAATATCAGTACTAGCACTTCTTAGTATCTTGGCTCTGTGTGTGGGTTATACGTGAAAACATGTATTTGAGTGAGCTAATTATTTATTTAAAAAATTTTTTTTAAAGATTTTTTTTTTAATTGGGGAATTGGGGGGATGGGAACAGCATTGGGGAATTGGGGAAGGGGAACAGACAAGTTGCTGTCTTTTTGTTCTTCAGTCTAGTTGTGGAGGATGTTGCTTCACTGGCCCAAGTTGGCACCATCATTGCGCTCTTCCCAGGAGAGGCAGATCAGTTGCCGGCTTCTGGACGGCCGCTCATTGTGGCTGCTGGCCGCTCATGCTGGCTGCTGGCTACACACGGTAACCCATGGCAACCCACTGCCACAGGGACTGCAGCCTACGGCGACTCAACACTCAACGACAGCCCAGCTCCAGGTTGAGCTGTTGTTCAGCATCTTAGCTGTGGAGGGCAGTGTCACTGGCCCTCATATGTGGGATCTGAACCGGGGCCCTCTGGCGTCCCAAGCCAGCTCTTAACAATCACACCACTCGGCCGGCCCGAGCTAATTATTTTTAAGATGAATTCAAAAGAGATGCTCTGCATTAAGGTACTCTAACTGATGCATACCGTTGTATATAAGCAAGATATACTGTTTATGTGTGGATTTCCAATCATCAGATATCTTGTCATGGCTCGAGTAAAAGTAGTTTACGAAAATTCTTGACTTGCACTTTTGTAAGTTTAACATCTCACATGGAAGTGATAAAAGAAACTCTCTGGGCTTAATAATTATGACAGGAAGAACTAGTTGAGAAAATATGAAAAATATGAAATATGCTTATGGTATCTTGTATTCATAGTCAATGGAGAATTGCAAAATGATAAACAGAAATTTTTTTTCTTTTTTCCTCCTTCCCTCCTTTCTACCTTCTCTCTCTCGCCAGTGATTTTCAGAATAATCAGAATTAGGCAGGGATAGGTTTACTGTTTAGGAATGGGGAACTAAAATTAACAGATTACAGAAAGGAAACAGAACTACTTCATGACTGTTGTGCTTTCGTCTTCTGAGAGAACGATATTTAAACTGACATGCTGACATGTTAGTTGGTGGTTGTAAAGAGAAAATTGAAACTTGAGGCAGGGGACTAAGAGGAACAATGCCAGTTTTTAATAATGGGAAAAATATAGGATCTGGTGTGAAACCAGGGTTTGAATTTATGCCTTTTGAGATATGTAACTAGGCAAGCTTCTTGATGTGGTCAAACTGAGTATCTGGTGTCACTTTCTTCACCTTTAAGGTGGAAATGATACCTGCTGGGGGATTAATAAACAAGGACCAAATGAAATAATCCATGAAGCTTATATCATGGTGCTTAAGTTTTCTCCTCCTTTTCCTAACCTGTAACTAATAACTATACACTGTTCAAACTACAGGCCCAGTTGAATTACAACCTGGTTTCTGAAAGTGCTTTGAGATGTAGCCATAAAGCTTTCTGTCAGTAGCCTTTGAGAAATTGTGTAGGGATGGCAGAAGTCAAGAGAAGAAAAGTTGTTCTGATATTTTTAAAAAGAAGAAAATCATAGTGCTTGGGTTTTTACTAGATTTCCAAGTAGTTAACTTCACATCAATCCTTGGTAAAACATGCTAGAACATATTATTAAATGGATGGCTTAGGAAAACTTGTGTAGTTTTCAGTGAGACTCCAGCGTGAGCCCCAAAAGAACAAGTCATGTTAAACAAATCTGTCCTTTTCCCACTAGGGTTACTAGGTTGATAGACGAGGGGAACACGTAGACACCACGTGACTCCAATGGTCTAAGCATTTAACAAGGTGACAGTGGTAAGCTACCCATAACCAGTGATTATTGAAAGAGGGGGCTTCACACCAAATGGATCACCCATTCTTCACTTCTTTATGGATATTTTTAGAGGTAAGTCCAAGTCATTACATCCACCTTTATATTAATAGTAATTTCATCTTGCTGATGTCGGATCTGTTCTAGCTTGTTAAATTCATTGGAAGCTTTATTAGCTTTCACTTCCAGCTTTGTGCCACCTACGTATTTGATAAGACTTTTTTAGTAGAACACAAGAACCCATATGACAGCTTCTGGATTATGAATGTATTTGATTGACAAAATACTGATGGTTTTTGTTCATAGAAAGAACATGGTGTATTTCTTGTAAGCTATGTAACTTTGGGCAAGTAACTGATTTCTCCAAACTCAGTTTCCACATCTGTAAAATAGGAATAGTAGAATTACCTCAGAGTTCTTTTGAGGGGAGGGTAATTGGTCAACATAATATATGAATGCTTAGTACATTATAGGAATATAATAGACAGGATGGTTATTAGACAGTATATAAAGGTAGAGAAAAGTGGCTCTACATGAATTAAGGTATAGAATCAAAATAATAATAAATTACTATATCAGTTAATATTTTGGCTCTGTTAACTATTTAAGATATTCATAGAAACCTAGTAAAATTAAAAAAAGAGTCTTACACTTGGCATCTATCCTCAAGCTAATTCTAAAACAAAAATTAATATTTAAAACTACATCGAGATTCAAAGGCAAACAGTTGTGTTCACTTCAACCTAAGAGATATGGAAAAAGAAAAGCCACAATGTGTATTTTTGAGTAAATTTCACCTTCAATGCTTAACTTTTACATGTATCAAAATTAGGTATTCAGGTAGTGCTTGGTATATTAATAAATACAAATATGTTTGGACATAGAGATGAGATTATGTCAGATCATACTGAGGGGCATTCATTTTGCACTATTTCTCTAAATTCTTTCTATATTAGGCAACCCTGAATCAGCCAAACAAGGTTTTCGGCCTGGTTCACTCAGTTCTATGGCTTCCGTTTTCATCATCCTGTCTATTAGGGAAGACATGTCAGGCAGAAGCGTTTGCCCCGAGGCCAAGGAGGTTGTGTGGGCTCAAGTACTGGTGTGTTTGAGCTCAGTGAAAACACCTCGCTGCTAAAGTTTATAATTAGTAACAGTTTGAAAGATCTCACTGCAAGTGGGAGGAACCATGGAGGGATTAGGTTGGGCATGTGTAAGAAACCAAAAGATGATGAAAGGAGTTTGGTGCCAAGCTCTGTGGCAGGCACCTAATACAATATTCTTTACATGCAAGATATTTCCCCCTCTTTGTCGTCCTTCCTTTCCCAGTGATCAAAGTGACCCACCCCTTGGAGATGGGAAATTTCTGGAGAGGGATTGGCTTATAAGAAAAGCAGGTTTAGTACGTGTGAGATCACATCCTGTACCCAGGAAAGGTGGAGTTTACCTTAGCACTCCTTTATTACATACCAAAGTAATAGTTTCATATGAAACCAATATACTTTTCCTTTTGTGGGATTCTTAGCCCTTTCTGTCAATACTCAAGGATGGATACATGATCCTGTGAGAATTAATTTCTATAAATTGCTTTTGGCTTAAAAGCCCAAGAGGATGTTTAGAATAAAATCTAAACTCTTGCTCATTATGTTAGGTCAGTAGATCTCAACTGGGGATAGTTTTACCTCCCAGGGGATGTTTTTCAATTTCCCGAAGACATTTTTTTATTGTCACAAATTAGGGGGGGGGGATGTTACTGGCATCTAATGAGTTGAAGCCAAGGATGTTGCTAAATATCATACATTGCACAGATGAGCCCTCCACAACAAAAGTTTATCTGGCCTAAAATATCAATAGTGCTGAGGTTGAGAAACTTTGCATTAAATAAATGTGTTTTGCAGAGGGGATGGTAGGCTGTTTCTGAGCACCTCCAATCTTATAATAAACTCATAGAACAGCAAATAACATGAGCTCCTTTTCTGAAGGTGCTGAAGTCTCCTGGGAAGCAGCCTAAGAATTAAACCAATGTAATAGGTTTCAATAGAGGCCCACAAAGAAACTTTCACTGAGGAAAAAAATACTTAACTTTGAGAGATTAAGGAAGGCCTGTTTTTAATTGAGATTATTTATATCACAAACATTTCGCTGCTTTCAGTTGCAAGTAGCAGAAAAGTATGTCAATAAAAGTGATTTGCATAACTGGAAAGACCAGAGGTAAAGTGGGCTTCAGTGTCTGTTTGTTTTAGCAGCTCAGTGATATCATTAAGGAAGGATCTGATGTAACCTTTTCTCTCCTCTGCCTTCTTCAACTCTGCTTCAATTTCAGATTCGGCCTCCATCATGTTCCTAAGATGGACATGTTCAAGTACACATCAGTTGCAAGAGAGGAAGAGAATGCCAATCCCAGAATCCCCTCCGAAGACCCAGGAAATATTTTTCACATAAACCTCACCTTATGTCTCACTGACTCTAGCTGGGTCACCTGAACCCCCGACTGTAAACAGGGTATAAAATCATGCTAATTAGCTAGAGCCGAGGCAAGCTCAAACCAAAGCACCAGGAAAGTGTGGCATTTTAAACAAAAATGGGGGGTAGCTATCGAAAGGAACAAAAAGATGGTAGCAAGGCAATCACGATGTCCACTCTATGTGGGACAAATATTCAAGGCAGAAGAAACAGCTTGGATAAAGACATAGAGGAAAGAAAGAACACAGCCTGTTGACACTGGATGTCTAAAGTGGGTGATATGGCTGGAATCCAGGACGGGTTGTGGGAAGTGGGAACAAATGAAGCTGGGAAGGAAGACAGGGGCCAGGCCATAAACACATCTAAATGCCATGATAAGAATGTTATTCTGTAGACAATTCTGAACCATTGAAGTATTTTAAGCAGAGGAATGACATGATAAAGATTATGTTTTTGAAAAATATCTATGAGATGTGACAATTAAGTTAGCAAACTTGTTGCAACGATGTTGCTAATCTTTTTTGATATCAGAGGGATTATTCACTATGAATTTGGACAAACTAGACAAACAGTCAAGTTTGCTATTTGGAAGTGCTGAAAAGGCTACATGAAAAAGTTACACGACCTGAACTTTTCACCAACAATTCATGGCTCTTGTATCACAACAATGCACCAGTGCATATGACGTTGTATATTCTGTGGGTTTAGACAAATGTTTAATGATGTCTGTTCATTACTGAATATTTTCACTATCGTAAAAATCCTGTGTTCTGCCTATTTCCCGCTCTCCCCAAGCTCCCACTGCCACCCCTAGCAACCATTGGTCTTCTTACTGTCTCCATAGTTTTGTCTTTTCCACAGTATCATGTAGTTGGAATCATACAGCATGTAGCCTTTTAAGATAGGCTTCTTTCATTTAGTAATATGCATTTAAGGTTTCTCCAGGTTTTTTAATGGCTTGATAGCTCATTTCTTTTTGGTGTTGAATAATATTCCATTGGCTGGATATACCACAGTTTATTTAATCATTCATCTACTGAAGAACATTTTGGTTGCTTCCAAGTTGTGACAATTATAAATAAAGCTGCTATAAATATCCATGTGTAGGTTTTGGTGTGGACTTAACTTTTCAACTCCTTTGGGTAAATACCAAGGAGCTCAATTGCTGGATCATATGTAGTAGTATCTCATTGTTATTTTAGTCAATTCTCTAATGAAATATGATTTGGAGAATCTTTTCAGATGCTTGTTTGCAATCTATATATCTTCTCTGGTGAGGCATCTGTTTGGATTTTTGGCTTACTTTTCAATTGGTTTATTTGTTTCCTCATTGTTGAGTTTTAAGAGTTCTTTGTATACTTTGTATAGTAGTCCTTTATCAGATCTGTCTTTTGTAAATATTTTCTCCCAATCTGTGGTTTGTCTTCTCATTCTCCTGATATTGTCTTTTGCAGGGGAGAAGGTTTTAATTTTAATGAAGTTGCTTATTTTTTTCGTGGATTGAGTCTTTGGTATTATATCTAAAAAGGCATTGTTATACCCTAATCATCTAGGTTTTCTCATATTATCTTCTGGGAGTTTTACAGTTTTTTGTTTTACACTTATGTATATGATCCATTTTGAGATATTTTTTGTGAAGAATATAAGAGTATAAAGGCTGTGTCTAGATTTATTTATTTATTTATTTATTTATTTATTTATTTATTTATTTATTTATTTTTGCTTGTGGATGTCTAGTTGTTCTATCATCCATCATTTGTTGAACAGACTATCTTTGCTCCATTGTCTTCGCTCTTTTGTCAAAGATCAATTGACTCTATTTGTGCCTGTCTATCCTGGGCTCTCTGTTATGGTCTATTGTCTGTTCTTTTGCCAATACCTGTCTTGACTACTATAGTTTTACAGTAAGCCTTGAAGTCTGGTAGCACCATTCCTCCAAGTTTTTTCTTCTTCAATATTGTGTTGGATATTCTTGGTCTTTTGCTTTTCCATCAAAACCATAGACTCAGTTTGTTAAAATCTATAACATAATTTGCTGGAATTTTGAATGGATTTGCATTGAGAATCTATAGATTAAGTTGGGAAGAACTGACATCTTCACAATATTATATCTTCCTACCCATGAGCATGGAATATCTCTCTATTTATTTAGTCCTTTGATTTTTGTTCATCAAAGTTTTATAGTTTTCTCATATAGATCATGTGTATTTTGTTAGATTTATACCTATGAATATCATTTTTTGGGGTGCTAATGTAAATGGCAATGTGTTTTTCGTTTCAAATTCCACTTGTTTATTATTTTTGGTAGGTAGGAAAATGATTGACTTGTATATTAGCTTTGTATCCTGCAACCTTGCTATACTTGCTTATTAGTTCCAGGAGTTTTTTGTTAGTTTTGTCTGATTTACTAGATCAAGTTATCTGTGAAAAAAAGACAGTTTTATGTCTTCCTTTTCAAACTGTATAACTTTTATTTTCATTTCTTGCATTACAAGGACCTCTAGTATGATTTTGAAAAAGAGTGGTTAGAGGAGACATCCTTGTCTCATATCTGATCTTGGTCAGAAAACTTCAAGTTTCACACCATTAAGTATGATGCTAACTGTAGATTTTCTGTAGATATTATTTATCAAGTTGAGAAACCTCCCTTCTGTTCTTAGTTTATTGATATATTTTGTGGGTTCTTTTTTAACCATCAGAAACTACTTATATTTCTTGTAGAAATGAAAAAATATAAAAAACAATTTCATCTTTCACTAGAGTTTTTTATGAGATGAAGGTAAAGCTTTCCAATATACTTATTATGAATATAACTATCTTCTTATAACCGTTTTTGTTTATCTTCAAGTTTACCTAAAGGAGAGCAGAATTTTGTTAATGCTTTTTTTTTTAAATGTAATTGAATTTAAAAAATTCATTTACATTTCTTAAATGTAATTGAATTTTTGCCTATTTCCCTTTCCCAGCACCAAACTATCAGGCATTGTTAAGTTTGTATGTGTGTGTGGGGTTTGGCTCATCTACTTTCAATAAAATCTACATGTCACTTAGTCTAAAATTTACTAAAGACATGGATAAGAACAGCAAACCTGGATTAGACACATGGATTTAATTGGTACTGTCAATAGCCATCTGAAAGGATATCACATTAAGTTTTTCTATAGAACATGTCTGTAATTTTGAATTAGATATGACCTTGTTGCTAATAAATCCCTGTGTTACATTATATTATAATAACTTTCTGCTGCATTCCATTTTTAAATTGTTCCTTCTTGGCTCAATGACTTATCCCATTGAAAACATGATATAATATCTCTTTTTAACTGTTGTTTCTGTTTAGAAAATATTCCTCATTATGGGGATTTTTAGAACTGGGTATGGTTTTAAAAATTAAGAAAATGATGATCAAAAGAAAGACACTGTCCTGGTGTTTTTTGCAATTTTTGTTTTGGTTTTATTTTTATATAATAATAATCCTTTCTGTAGAGCATTTTGTCTTACAAGAAACATTTTCACACCTTTTTTTCAGACACCCTATTAATTAATAATCATGTTCTTGAATATCAGTCTAGCACTTTGGAAGAAAATTTACATAATTTTTAAAGTGAATTTTTGGTTTTAATTTAACCTGAAATGCATGTAATGTGAATGGGGCATCACTATTTTACAGCAATGGAAACAGTCAGTTACCCCAAAGGAAATTGATGTGGTTAAAACCAGAGCCAGGCAAGCTCTCTGGGTCCAAGCATCATTGTCTGGAATGGAGACCGGGGCTGGGTCTTTCTCCATTGCCCTCTGTGTGATCTTGAAGGCTCATTTAACCTCTCTGAACTTAAACCATATATTCTGTAAAGCAGAGATCATTCTACCTCTCTTGGACGGTAATTGCAGGTGTTAGCAATAAAGCCCTAGCATGGTGGGCTCATGGTAAATGCAGTAATTATTACAACTAATACTATTATTATCATTACTACTATGAATCCTACTACTATTCCTATTTATTGGCAGTTTTTGGATACTTTGGCTAAAATTTATACCAAAGAACTTTTGATGTTTATGATGACCATGAATGTATTTCTGTATGGTACTTACCCACGACAAAGACTTGTCATTTGGTCTTCTTTATAATTGATGTGCTAAATGATGGGAAAAAAGCTAAAATACCTGTCTTTGTAGCTAAAAAAAGGAAGTCTTAAGCAGTGATCCTGTGTATTTCCCTGTTCTCCATGATTATTGCTATATACTCTAATGATATGAAATACAGTATAAAGCATAGGTCTTTATTCTTTTAAGTGAGGCTCTGGTTCAAATGCTTCAAATAGGCAAGCACTGAAAAACCAATGCTGTTTCTTATTCTCTTTTAATATTTATATGTCACTGTTTGGAGTCAGTGACGGTTGCTAGTAAATTACATTGCCATTTAATGTACATGCTTAAAATATGACTAATAAACAGACTAGACTCTAGTGAAAGCTTATTTAGTAGTGTGAATTAGTCAAGACGCTTTCCTTCCAAGGATTTATAACAGCTATTATTTAAGCAATGAGTCTTTCTCTTGCTGTTCTTCCCATCTGGATGGTTTTCCTGTGTGCCTAGTTAACCCTATTTCTCTTTCAGATCTCAGCTTCGATGTCACTTCCTTAGGGAAGACTTTCCTGACCCTCCCCCAGCTAAGACAGTTCTCTTGTTAGGTTTTTCTCATAGAACTGCATGTTTTTTTCCAAGACACTTTGTAACCATTTATTTGTACGATTACTTGATTGATATCTGCCTGTCCGCTAGAACAAAGGCTCCATCACGGAAAATAGTAGCTGATAAATAATATTTTTTGAATATGTAAATGCTCCTTTAACTTTAGCCTGAAGCCCGATATCACTAATAAAAACTTCAGCATTCATTTTTGCCTACGGACAGAGCTTCTTACTTATGGCAGTTCTTTATTTTAAAATGTGTCCCATTCCATTAGGACACACAGGACCAATCCTTGGCGAACAGAAATACAGGAATTCTCTTGGTGATTGGGAATCACTCTTTGATGCAGAATCAATGAATGTTCAACACCCACCTCATTCAACATTAAACAAAACCTCAAACACCACACTAGGGATGAAGTAAGGGGCGAGAACTGTGCCAGAAAAATATTTTTCTGACACATGCAATATGTAATTTTTGCATAAAATGCCTTGCAATATTTGGGCCATTAGTAATTTGTCTGTCATTGATGAGGTTGGGATACTCATCACTGTGATACACAGTAACTTAACTAAAAGAAATGGATTCTGCCACCAAAAATTCTTTTATTTCTAGTTGCTAAGGGTTTGGTCCTGTGTCAAATTTTAAAACAAAAAAGTGCTATGAGCAACAGTTTCTCATAAACTCTTTCCAGGTTAAAGAGAAAAAAGAGACCAAACAGATATAGGAATATATTAAGTATTGTAGAGTCACAAGAAGAATTATTATGCAAATAATAATATAGTGTTGTCAAAGAATATTGATTAATACTAAAAGTTACCAAAAATGTAACATTAAATGAAAAAAATTAGGTTGAAAAATTTCATATCCCATAAAATATCAGTTTTTTCAAATATATATCACAATGATTAAGAAAGACTAGTAAGTAATATTATTATGGGTGATCATTATTTTCTTATTTGCACCTTTATGTCTTTGCCAAATTCACTAAAATTAGTATCCAATGCATTGTAGCCAGATGTAAAATAATGACTATTAACTCCTATTTCAGCAAGCCTTCTTTAGTTCATCTCAAAACAATAGAAAATGAATTAACTTCTTAAAACTTCTCACCTCCTTACCCCACAACCACTTCCTCTACATAGATTGTTCCCTTTTTGTGATTTACAAAAATTAATCATTTCAAAATGTAAACTCCAAATTTTCCAAATGATATCCTTTAAAATAATAGCTGTACTTAACTTTATAAGTAGGATCTCCTCATATCTTTATCAATGAGTATGGAAGAAAAAATGTTAGATTTCATGATGAAAAAAATCTTCCACAAAATAATTCATCTTTTTAAGTGTTAGCTGACTTCTTGAAATACTGATGGATTTTGTTTTATAATGTTAACCGCTGAGTTTAACCAGGAAGTTCAATGTTTTTCGTTGCATTTTCAATAAAATGCAAACTCCTTATAATACCCTGGGCTCTGCCTTCTTCATCAGGCTCCTTTCACACCTCTCTGCAGTTACTCTGGACTCTCTTCTGTGAAATATTAAAAGTTGCTAGATTCAGATGCAGTTGAAGTTTAAGGAATTTCTGAAGTTGAGCCAAAGCATTTTCAGCTTGAAAAAGAATACAGCTGGATTAAAGTTCTCATAAAATACATACAGGAGACAGAAAATCTAACAGCTCCAACATATTTCCAAATGCATTAGGAAGTCAGTCACAGGACTTCATAGGAATCCTAATATTTATTCTCAAACACTCTTTGTAATTAATCCTGTACCTTTTTATTCTGGAATCACATGTACAGATTACAGCAAAAGTCTACTTTTTGTTTATTAACTGCAAATATATTCACATTTAGAAATACTTCCCTGTCCCCCACCCATGGGTTTCTTTTCCTTACAGTATTTACATGGGCATGGTGTACACCTATGATTGCATGATGACTTGTTTGTGACTTTTGTTTGGACATATCCTTTCTTTATTTGTTCAGCTACATGGGATTTTTCCATCACAATAGAAGCATTTGGGATTTTCCAATCTTTAATCTTCAAATGTTTCCCTTAAAATTTCTCATAATTAAATAATTACATTGTGAGATGGCCCCGTGACCTCTTTTTATAAATGACACATTAGAAAACACCTGGCAAGGGGTGTCCTTAGGGTCATTAAGAACCTTCTCTATGCTGGGTGACTCACAAGTCACAGTTTTGACCCAAACACCAGGAATGAGAAGCTACGAACCTAACTCTAAAATTGTCTTGTAGCTATGGCAAATACCATCTTCCTGTTTATGCAAAATACATTAATTCTTGGTTTCCTATGACACTATAGATTTTGTGTCAACATGCTTTACAGTATGATGACTTATTATATGTTGAAATACAATGTATGCCTAACTTTTTAACTGATGTCACCTTCCATGGTAACCATTAAAAGAAATTTAAAAAATAATAAAGCTTTATAGAGAGGGTGTAGAGTTGGAAATCCCCATTCGAATTGGGAGTTTAATGAGAAGTTCAGAATGTACAGAATGATTTTATTGCCCCTTACTTTCCCTATAAAAATAATTTATAGCATGAATTTCTTTTCTATTTCTTAGCAGAAATCAACATAATGGAGATATAATAAAGTTCCACAGTCTGGACAAAACAAAAATATTTGTCCAAAACAAGTAAACTTAGTATTCTTACAAACAAGTCTACCAAGATACATTTTTAACCCTGAAACCTGAAAACTAGCATCATATTCTTCTGCTAAATTGCATCGCATTTCTCCAAAATCCTAGTTACCACAGAAACAAAACAATGATAAGGAAGAACCCAGGACTTTAGTAAGGTAGGATTTGCTAGAGTCTGATGAAGGGTTGATTAAGGGGGATGACACTGACCTTGTTCCTGAGAGAACATTTTAAACATCTATGAGTGAACACAGTACACTTCCCAGGCCCACTGACAATTGTCTAATGAACCCGAGTCTCTTACCCGTCCTAAGTCTGGGAAATATCTAGGGACTTAGAGCATGAAAAGACTTGCAGCTCAACAGAAATAGTCATGAAATAACAAAATGGTAACTAGAAAAACAGTAACTTCAAAAATCATAAAAAGGAATAACTTTAGAATGTGAACAATTTCCTGGTGTTTATAGAGAATTATTTCTCTAAAGCTCTTGGAACATGAATAGATATTGTGACTCTCCAAGAGGGTGCTGTAATATCCTGATTTTTTAGAAACATAATTGACCATAGAACAATTTTGTCCTGAGCCATTTGATGGGACTACTATTTCAAAGAATACCTTTAGTAAACTTTGCTATGCTGTCACGTTTTGCTTATTCAGGTACTGATTGGCCAACTTTTAAGTCATCCTTTCTCTTTGATCGTCATGTGTTTTATATTGCTGACCATGCCAAGTCGTTTCCACGAAATCACAGGAAAAGAAGAGAAAAAAATTTCAAACAGTTTATTTTGCTAATTATTTGTAGCTCTAGCTTTTGATTGTTTTTGGTTTGATTGTTTTGTTTTTGGTTTTGACTTGGTGAATTGGGCATTTATTTGACTGGTTGTTCAGAAACTGCACCCTCCCTTTTGGAGCAAGCTTTCACCCTTTTCCTGGGGATTGCCCCTCCATTCTCTACTACAGTGTGGGCGCTGTGCTGTTCCTACAGTAAGATCCTGCCTCTTGGTCATAGTGGGAAGACTGTAGGTAGCCACCAGATCCAAAGTGGGTCAAAAAGATTATATAAGGCTGTCAGAAAAAGAGAGAACAGCTGCTTACTGAATGACTGAACTCCAACCTTGGGCTCTGTTGGCAGCTATTTTTCTATCACATGGACGTGGAAATAAGCAAAGTAAGAAGGGAAAACAAGGAGGTGGGGGAGAGAGAGAGAGAGAGAGAGAGAGAGGAGAGAAAGAAGAAGAAGAAGAAGAGGAGGAGGAGGAAGAGGAGGAGGAGGAGGGGAGAAGAACAACGAAGCAGTTTCACAAAGATAAGCAACCATGAAAGTTGAGAGATCCCTTAGTTAAATTCCAATTTCAGTTGTGCTTGAGGCAGCCATAGTCTGTTCTTATGTTCAATAAGAAAACTGATCACTTATAATACAGTCCCTTTTTGCTTAACTAGTCAGAGTCAATTTTAATTACTTAAAACCAAAAGAATTACTTCATCTAAGCATAAACAATTCAAATACTGAGTAAAATCAGAGCCATTATATCTAATTTATGGCGACCATGATATCCATAAAAAATTCAGATTTTATCTTTTAAACTAGCAATTAATATTTAAATCCAGATCCTTTTAATAGACGCAGTTTACAGAAAATCCTATATATACTATTATTTTGAAGAAGCTAATATCTTTAATCCATTAACAAAAATATTAATTGAATATATACTTGTACAGTAAAACCTTTGATTGCGAGTAACTTGGTTTGAGAGTGTTCCACAAGATGAGCCAACATTTCAATACATTTTAACATGGTAAACGAGCGATGTCTTGCAATATGAGTAGTTTCTTTCTGGAACGAACTATGCTTGCAAACCGAGGTATTACTGTGTTTAAAAAGCTTCATCTTCAGTTTACTCTGCTTTTGCTGTCTTGCTTTTGTCCTTTCCCAGATGTGTGCCAGGCAATAAATATAAGATGCTGTCACATTCTAGAGAAAGTTAATCAAGTAACAATATGTAAGCATGATTTGCTGCAACAAGTCATGTAAATCTCCGAGAGCACAGAATCTGTGAAGCACAGTGGCAGATGACTTTATAAAGAAGGTGGAATTTGAATGGAAACCTGAATAATGTGCAATAGAGAAAGAGAAGGAGAGTTACCAGCATGAAGAGAGGTAGAAAGGTATAAAAGTGAATACCATGCTCTGGAAATGGTGGACAGACTCTTGATTAGAATGTAAGAAACTTGAATCATATGAATGTGGAAAGATGTGTTGGAAACAGGTCACGAGCAATGGAAATTAGCAAATATTTTTAGCCAATAGAGAGACACACATTGATATGTTTTTTGAAAGGTAACTTTGGGGTTACCATGAAGGATGTCTGCGGATGGGCAGATACTGGACCAAAAGTATTATTTAAGACATGATGAATGACCCAGCTAGGGCTACAACAATGGAATTCATGAGAAGGACTGTATTTCAGAGGCCCTTTGGAGATGTAATCGGCATAGTGTAATAACGGATGTGGCAAGTTTGATGTTGGGAGTGAGAGAAGGACAAGTTGAAGTTCTGAGGTCCTTCAACAGGGAAGTACATGGGTAGTGATATTAACAGGAACATAGGGCAGAATTAAATGAATAAGGGAATAGAAGCTGACTCTGAACATGTCAGTGGAGATGCTTCAGAACGACCCAGGTTTACATATACAATAGACCATTGGATATATAGCAATAAATATTCTCCTCGTCATAAAAATGATCAAGGCTAGAAATAGAGACATGGAAATCCCTACCTTCATCTGAGGAACAAAGGAGAAGGAAAATCAGGAGAGAACGACAAGTAAAGACAATGGAAAACAAGCTTTCAATATTATGGTGCCAAATATACATCAGAAGGGATGAAAACTGAAAAGGCCTCATGGATCAGGCTGTGAAGCTGCGTCAGTATGGTTTGTGAAAGGATAATCAGACACAGGGCACACCAGACATGCGAGGCTAGACATACGAGAGTGTCTGCAGAGGATTTTCCCTTTCCTGTGAAGGAAAAACAAATCTTTGTGTACGGAGCCTGTCTCCTGGGTTCCCTGTAGGATTCAGACATGTCTGTAAGACTTGGTTGGAAATACCCAAAGAAGTCTATTTGCATAAGTGACTGAGGGACCACCAGGAACAGTACTCATCCTACAGAAGAATGAGTCAGTCCCAAGTCAAAGGGTCAGTGTCATAATTCTCAGTAAAGCTGAGGATGTGCTACTCAGCTTGTTCCTTTATTTTACCTTTGACCCAGAGACTTGTGGCAGAACCCCAAAAGAAGAGGTGATACAAATTAAAAGAGATATATTTAAGAACTTGAGGGGACACAGCAACACTTTCTTCTATCCTACGCAACAGGGTGTAGCAAAGCTGTGGGATAAGGGAAATTTCTCCACGTGTGGCTGCTTTGGGAGCAGATTGGGGTATGGACCAGGCACAATACCTGGAAAAGAGGAGGAGTTGGAGAGAATGTCACAGTCAGAGATGACACAACAGAAACTAAGGAATAGAGGGGAGAGGAGCCTTGAGATGTGTGCCAATTGGGAAGTGGGTACCTGATAAATTCAGGTGCTTCCAAACCCGAGCTGGGAGAATCTGGGGCCCCTACATTTGTGGCTGAGAGAGACAGAAAAAATGCTTTTGCATTACAATTTTTATAGCATTTACCCTTTTTTTAACTCTGGGAAATGCTCTACTTGCTCTATTTGAAAAACTAGGTGTATAATTATTTTTATACAACCAACTTAAATAAGAAAAAAGAGCATCCTACCACTTTGCCTTCACCCACATCAGGAGAGACTCCTAATGACAGTTTATATATTCTGTAGAAATTCCAAACAACTTACACTCTGGTAAAACAAAACAACAAAACCCAAAAAACTTTCTCATTGATGTACCTTATTCAACGCTGTGCTGCTGCTGGAAGTTCTATCTTCTCATTTAGCAGCAGGTTCTTCAGAGACTTCGGTGTAAATCACACTATCTGTTGGGTGTTTGTGGGTAGAATTCTGGAAACCAATATTCAGTTCACATATTAAGAATTTCTTATGCATCAGTAACTTTTGAAGAGCTTTACATGTATTGTCTATTAAGTCTTTCAGCATCTCTGAAAAGAAAGCATTATTACCGTCATGTTAGAGATTGAGGATTAAGAAGGGAAACCTTACCCAGGGCCATGCAATTAATAAGTAGTAGAGCAAGGGGTGTAACCTGAGTTTGTCTCACCCTTCATTGCTTTACTATACTGCAGTAAGGTAAGTCATTAAAAGTGTCTCAGGGGCTGGCCGNCTGTTGTTCAGCATCTTAGCTGTGGAGGGCAGTGTCACTGGCCCTCATATGTGGGATCCGAACCGGGGCCCTCTGGCGTCCCAAGCCAGCTCTTTACCAATGCGCCGCTCAGCCAACCCTTCACCATCTTTTTAAAGCCATGTGGCTTCTAGACTCCTTGCGATGTGAGATAATGTCTTATTAAGTTTAATTGACTTTTAGGTGGATTTTCTGTTAGTTGAAGATGGAAATATGTTCTCTTATGACCGTTGTGCATATGGGCCTTTTCTGTATATTGATTGTACAAATAAAGCTTATTTCCTACTACCCTTTTCATTCTGTATATGAAACAATAATAGCAATAATGATAGCTAATATTTGTTGAGTGCTTATTGCACAATAGTCCCTTCTTATTAGTGGTTTCAATTACCTGCAGTCAACTGCAGTCCTAAAATCTTAAGTGGAAAATTCCAGAAACAAACAATAAGTTTGAAAGTGCTCAGTGTTCTGTGTAACATGTTGAAATCTTGCGCTGCCTTTTTCTGCCCCGCCTGGACGTGAATCATTCCTTTGTCCAGCGTGTCCATGCTGTATACACTCCCATATATGCTACCAGCAAGTTAGTTACTTTGTAGCCCTGTTGGTTATCAGATCAGTTATCAGGTATTTTGAGAAGGAGAGAAACCACATTAACATAACGTTTATTACAGTGTATTGTTATATTTTATTACTGTTGTTGTTAATCTCTTACTATGCCTTATTTATAAATTAAACTTTATCATGGTATTATATATAGAAAAAACAGTATCTATAAGATTTAGTACTATCTGTGGGGGAAAAAAAAGGAGAGCTGTAATAAATCTAACCTAGGAAAGTAACCTCATAGGGTGATCTGATCATAAATTCCTAACTGGGCAAGTCTTGGTGGGTAGTCACGCCTCAGGCCTATAACTGCTTTTGTAAAAGGTTTAAACAAGCCTTGTCCATTGTTCTTGTGCTCTAGGTTGGCACGCCTTTGAAATACAGAAGTAATCCTCTTTTTCAGACCCCTCCAAGAACACCCCTCTCAAGGGAACACATAATCTTAATTATCCTGCACCTTGCTTTCTCCCACCTTCATGTAATTTTCCTTAATTCTCCTTTCTTAATTACAAAGGTGTAAAAGAAATTGCAAAACTGTCATTCTCTGGAGCTTTTGAGATCTTGCTTCCTGACAACTATTGTCAGTTGGGCTCAAATGAAATCTTATACAAATTCCGTAGAGGTATAGACGTTCTTATGTGGACATATCTGTGGTTTCAGGCATTTTCTGGGGTCTTAGAATGTATTCCTGGCAGATAAGGGAGGCACTGCTCTGTATATGACTCTGTGATAAATGCTTTAAATACATTCTGTGGTGAAGTTCTCATAAGAACACTGACATGTGATATACAACGTTTGACAATTAAGTTTGTGAACTTGTGGCAACAATGTTGCTAACCTTTTTTGATATCAGATGGATTATTCATTATGAATTTGTACCAACTGGACAAAGAGTTAACCAAGTTTACTATTTGGACGTGCTGAAAAGGCTATGTGAAAAAATTGGATGACCTGAACTTTTCATCAACAGTTCATGGCTCTTGCATCACGGCAATGCACCAGTTCATACGGCACTGTCTGTGAGGGAGTTTTTAGTCAATAAACAAATAACTGTATTGGAACACCCTCTCTACTCACCTGATCTGGCCCCCAATGTCTTCTTTCTTTACCTGAGGATAAATGAAATATTGAAAGGAAGACATTTTGATGACATTCAGGACATCAGGAGTAATACAACGACAGCTCTGATGGCCATTCCAGAAAAAGAGTTCCAAAATTGCTTTGAAGGGTGGACTAGGCACTGGTGTCAGTGCATAGCTTCCCAAGGGGAGGACTTCAAAGGTAACTGTGGTGATACTCAGCAATGAGGTATGTAGCACTTTTCCTAGGATGAGTTTGCAAACTTAATTGCCCGACCTCGTACTTAGTGGTTGGATTACATAGATGAAAACGTAATTTGTAACCTGAAAGGACTCACAAATCAGTGATCAAGGCAGACAAAAAAACACACTGTAATAATATAATATGAAAAGGGTTGTAATATGCATATGTACCTTCCTATTGCCAACATCTTTTGGTTTTTGTTTTTTTGTAAATGATTTCTCCTATTCTCAGTTCACGGTTTGGAAGATACTGACCCTACCTCTTATCTCAGAACCAAGGGTAGGCATATAACCTAGGCCTGGCCAATCAGGTTATCTCACTGTCTTAACCAAAGTGATTGTTTAGTGAGACAGGCATGTCGTCAATGAGAAACCATCTTAGGACTTTTGATGGAAATTTCAAGAAAGCAGCTAGAGGCCTCTTAGCCACCACGTAGTGACAGCCTGCCTGAGAATAAGACCAACATAATGTTAAAAAACAAAGCTCAACTGTGTAAAATTGAAGATCTAATTGGCTTTAATTAAGTGATCCATTTGGGCAGCATACCATGTAGCAACTAAAGGAGCCCTCCCAGGCGTCCTACAACATGGAAGGTTTTCATAGGCAGAAAGAGGGTGGAACTAAGAAATTGAAATGTAGATTACTTCAGGCAAGGTCACCTTCCTTTAGGGGAGGGCAGGGGGTCTTATCAGGGAGGTTTTCTAGGAAGCAGGGTAGGCCAGGAGAGCTATTGACAAAAGAAAAAAAGGATTTGTTTTAGGGTGAGGCATCTTTTATTTGGAAGAAAAGAAAGGGGAAGATTTTTGTTGTGAAGATTGCCTCTTCATTCCAGAGGGGATTGAGAGAGCTTGTGTGACAGATTATTTTCCTGGTGCTTGACCAGAAAGCTTCAGACTCGTTGATTAAGATAATGTTTCCAGGAGAGGGTGAAACTGCAATTGGATCAGGAATGAAAACCAGGTTTGGTATCATGGGCTTTCAGCATGAGTGACACCATTTTGGGTCTATGGTTGTCTCTTTAACAATTGAGAAAAACAGAGATAAAGATGGAGAAAAATACAGACTCCTGAAGACACTGGTTAAGCCACTACATCCAAATATACTTTGAATTTCACTTCTTGGGCTTTCCATTAGCTTTAACTTAATGCATTCCTTTTGGTCCCCTTTTCCCTGTTTTAAATTTAATTTGGGTTTAGTTTCATAACTTGTAAACAAGAGTCCTGGTATAATAAATGTAGTAAGAGAGGCAAAGATCTCTGGATTCCCAAAGGAAGCTTACCTATTTCAATTCTGGGTAAGGAGCCAGCAAGGTTCAGTTAACATAAATCTTGATCAAGATGAAACAGATAGTTTCAAAGAAGAAATAATAATTGGCTCTGCTGCAAAGAAAGGAGAGAGAGGGAAAACAACGAGAAGGTGTGGGAAGAGAGAGTGTGGCATATTCACAAAACTACCAGTTGCTGAGCATGCTCAGATCGTAGGCTGCCTGTAGAGTTTAAAGAGAAGATAGACTGGAAAGGTAGTCGAGGACCAGATTATGTCCAGACTTAAGTTTGGGTTTTATCTGCAAGAAGATAGGGAGTTACTTATTGGTGTATTGGAAAGTTTACTGTGATGGCGTTGGGGAGGTTGTATTGGAAGCGATGAAAGTAAAGGCAGAGAGGTCCAGGGAGGCTATGGTAGGAATCTAGGTAAGAAGTGAAACAGCCCTAGAGTAGTACTTGAAGAAGCACTTAACACATAGAATTGGCAGGGCTTAAAGATCAATGGGTATGGGAAATGAGGGAGAGAGAAAAATTCTAGGAGGACTCCATGTTTTTTATTTGAGCAACTGGGTGAGAGTTTGTGGAGCCATAGAATGAGTTCAGACTGGCACTCAGGAGGCAAAAGTCAGCTTGGGCTCAAAAGTTAGGACGCCATCAGGCNAATAAACATTTACTAAACAATAAATAGAAACAAGGCACAAATACAAGCATACATATTGAATGAATTGGGACATGGTTAAAGTATGGTGTATCCATCTGTGTCATTCAGAATCAAATCAGAAGAAAGAAACCACAATAGGAATTTGAACAGAGGAAATTTTATATGAAGGATTATTAACCAGTAAAAGGTAGTTAACTACTAAAAGGAGGGGAAAATACTCTAAGAAGTACAGAAGTAGCAAATACAGAAAGCATTTACTATTACTTGGGCTGAAGGAGAGTGAAGAAAGAAGGAAAGAGGAATCTAGAAGAGCTGTCCTCCCGTTGCCCAGGACTGAGCCTCAGACAGCTGGTGAGGGCATGGCTGCCATGGGAACATGAAGCCTGCTTGTGGCAGGACATTTGCTGTGGGCGTAGATACAGCTGGTCCATCGGGCCCACCTGCAGGGTGGCAGAAAAACTTGTCTGGAGTGTCCATGAGGTGAGCTGCTAATGTGAACTCAATTAGGCTTTCCCCAGGCCCATAAACGGGCTGCCATGCCAAAAACAGCACTCTGGAAGAGGGAAAGGAAACCCCTTTCTCCTACTCTGGCCTCATGGTATCGCTCCAACAGCCTTTATTGACAAAGCCTAAGAGTGGGCCAGCTATCAAAGGAGACATGTTTAAAGAGACAACTCCAGGATCACAAAAAGGCAATACATTGATAACTGGCACACTGTACTACGGAACGAATGCACGTCAATTAGACAGGAAATGTTATAGAATCCAGATAGCATATTTCTATTTGGAGGAGCCATCTCACCAACATGCTCCTAGTTTTGTATAAGCGAATGAAAATAAGAAGCCTACCAACCCCCAAACTGTTAACTGTGTATCTTCCAGGGGATAAAATTAGGGGCCACAAGGGGAGAATAGTAATTTTATTATAGACACTCCTGATGGATTGAATTGCAACCATGACCACATATTATTTTGGGAAGGCCTATAAAATATAGCAGACTTCATTTGTGGCCAACATTTAGGCTATATCCCACCCTCTTCCATATTGGCAGGGCCCCAACAGTGTTAGAAGACTTACCCTTCTCCTTTGATGGCCTTTTGCTTGGTCCATGTGAACTGAAGTAGCCTCAGTCTGACCCAGTTCTGACCAATGATGAGACGTTATCATTGCCTGGGGATTGGAAGGCTTCTGAGAAAAAAAAATATTTTTTTAAATTAAAATTTATTGGGGTGACAATGGATAGTAAAGTTACATAGGTTTCAAGTGTACAATTCTGTAATACATCATCTATATATCATATTGTGTATTCACCACCCGGAGTCAGTTCTCCTTCCATCACCATATATTTGATCCCTTTTACCCTCATCTACCACCCACTTTCCCTCTTACCCTCTGGTTCCACTAAACTGTTGTCAGTGTCTATGAGTTTTTATTGATTTATTTGTTCGTCTTGTTTCTTTGTTGTTTTCAGTTTTATATCCCATGTGTAAGGGAAGTCATACGGTTCTTGACTTTTTCTGTGTGATTCATTTTACTTGGCATTATAATCTCAAGATCCATCCATGTTGTTGCAAATGGCACCATTTCATCTTTTCTTATGGCAGGCTAGTATTCCATTGTGTATATGTACTACATCTTCTTTATCCAATCATCGATCGAAAGAACAAAACATGGTTGTTTCCATGTCTTGGCCACCATAAATAAAGCTGCAATGAACATCAGAGCACATATATCTTTATGGATAAATGTTTTCAGATTTTTTGGGTAGATACCCAGGAGAGGGATTGCTGTTGGTGGAAATGCAGATTGGTATAGCTGCTATGGAAGGCAGTGTGGAGGTTCCTTAAAAAATTAAGAATGGAATTACCACATGACCCAACATTTTGTTCTTAAAGAGGGATCTATGGAAAGAGGTATCCCTTTTTCTGCCTCTAGACACTGGTATGGGAAGATGTGATGTTAGTTGCCTCATCAGTCTCTTGTGACCATGATGAGAACCAGCACTTTCTGAGCATGACAGAACAGAAAGGTGGAAATACTCTGGCCCCTTGATTGCATCATTTAGCCATAGATTTCACCATCTTTTTTTTTTTTTTTAAATTGGGGAATTGGGGGAAGGGAACAGCACTGGGGAATTGGGGGAAGGGAAACAGACAACTTGCTCTTGTTTTGTTCTTCAGTCTAGCTGTGGAGGACGTTGCTTCACTGGCCCAAGTTGGCACCATCATTGCGCTCTTCCCGGGCGAGGCAGATTAGTCGCCGACTTCTGGATGGCCACTCACAGCGGCTGCTGGCTGCTCATGCTGACTGCTGGCCACACACGGTAGCCCATGACAACCCACTGCCGCAAGTGCTGCAGTCTACACCATCGCCAGCGACTCANTCTCTAGATTAGGAAACTATGCTGTAGTTGAACATTTTAATTACATCATGGGGTTGACTAAGTTAAAAAAAATGGCAGGGTTAAGGAAACCTTCAATCACAGAAAGTATATGGGATTTCCCCTAATCTCACACCATTCTGGCTTCAGTAACATATACAGAGTTCAAGAAGTTGATGTGTGAGTTCACTTCATGAAGCAATAGTTTATTTAGGCCTGGAAGAATAAAGGAAGTCGGAGGTGACACAGGGGATTCTGGAATTTTTTGATAGAAAGATGTTGGCTTATGACTAACATGTGAAGAGTTTTGGGTTAGTATAAAAATCTATATGGGCGGTTCATCATGATGGTGGAAGTGATAAGGCAATACAGGAAGTATGTGTATAAACATGTTTTATTGTGTTACATTTACTTGCATACCTTAGAAAGTGCCATTTCATTTTCTTTGAAGTGTGAGTAATTCCTAGTATGGTTTGGAATAGAAGCTTTTTGGATTACAAAATAATATTGTGTGGGAGAGGAACTATCTTCCAGGTGGCACGTTCACAGGGCTCAGAGCCCTCAGAGGTAATATGCTCAACAGATACGGCTCTAAGAAGGAAAGGGTCCCGTTCAATCATTTCAGCTCACAGCATGTGGTAACTGACATGTGGTAACAGCTCAATACATATTTGTAAAATTAATGAATAATGTCCTGTGAACCAGTTCTTCTCAGAGTGTGGTCTGGGAATCCCTGGGCATGCATGAGGTCAAAAATCATATATGGATAAAAGATTCATTCACAGTACAAATAGACCAATGAAGTGTAATACAGCACTATGAAAAGTCCATTAATAAGGTTTTAGATTCCACATTGCTGCTCACCTTTAAGAAACGACCACTTTTTAAGTTTTGTAGTATAAGGTAGAAGGACAGTATCTGCAATTATATGAAAAGGCTATTAGAACAACCCTCCCCTTTCTAACTATTACATATTGATGTGAGGTGGGGTTTTCTTCATGTACTGCAACTAAAGCAATATATCACAACAGATTGAACAAAGAAGTAGTTTTATAATTACAACTGCTTTTACCAGGCCAGACATTCATGAGACTTCAAAGATACCGGGGGTGCCAAAAAATGGACACTTTGGTCAGCATTGCTCAAGCAGTAGTTGGCCATAAAAGTGTCTGGACGCTGATGGTAACCACTCTGAGCACCTCTTGTAATTGCAGAAGTCAAACGTGACTTGTATTTATCTTTTGTTATCAGTATATATTGANAAAAAAAGCTGCTAATCAAGCATGGGGCTTTTACTCACTTTCCTTGTTATAACCCCAGAATCTTCATTCCTCACTGTCTCTTCAGAGATGGTTTCTGTACTTAGCAACAATGCGCTCCGGCTGAGCTGATACTTACAGTAGACTTTCCAAATGTGATCAAAGAGAAGCCAACCATTTATTTATTCAACAAAAATGTATTGAGTACTTACCATGTGCTAGAGACTATTGACATGCGTTTGGATGGTGAATAAGTAAAACTTGGCTCTTTTCCTCAAAGAGCTTATAGTTTGCCTGTATCATGGTGGCTAAGTGGCATGTTAACATTCTGGGAACAATTAAAAACCAGGAATGTCAAAAAAAGAATGCATGCATAGAACCTCTCCTGGATGTGGGGTCTCTGACTCACATGTGTGCGTGGTTCCTATACATATGTATGCATTAAATTTGGTTATTTTCTCTTGCTAAAAGAAAAAAATAAAAAGAATGCTTGGAGAGAGTGATAGAAAGGAATCAAGACTCTGGGGGTATAATAACGAAAGAGTTTAAAGGTTGTATAGCTAATTAGCAGGTTTTTTATATGTTTTATATGTAGAATTCTAATAAAATAATTATGTATTTATGTATCTAATTAATAGATACACTCCAACTTTCTGTTTCTCATATCAATTCCTTAATTCGGATTTCATTACTAAATGCCTTATTTGTTTCCTCTAGTCCAGTGATACCATTAATCTAGAACCACCCTTCTCTCTGCTACACCTAGCTCAACTTTCACACTGCAGTGCTTCCAGGATTGTCTTTCTACTGTGTACACTGTTTATAATCAGTTCCCTGCTCAAGATTTTTCAGTAGCTCTCCATTTCCTTTCTAATACATGTCTTGCATACAAAGAATTCTAATAATATAACATCCACTTGCTTATTACAATTTCATACTTTGACACTTTCTCCAGCAAGCTTACATACTATGCCTTAGAAATTTATTGAAGTTAATTAATTTCATCTTGCTTTCCCTGGCCTCCTTGTCCCCCTCAACTCTCTCTCTGAATGGAAAGTGAGGTTCAGTTAATCCTATTATTACTACATTGTAGTAACATAGACTGGGTGGATTAAAGAAACAAAAAGAAGATCTAAATTCTAACTACATCCAAGAGCTAGAACTCCAAAACAATATATGTAGATGTTGATTTTCCTTTAATTCAGGTTTAACACTGAGTTATAAAATGAACCGTTGTCATCTTTTGTTTTTAAGATTTTTTTTTTTAATTGGGGAATTGGGGAAGAGGAACAGTCAAGTTGTTGCCCTTCATTCTTAGTTGTGGAGGGCACAGCAAGCTCAGCTCCAACTCCAGTCGCCATCCGGCTGCCTGTCGGCAGCTCACGGCCGCTCAGCTCAAGGTGCTGTGTTCAATCTTAGTTGCGGGGGTAAGGCGCAGCCCACCAACCCATGCGGAAGTCGAACTGGCAACCTTGTTGTTAGGAGCACGTGCTTTCACCAGCTGAGCCATTCTGCCATCTGTTGGCAGCTCAGCTCAGGCGCAGCTCACTGACCCACGTTGGAATCAAACCGGCAACCCTGTTGCTCAGAGCTCGCACTCTTGAGCAACTGAGTCACTTGGCCAGCCCACCATTGCCATGTTTATTAGAGAGACTTACAAACCTATAAACTAGATATTGCATAAAAGATTAATCAGTGCAACCATGAGTATATATCATGACTTCAAATTCTGTAATAAATTTCATCACCACCTAAATTTACACAGTATGAAATATAATGACTGCCAGGCCGGTCGAGTGGCTTGTTGGTTAAGAGTTGGCTTGGGAGCTCCAGCTCTGAGCAGCAGGGCCACAGGTTCGGATCCCACACAGGCCAGTGACGCTGTGCCCTCTACAGCTAAGATGGTGAACAACAGCTTAACCTGGAACTGGGCTGCCGTGAGTCGCTGGTGACGACGTAGGCTGCAGCTCCTGCTGCAGTGGGCTGCCATAAACTACTGAGAGTGGCTGGCAGCAGGCGTGAGCTTTCGTGAGCTGCTATGAGCCGCCGTGAGTGGCTGTCCAATGGCCGGCAAGTGACTGCCTCACCCAGGAGGAGCGCAATGATAATACCAACATAGGCCAGTGAAGTGATGTCCTCCACAACTAGACTGAAGAGCAAAAGGACAGTAACTTGTCTGTTCCCCTTCCCCAATTCCCCAATGCTGTTCCCTCCCCAATTCCCCAGTAAAATCTTAAAACAAAACCAAAACAAAAACCTCAAGAAAATATGACTGCCATTTTTTTTCAAATTGCCAAGCTTTGAATCATACTTAAGAAGAATCTTTCTCTTCTTTAATACCAGTGCTAAGTTACAATTTTTTCACTCCTACTGAATTTCTTTCTATGTTCTAACCTCAACNAGGGAACCGGAAGTAGAAGGAGAACAAGGAGAGTATTGCTCAATAAAAGCCAAAGTAAGGGTTTCCTGGAAGAAGTGATGAAGAGCAGGAAAATGTATAATGCCAAGGAAGTCAGATAAGGTGCCTGAAAATTATCCCTTGGGTTTGGAGAATGGATGGTCATTAATGAGCATTACTAAAACTTTCATTGGAGCTTTTGTGGTAAAACCCTAAATGCTATGGCTTGAGAAAAATTCAAGAGTAAATAACTTAAGAGAGCACTAAGATTATTTTAAAGGATGCAAATGATTGATCGGAAATGAGGAGACTTAGGGATCAGGCTTTCCTATCTTTATATCTCTTTCTCTGTCTGTTTCTGAAGTTTCTATGGGAAAAACTTGACTTGTTTAAATGTTGAGGGACAAAAGCTGCATGAAGAGAAGGGCTGATGATGAAGGGACTGAAATGGTGATGCAAGTTTCTGAGAGAGGATTGAGAGATGAATTTTGAACAGCAGGAAGTTCCTGTTTTACTGAATGAAAGAGATGTAGATAATCCACACTCCAGAGCCAGAGACCTGTTAGAGGTGGGGCAGGAAGCTGTGAGTGTTGCTGCATTGGGTTTCAACATTTTTGAGATCTGCTGCTCATTGTGATGGTAATTATAGGTGAAATTAAAAGAGATGATTTTCATTTCAAAACAAGAATAATAGAAAGTACATAAGAAAGATACTTTACATTCAAAAGCTACTTAGAGATACAGTAATGATAGCAATACTATTGAAAGAAGGTAAAAAAGAATTCTAAGGTGAGGAGTAAGGTATTTATCTAGTAACTTCCAAGACTGATGACATTATTGAAAAGTTTTAGAGATTCATTCCAACAGGCAACTAACTAGAAAAATGGAACCTGAGCAGTGAAATTTCCAGAAGTATGTCAATTTCTTCACATAAAGCAAAATTAGGCTGTTTATTTTGACA
>NW_017731372.1:3545122-3550827 GCF_001890085.2 Hipposideros armiger
CAACCACTCACGGCAGCCCAGCTCCAGGTCGAGCTGTTGTTCACCATCTTAGCTGTAGAGGGCGCAGCGTCACTGGCCCTAATGTGAGATCTGAGCTGGGGCCCTGCTGCTCAGAGCTGGCACCCCAAGCCAATTCCTAAACAACACGCCACTTAACCCAGGACTTTTAAGTTTACCAAGAGCCAAGTAAATTTTAACAAGTCAAAAAAGTTTTACTGTGACAGGTAGAAAACAACAACAACAAAAGGGAACTAAAGGAGGAAAATGAAAGCAAAAGAAGTCTTAACCATAGCGTGGAAGCATTTAGAGAAAAACAATCAACTGCCTGGCGGAGTGAGGAAAAGATTTCATTGGAACTGGTCACTATTTCCCTGAGACTAAAATAAAAGCTAAGAAACTACATTCACATCCACAGTGTTTTGAAATTGGATAGAGGGCAGTGGATGGGGTTTGTCAGGGTTTGGTGAGAAGGAGAGAGAGCTGATTTGATTTAGGGGCGGTAAGAAAGTTTGGGAGAGTTTTGTGGGGAATCAATAGGGGCTTGGTCAGGGTTGAGAGAGGACTCCACAGGCTCAGAGGCAGAGCTGGGCTTGGCAGGACCCGTGGTGTGGGTGTCTAGCCCCGACTGGGAGACACTCCAGGGCCAGGGCCCACAGATATCTGCAGACAAGACTTTCAATGAATCATTCTGGGGAAAATACACTTTCTATAAAACTGAATATATTTTTAGAGAGTTGTAGTTTCAGGATTTCATGCAAATTCAATTTTCAGGAGCGATCTGCTAGGTGTCTGTTAGGAGCAGAGTTGGTGCCAAATGTAATTCTTTAGCATCTGTTGGGCGAGGCACACTTACTGGTCAAGATACCTCTCCTAGTGTATAATGTGTCACGAAGGAAATGTAGGCAATTCATGTAAAAAGGAAGTGATTAAGTGATTGAAAGCACTTTAGGACTTGCGCAATACAAAGCCATTATCACAGAAAACTCCAAATGCGTTTTCATTTTCAAATGCTGAATTAGACGTAGGATTGCACAAGGACAGTCTCAGAAAGCTTCCAGCCAGACAGCTGTAATCATCCTGACGTCCCTTGAGTCCCACTGCTTTTGTCTCCAAGAGCACATGGGTGACATTTTAAAAACCTTCCCCCAGGGACAAAGGGGAAGCATTTAATTGTGAAAATCTGCCTTTTTGTGAGTGGACAAGGAAAACCGAACACACGTTTTTGTTCAAGAACTTAATATCATCTGGCAAAGCAACTCTCATTTAGTGGGGATTGAGGGATTTTGAAAAACATTTCTCTACAGGCTTAACTAATGATTCATTCATTTATTGTTAGTGCATTTGTTCATCCTTTAATTTATTGATGATTTACCCCGAGGTATTGGCTCCTCACATCCCCTTTCTCTGTCAGAAACAGCCCCAGCATGAGTTAAGCTGTTCACTATTTCAAAGTCATATTGATTTTAATTACTTTCATCATAAAAATTATCCATGCAAATATAAATTCCTTACACTTCCTTATAGATTTTTTTGTTTGTTTAAACTTTATTGGGGAACGACGTGTTTTTTCAGGGAACGTTGTGTTTTTCCCATCAGCCGCAAGTCAAGTTATTGTCCTTCAGTCTTAGTTGTGGAGGGTGCAGCTCAGCTCCAAGTCCAGTCACCGCTTTCAATCTAGTTGAGTGTGTGTGTGTTTGGGGAAGGGGGATCGGAGGGCGGGGGCGGAGCCCACCATCCCATGCAGGAATGGAACCCACAACGTTGTTGTTAACATGCACTCTAACCAACTGAGCCACCTGGCCACCCCTTCGTTACAGCTTTTATACAACATAAATCTAGAAAAAGTAAATTCAAGCAAAATGTAAGCCATTAATTAGGTAAGCAGTGTAAAATCGGTGCTGACTGCTATGTCCAGGTCCTTTCGCACTTGACAGGCTTAGGCTACATTTTGTCGTCTGTTGCCTCAATTTTGCTAGAGTTTTTCCTCACATTGTTGTCTCACAGGGAGGTAGCAGAGCATAATAGGTAGGAATAGAGGCTCTACAGCTAGACTGCCTGGGTGGCTGCCATTCTGCTGTTGTTACTACTTATTGTCCCTATGTCCTCAGGCAAGTTACTTAGTATTTCATGATTCAGTTTACACACATCTGGAAAATGGGAATATAGTCCCTATAGCATTGGGTTGTGATGAATCTGTGAGTTAATGGTTGAAGAATAGAACACAGAACATAGTCAATAAATTGTAATTGTTATTATTTATACCCCAGGCTGTGATGTCATTTGACGTACACACATTTGTAATTGAATTTTCATAAGCCAACATGGTGGCTTTGCAAGTGTCAACTTGGCAAGAAGCACGTTTTCCACAATGACCTTTCTTGTATGTTTCTGGTTAGAGAGATGGTTGTGTAAGGTCTGGAAAGCAGAAGTGAAGCAGCCATTATTTTGTAGCTCACACACATTGTCACTTATGTGCTGGCTTACCCAATTTGTGTCAGCCTGTGGCTGGGCTTACAACTCCTCCACCTTCTGTGGATCCTCCTACAGCTTTTGTGACTCCTGGGGCATGTGTGTTTGTTTAGGTCCATGGTGTATTCTTCAACTACTTCAGAACACCCACACCACCCAGGGCAGAGGCAACAAGAACTGATACCAGTTTCAGTCCACTGTTTCAGGTTCCAGCTTGTGATTATGGGATCTCCCCATAAGCTTATTCTTGGTCACCCTAACTTTAGCTCCATCTTCTCTCCCTGACTCTTGGATGTTAAGCTCCAGCATCAGATGGAAAGAAAGCCAACTTATAGAGACCGCTTCTTAACTGGCTCCCACAATTATTAAGGTCAAATCTGTGTAAAAAATCCATAGACGATAGATAGATAGATAGATAGATAGATAGATAGATAGATAGATAGATAGTAGCTAGCTAGATAGATCGATCGATCCCTAATGGTCCTAATTTTCTAATTAACCCCCCTGATAAAGCCAGGGATAATTAAAATAGTTCCACTTCACAACAAGATCATAAATACAAATGAAAACACGGGCAATTAAATCATGTGGGAAATTTGGTCATAAGGAAGTCATTTATAAAATTCAGAATAAAATTACATTTTGGATGATTATGAACATGAGAGTTCACAATTTAAAAAATTATCATAAGGTATCCTCGATTATGTTGAAAAATATTTCTGTAATTTATTCTTATTTGCCCCTCTCCATAGCGAGCTTTTAAGACTGTGCACAATTAATGTTCTCACACTTCTTATCTTGCTCTTAGCACCTTCCTTAGCAGCAGACACTATAGCCTTGAATTTTTCTGAAAAACAACATCAGACATATGTTCCCTCAACTCTTTCTCAGTCTCCAAAATTATCTCCTGATTTCAAGGCACCCTATCTATCTCTCACTAACTCACTCATTCTTTATTCATTCCATCATTTTAAAACATATTTGAGTGCGTGCTATGTGCTAGACATGGGCTTGTTGCTGTGTATACAAAGACAAATCACTGTCCCTTGCCTCAAGGAGCTGAGTTCCTAGCGAAGAAAAGCAAGCAAACTCACAATGACAAGACACTGTGTTGAGTGCCGTGATGGAGCCATGTGCAGGGCTTTCACAGAAGAGGCTGTCAACCGACAAAGGGGAGCTGGAGAGAGCTTTCTAGAAAGGGAAAACTTGAGTTAAATATCAAGAAATGACTAAGGCTTAGCACTTCCTGCCATAAGAGTGTGTGTCCCAAATAGGGACTTCTTCCGAATCCGGGGGTCCTGTGACAAAAAGATGGAACAGAGCCATAACAGATGACCCACAGTCACTGATATGCAACAGAAGGAAATTTTAATGTTTATTGTGTGCCACTGAGACTTTTGAGTTGCTTGTCAAATACGTAATTTGGAGGTAGATTTGGAGTATTGTTATTTCAAAGTACCTAAGTGAGGGAGTAACTGATTCAGGTTTACATTTAAGATTCATCTCATCAGCAAATTTTGGACACAAGATAATGTTTTTATGACAAGATTCCACATCTTTACAGCCTTCTCTCTCTGTCAGTCACTTTGGGTCTTCTTAACTATTTAGCTTCCATTACCATGTGGCATAAAAAAAACAGTTTGTTACAGTTTTTCTAGTGAAATTTTACTCTCCTCCTCTTCTCTTGAGTAGTGACATATAAACATGACAATTATTTAGTGCTCATTGGTGTATAGATTTTCATACCTATTTTATAGCTACAAAATTTGGATATTTATCTTTCAAAGTTACCATGCCATGTATGGGTGACTAGACAAAAATTAATATATGACAGTTCTTAGGCTTTACCCTTCTCATGTACACTAGAAAAGGTTCTATCTCACCCACTCAGCATCCAAAGGTTTTTAGGTAGAAGCTCGAGCTCCCCTTAAGACTTGGAGGAAAGCATAAATAAAACCCAGAATTCTTATTGTCCTGTTCTTCTTTGAATATAGTATTATTCTTGACTGAACCATATGGATAATGGTTTCAATATGGGTTAACATACATGTTGGCTTACCCCTTTCTGACCCTCAGCCCATCCCTGACCCTATTCCTGAGTTTACCTGAGCCACACTTAGTTCCTCCTCCCATCTCCAAGTATAGCTTCATCTGAGCCCCAGCCCTAATCCTGACTCTACCTCATTCTTGATCTTCACTTCATTTCACAACTTAACCTATGCCTTAATGGTGAAATCCAAGAGTGGGGTTTAGATGTGGGTAGAGATGAAAGTGTTTGTGGCATAAGTTATTACATAATTGTTTTAAATAGTGGTTTTTAAGGTTTTATCAAAATGCAACATAAAATTCTTGTTACAATGTCAAAACTGCTACATCAAATACTTTCTTTTATTTTTTTCTGTTTGCTTCACCTGCCCACATTTTTGAGGAAGCAGAGCTGCTTCTCTGTAATTTGGAATAAATCTTTAAAGGAGCATCTAGATTTTGCCCTTGGCCCCTTTCATGTCATCAATAGTGAATTGATGAGATTCAAACCTTAGTAGAGAGCAAAGCCATTCAGATTGGATCTGACTGTGGTAAATCCCAACCAACAGTATGTAGATTGGTTAAAATTTTTAAAAAGTAAAGCAATTTAATCATAAACAAATAGCATTAATTTCAGTTAGTTCATATTTGGGTTTCATGTAATCAAAGTTTAAGCAACAAAGTTCAAGGAATAGCCCATGCAAATTATGTTAGATGCGTTTTCAATATCATACCATTTAAAAGTCACAGATTTTAGAAAGACCTTTAGTTATCATGCTTCCCTGAAACAGCCTGAAATACCTATTGCAAAGCCTTCTCCATCAAAGCCCTCACACTTCATTCCTTTCTTTCCTCTGCAGCCATTCCAAGGATAAATCTTAAGTTTCTTTTGAGTTATTGTCTTTTTTTTCAACTGAGCTTGTACAATTCTCTTATCTGCTTGCCCACATTGGCATTGTGGGTCAGCAAATCTTTGTTCCTTAGTTTGTCTATTTCTTATTGGTGTAGAGATATTAAGATCTAAACACAAATTCTGAACATAGTCTACTAGGCCAACAACCAATACCTACTACATCTCAGCACCGTGACTCCAAGTCTTTGAACTTGGCTGCAGTTGTTTTCAATTATTTTTCTGATTGTGGGCTCACATTTTACTACTCTTCTGCCACTGCAGATCCCATTTTGGGATCACTTTATAGATGCCTTGTTTG
>NW_017731372.1:3556752-3562261 GCF_001890085.2 Hipposideros armiger
AATTGCTTTGAAGGGTAAACTAGGTACTGGCATTGGTGCATAGCTTTCCAAGGGGAGGACTTCGAAGGTGACCCCAGTTATATTCAGCAATGAGGTATGTAGCACTTTTGCTAGGATGAGTTCACGAACTTAATTGCCAGACTGCATAGTCATTAACTTTTGATGTTAATCAGTGTGATGGTTTGCCATTAGTCAAGAGGCTTTTGTTTACACGTTTGTTTGGGTTTCACTGTCTCTAGGCATGGTCTCATGCTATGTGGCAGGTTGCAGCATCATCCAGCTCTCCAAAGGAATTTCTTAGAATAAGAGATGTAGGGCTTTCCTCCTTGGCTTCTCATAGAAAAGACATAATTTCCCTGGGGGAGCACTAAGACCAGCCAGCTCTTCAGCCATGGCAGTGATGTATGAGTATGTGTTCTGCAATTGCCCTGCCCTTCCAAACCCAATGAATGGCGCGGAAGGGCAGGGCACTGCAACTTTGATGCCTGCAGGAAAAGAGAGACACATTTTCATGTAAATGTAGACTTTCGCATAATGAACCGATATGCCTGCTTCCAACTTGTGCAAGTTGTAACGGGCAGTATTTTGGAAACAAACACACAGGTATAATCAGCTACTAAGATACATAAGCAGAATGTGTGGAAAATGTTTTTCTCCTAGAGGGCCTTGAAGAGGTGTGGAAAGGAGCTTTTCAAATGAGGGAGACACCAAATCCTGTTGCCATGCAGGGCTTTAAAAAGTAAACAGCATACACACTCCTGAGGGCTTTTCTTTAGAGGATCTGGATTGGAATGAGAACAGCAGGTATCATACAAGGATTTAACAGTTGCCATGAAAAGTGGAGGAGCTAAGCCAAGCCCAGAAGTTTTGTGTCAACAGGTAGCTTGCCTGAAAGCGAGGGGGAACACTATTGTAAGTGCTCTGATTTATTAAGTAGATGATATTGCTCCTGGACAATTTCTTTTACTAGTTTGGTTTGAAGGAATGTGATAGATCTTTAAAACTAAGTTTCTGTACTCTGCTTGGTGATACTGGAGCTGGGACTTGGCTAACTATCGTACGTTTCTCAGGTTCCTTTATCAGATAGTTTCTTATTAGGCTTTATCCATGAGAGGTACCAGAAGAAAAATAGAAAACAAAAGAAGAAAGGAATTTCTTTTCCTTTTTTCAGTTTCTGTCTCCATCACTCCAGCNCTAGTTAGGGACGTTTAATGTTGTCTATCCTTTTTGGGGTAGCCAGTAAAACTGGCATGCCATTGCTATTTTAGGGCAACCCCACTTTCAGTTGCTCAGCATGTTTATACAACCTACGTTCATTAACAGAAACCAGAACAGCTCACATGCTCTCGCGGGAGATGCCAAAGCCCTTCCAACTCTTCTCAGTTTATACTCAAACAAACTTGGAATATTTCAGCGTAGACCTGAATGCTTTTTTCCTGATTTTAAATCCTTTTCTGAAAGTCTTTACCTACACAATGCCAAAGACTGACACAGTGAATCAGGTTCACTGGTTTAACCAGGAAAATTTGATTGCAATCGTTACTTTCAAACTAATGGAAAAACTTCAACAAATTGATAGACTCATCTTGCTATGTATTTTGAACAGTTTGGGATCAAAATTACTGAAAATTTCCTACTGTTGACTGAGCAATAATATCAACTAGGTATTCTGTCACCAAAAAGGGTTTATTCTGGAAAAGGAAAAAGTGTTGCAACCCAGCACGTGCAGACTCGGCGAGCCACATGCACATTCTGGCTCGTGTGCTAAGTTGCAGGGCATATAAAGCAGGGAGACAGGAAGTTAGGACCATAGAGTTTCACTAGGTGGGCTCAGTGAACTTCCATGAGCTTGGCTCCTCCCACAGACCTTCAGACTGATCCGTTTCCTTAAAGTCCCAGTTCATCTTTATCACTACCTAATTTGCATTTTATAAACTTGCTCTATAGTGTTCATGGAAACAGGAATTTTTCACTTTGATACAATATGATTCTTAGTGAATGTATTAGTTTTCTTTCAAATCACTTATTTACATTTTTTTCTCCTAAAAAGGACGATTTTTCTTTTTTGATGATGATGGTTTTACTAGCGAAACAAAAAATGTTTTCTAATATAAAAACAGATCATTCATTTAAACAAAATTTTCATAGAGGACAACAGGAAAATATGTAGATCTTGAAGTACTTTTTAAATTAGTTTTTATATAGTGATTGAATAGCATAAATTCAGTATAAAATATAACTGAGACTAAAGCTGAGGATGCAAACACGTTCTTTCCCCATCAATCTAAAGGGAAGAAATGTTCATAATGCAATTTAATCATTTAGCAGACCTCCATTTCTCTTTCAGACCTTTTATCATATTATCTATAAAAGCAACTATGTTAGAAAAATAAAGAGAGTATGAAACAAAAACTAAGTGCTAAACAGTTTTCCTAATTTTCTCCCACTTTTAAAAAACTTCCTAAAAGTGTGACTTTTTTCAGATCTCCTCTCGTCATGCTAGCTAGCCTCAGAGAAACTCTGTAATGTGTGTGAGAGAACACCAGTTTCTATCAGGTAATGAAAACAAATAATTCTATAATCATCTATGATTTACAGAAGACTAGCATGTGATAGTACTGAGATGCACACCTAGGTTTTCTGATGATCCTTAGGTTTTGTTTGTTTGTTGTTGGTTTTTTTTTTAAGAAAACACTGCCTAGATAGTGGCGCTCCATCAGCCTGTGTTTCTAACAGAAATTGTCAAACACATGTACCAACCTACATTGCACAGGTGAGTGAGAAATAAACTTTTGTTGTGCTAAACCACTGATATTTCGGAATTGTTTGTTCATTCAGCATACCCTAGCACATTCTACTGATACAATAATTGAATTCTAAACCAATATCAGAATCTTTGATGGCACAATTAGAAGCTACTTATTTGCTTTCCCTCTTATCATGGAATCTTATTAATAGATGGTCTTTCCTTACTTAGAAAGGACCTCTTACTCAATATCTTATAAAGGATTTCAGAAGGTTTATTACCTCCTTAAATTATGATGAGAGAAGTAAAGAGTTAACCGGAGTAGGCTTGTGAGCTGGCAGGATAGGGCAAACAAAGAGGTAACAGGAGTGAGTTTGTGAGCTAACAGGAAAGAGCTTAAACTTTAACGGTTTGGCTTTGACCACCCAGTGGCCAGCACTGCACCTACAAGCTGACAAGCACCTTACATCCATCATAGGTGAGAACAGAGCAGTTCCCAATCGCTACGGAAACCCCCTGCAAACTAACAAACACCCATCATAGAAGGGAACAGAATAGTTCCCAGGAGAAGACAATTGTTAACAGCAGCTCACCTGCAAGCTGACTAGCACCCTACATCCTGCATCAAAAAATATAAAACCGCAGCACTCCTTCTCATCCGTGCAGCTGTTCCCCATTGGACTCTGCCCTAACACAACTCCTGCCAGGATCTCTCTCTTACTCCTCTGTCTCTGCAGATGTCTCCATCAGACTGTCCTGACAAAACTTCCCTTTGCCAGAACTAGCTCTCTTTGACTTTCAATAAATCTTTGCTTACTCTTGTACAGTCTCATAAATTATTTTTACATTCTGTGAGTGACCAGGGGTTAATTCCACACCAAGACAAATTACACAAAATTTTTTGAGTTTTTGTGGCTGTGCCAAAATTTTTCTGTTTTTATCTACTTCCCCAAGAAGCCCATAACCCATACAAGATTAGGAATAACCACTCTAGAAGCCTGTATTTGTAAATTCCTGCATCAGTGAACAGTTGCATGACAACTTCACATTAACCAGTAAACAATAGTTGTAGTCAGGAAGTGAGTCGGAGAGAACACTGTTTTGGAGAGTTTAATGAACAGTAACTAGGTACAGGTCTCTTAATTTATTAATACTCTGTGTTGATATAAGAAATGTGTAAACCTGTAGAGAATTTGTGCAAGAGTTTATTTTAGCCAAACTGACAACACTTGCCAAGACGCAAGATCTCATATGCTTCACAGAATGACAGTTTTGCAGTTTCTTTTATACACTTGGAATTAAGGAGGGAATGTAAGGATGATTACATGAAGGTGGGAGAAAGCAAGGTACAGCAGAGTTAAAAGTAAAAGAGTTAAAAGTTTCCTTTAAAGTAAACCATCCAGATTTACTGAGTTGCTCTTTGGAATTATACATTAGCCTACATTGAAGAATATTAGCAAAATATTTATTCCCTTTTTATCGCAGTACATACGGTTTATTTCTGAACTCAAAACCAGGAAGAGTTGGGCCTCTCTTGATGAAAGGTTTCTTTAATTCCTATGAGCAATGAATTACATGGCTGATCATGTTTCTATTTTACCTTCACTCTAATCTATGTTGTAGCAGTTAAGCAAATGTATACTGTCCCAGTGTGTACTAGTAGTCTGAAAAATGGAATCATGGAATATTAGTACTACTCTGGACTATGGTACATCTATTTTTAACAATTATTTCTTTGATATCAAGACATGCTTAGTAATGTTATCTATAATAAACTGTGAGAAAGGAGAGATTCTTTGATTGTGGAACACAGTAGAATGGAATTGAAGGGATGATTTAAAGAAATATTCAGTTAATGAGTTTCAAGTTCTTCATCTTAGAAGCTCCCACATTCTCCATCCCCTCCACTGCTGTATATCATCACCTGTTAATTGTGTTTGTATTTGATAATGCACTGTGCATGTCTACCTAATATTGTTGATTTAAGAATCATTAAATATACATTTTTGAACAGTATCATGAATGACCAAGTAAAAGAAACAACTGAAAATCAGATATGAAAACGTGCTTAATTGTAGCCTAGTTCAGGATTTTCATCAAAGATCTGTTAGGATGTTTTCTTGATAGGAAGATTACTTATTTGTAAAGCAGCTAAGTCAATGTATGGGTACATTTCATATTTCAACATTTATAATATCACTAATCAAAATTTGTATCTGGATATTTTTTCCAAAAGATATTGTTTATTTACATGAACAGCATGGAAAATGAAGTTAATAAAATAGGAAATCGGAGCAAGGGAAAAAAGAAAATGAAAATATCCTAGCTCTATGATAATTTACATAGTCAGACCTCACATTTATCTCAGAGCTTCCTGGAATACAAGAGAAAACAAATGGAAAATATGGTCAGTTACAATGGGGTTTCTTACCTCTTATATCATGGTACAAATGGAACATTGTAATTATTTTAAGAGACATGGTGGAAAATAGAGGAAACTGCTTTATCAACCCTGGGATCTAGCTCACCTGAGGGCTGAGAGGATTAATATTTGGACACACCTATAAACATTCTGGGATACACAGACGAGGCACAGCATCATGGTTGGAAAATCATGACAATGTGTTACCAGAGAAGTGGGTGTCTCCTAGTGTCTCTGGGGGAAAATGCTTTGCGTAGGTCTAAATTCTTAAATACTACAATTATCACATTGAGAATAAATAAGAATAGATTCTTAGATTTAATATATATATATATATATAT
>NW_017731372.1:3564046-3588916 GCF_001890085.2 Hipposideros armiger
AGCAACTCCAAGGACAAGTCCCCTTGGCAGATGGAGTAACAGTTGTTCTGCTGCATGTCACTTACCAGGCTGGATCTGCGCAGCCAAATCTCCTCTTCTAAAGCCAACGTCCCAATTGTTGAGCGCTTCCTCCTACAGCTTAGAGCACCAGGGACCCCTTTACATGGGACCCCTCCCATGAACTTCACTGTCCCTACCCCTCACCTCTTTTCTGCTTCTGCAGACCTAGCATGTATAAATCTTCTTTTTCGCTCTTTCAAATTTTTCATACTTATGGAAAGAGTTTCCTGGATTAATTCTCTCTCTTTGAAATACCCAGGATGGTTTCCATTTACTTTATTGGGCCCTGAGTACACGGGTTGCAGGGCCCATCCCCAATGGCTGAGTCCAGAGAATGACCACAGTTGGTCAAGCCTGGAAGACAGGCCTACTTCTGTCGCTGAGAATGTGGGCTTTTACTAGAAAATGGACAGGTAGGCAGGGTAGCACTATGGACATCTACAGGACAAAAACTATAGTCATCACAGTCAACAACAGCTCTATATTGTTTCATGGACAACTGGAGAAGGAGGAAGAAGAAGGGAAACAGGAAAGCATGAAGTGAGATCAAGGAAGGACTTTTGTTCTGAGATGGACATGCACGCTTAAGTTCTTAAGGGAAGGGTTAAATTTGTGGAAAGAGGTAAAGAGACCAAAGGAAGAGGAGATAATGGATGGTGTTGGGGTCAAGAGAGGGTAGGAGCCTGGGTTGCAGCTAGGCCTTGAGTAGGAGGAGGATACATTTGCTGAAATAGGAGCGAAGGAGGCTCTAGTGGACCCAGGTCAGGGACATTTGCTAGGAATAGTAGGAGAAACTTGGAGGTCACCTCTGTTGGCCTCTGTTTTCTCTGTGATGGTGAAGGTCAGTCATTTTCAGTGAGCAAGGAGAACGGATCAGGGGCAGAAGTTTGAGGAGAGAGAACGTGTGCAAAAGCCCTCTTAAAAAGGAGACAGAAAGTTGGTCAGAAAAACACAACAGGGTTACCGGAAATACTGAAGGCACCCTTGAATTTAGTATATGAATTTGTAAGTGGACCAGCTTTCTATTCTGTGTGGCTTTTTGTTGAAAGTCTAGTGCATGGGCATGGAGTCAGTATGAAGAAAATACATAGTAAGTGTAAAGACGATGTGAAGAAAGTATGGAAAAAGTGGATGTTTAGTTTCTTCCAGAAATTTTGTCATGAATAGGGGTTGGAAAGAGGGGCAAGAGAGCTTAAGAGAATAGTATAGTGATAGACCATTATATTTATTCTGGAAAAAGAGAGAACCAAAGACAGAAGGGAGCTAAAGGAAAGAAATACCAAAGGAATGGAGAGCCTGAGGAGACCCAGGAGTGATCCCACTGGGGGCATTTAAACAAGCCACGTGAAAGACAGAAGGATATGGTCACAGAGCAGAGTATTTGAATTAATAGTCTGATGACTTTATCAAGATGACAATCATGGGAGTGTGCCAGTAAGGTAGAGTGGAGGAAAAATTGAACAAGAGAATGTCAAGGAATCAAAAAATATTTCTTTTTAATTGTTAGGATAAGGCCTGTATATATATATATTCCGTGCTTCATGCATTCAATATTTGTTTTCTCCATTTAAATTGTGAGCCCCCTGAGCAGAGGCTGTGTTTAAAATGTATTTCTGTTCATCTAAAGTCTCAAAAAACCTCTTTCCCATAGACTATGTGGATTGAACACTATTTTAATGAAATAGGGAAAATGCCAATTCAAGGAATGTTTTTTGACCTGTTTCATTGCCTTCGGGAAGATATGATTATTTTCTTTCACAGGTGTAGCACCAAATGAGCTAACTTCAAATAGGTAGACACTTAGTTGACTTAGAAGAGAACACATTTTTCTGAATTTGTTGGGACCCAAAACATTACCGTGTTTTGTTTTGTTTGCACACATTTGGCTTTGTCAAATCAGTCATGAGCTGTCTATTACTGGGCATAAAGTGCAGGCTCAAAGAGGCATGGTACTGAGTGGCAATGACAGTCCAACCACTGGTGACGAGGGAAATGGGAGGAGTAAGTGACTCCCTTGTCATCTTTCCTGTTTCAGAACCACCGGAAAGGTGATGTGCTTCTTTGCACACCATTTCCCTGTCATCTTCCTTCTTACTCTTATGTAACGTTTCAATCGGACCATCCCTCTTTACCTCATGCCCACCATCGCTGGTCTGCTCCCCACACAGCTCCTTGAGACTTGACACAGCTTTGGATTAAGCTACCAACTGATTAGTGCTTAGAGAACTTTAAAAGTCACCATCCTAAAGTTATATTTGTTCAGAGTGACATCCCATGTGATGCCCATTATAAATGGTAGAAGTTTTCATGACCCACCCACTCCTACCTCTGACTGCATTCATCTTGCTCAGAAACTTTTAATCAGTGAGTCAATCACTCCTGACTGACTTTGAAATTGAGGTATAAAAGGGAAAGGGCCAAAGTTTGTAAAGGATTTACCTAGTTGAAACTAGATTTGAGCGGAAACAACTGAAATGTCTTTCAGTTGGTGAATGGTTGAGCAAACACTGGTACGTCCATGCAATGGAATGCTGCTCAGCAATGAAAAGGAATGAACTATCGACACATGCAACCTCTTGGATGGATCTAAGAGCATCACGCTTAGCGGAAAAAAAAAAATCAGCCTCAGAATGTTACACACTCTATGATTCCGTTTATATGACATTCTCAAAATGTCAACACAATAAAGATGTAGTATAGATTAGAGGATAGACGGGGTGAGAAGGTGACTGTAAAAGAGGAGCATGAATGAGGAGTTCCTAGACGCTCATGAAAGAGTTCTGCATCTTTATTTTTTATCACCACACTCAATTACATTTTTTTTCTTGTGATGAGAATTTTTAAGATCTACTCTCTCAGCAATGTTCAAATATACGTATAATATAGTATTATTAACTATAGTCACCATGTTGTATGTTGCATCCCTATGACTTATTTGTTTTATAACTGCAAGTTTGTACCTTTTGACTGCCTTCATCCATTTCATTCACTCCCTCTCCTCTGCCTCTGGCAACCATCAATTGTTCTTTGTGTCTGAGTTTAGTGTTTTTGTTTTTGTTTTAGATTCCACATATATGTGGATCGTACTGTATTGGTCTTTCTCTGTTTGACTCATTTCATTTAGCATAATGCCCTTAAAATGCATCCATGTTGTTTTAAATGGCAGGATTTCCTTCTTTTTATGGCTGAGTAATATTTCCATTATATATGTCATAAATATCACATTTTCTTTATCCATTCCCCCAGCGATGGGCACTTAGGTTGTTTCCATGTCTTGGCTATTGTAAATAATGCTGCAAAAAACATGGAGATGCAGGTGCCTTTTCAAGTTAGTGTCTTCATTTCCTCTAGATAAATACCCAGAAGTGGAATTGCTGGATCATATGGTAGTTCTATTTGTAATTTCTTGAGGAAAGTCCATGCTGTTTTCAATAGTGTCTGTGCCAATTTACATTCCCACCAACAGTGTACAAGGGTTCCCTTTTCTCCACAGCCTCACCAACACTTGTTATTATTATTTTTTTTCTAATAGCCATTCTAACAGGTATGAAGTGATATCTCATTGTAGATTTGATTTGCATTTCCCTGATGATTTGTGCTGTTGAGCACCTTTTCATGTACCTGTACATTGGCCATCAATATGTCTTCTTTAGAAAAATGCTTATTCGGATCCTCTGCTTATTTTAAAAAAAAATTTAATAAATTTATTTGGGTAACATTGGTTCATAACATTTATATATAAATTTCAGGTGTACAATTTTATAATTAAGCATCTGTATACTCCATTGTATGCTCACCATCTGAAGTCTAGTCTCCTTCTGTCACCATGTATTTGGTCCCCTTTCCCCTCTTCATCTTCTGCCCATTTTTAATCAGATTGGTTTTTTGCTGTTGACTTCCGTATGTTGATTGTGATGGGGACTACACGAATCTGCGTATGGTAACAAATTGCACAGTGTACACACTCACACTGGCAAATGAGTACATATAAAAACTAGTGAAAACTGAATAAGGTATGTAGTCCAATTAGCAGTTGTATTTGTCAGGATTCTCCAGAGAAACAGAAATAGAACCAATAGGAGATATAATCTATTATTAGTCATTGGCTCATGCCATTATGGATTTATTACTAGGTGTTGGCACATGCAATTATCAAGACATCCCACGATCTGTCATTTGGATGCTGGCAGTGTTGTTCAAAGGCCTGAAAACCAGAGGAGCCAAGTCCCTTATGCAAGTGACTGGGGGTGAGTGAACATCCCAGACCCTGACCTGGTTCCCAGGTAACTCTTCATTATTGTTCCATTTCTATAGGCTGGATAATGGCCTTGGACAAGGTCTGTACTTTCTGATTTTGTTATTGGCATACCAGTCCCAGCTTAAATGGCCTTTTCTTGTAGGGTCCTTCCTTTGTCCGCCATTCTGAATTCAGTAATTCTGTCCCATTATTGTTTCTTATAGGAGTACTGGTCTGTCTTTTCTATCACAACACTCACCACATTTTGTATTCATCTCATATTTGTTTGTTTGTGCATTTCACGCCCATCTCTTCACTAGACTATCAGCCCAATGAGGGCAAAGACTGTGTCTATTTCCTTCCCTAAGGAAAGGAAACAAGCCATGTGCATGCATGTGCCCGGAGTATTCTAAGCAGTGGGAAAATCAAGGGGAAAGGACCTGAGGGGGGAGGTTCCCTGGAAGTTTGTGGAAGAGGAATGAGGCCAGTGTGGCTGTGTCAAGTGAGCACCCTAGAAACCATAAGAAATGAGGACAGAGTGGTAATAAGAGGATGGGGAGTGGGGAAGATGCTTTCAGGGTCTTATACGCCTAGAGTGACTTTGGCTTTTTCTCTGTGTGAGACGGGCAATCTCCAAAGGATTTTAAACAGAAATACATGATCTGACACCTTTTCTGGTTTCTGAGTATCTCTTTAAATTAAACAAACTTGAAGGGGAAAGAAGGGTGCTATTTATCGACTCCCTAAAATCTCACACCTGCTACATAGGAGACCCTATGTCAAGTGTTTCTCTTGCATCATTTCCTTTAGTTCTGTTATTTACCACATTTAACAAATTAAGGAACTAAGGCTTAGGGAAGTTACAAAAATTACCCAAGACCTTATAATTAGCAAATAGAAATTTCTGATGTAAACTTAGATATGCTACCTCAAAGCTCGTTTTCTGAACCACTCTGCTCCATTTCTGGAGAGTAATGTGATTTAAGGAGTGGAAGGAGATAGGCAGTGTTCAGATTGTCAGAGATTTTGTATGTCATATCTAGCAGGTGTTTGTGTATATTTTCTATCTTTTATTTATGGCTTCCCCTTCCCTTCTGGCTTAGGTTATCTATCATAGTACCTTCTCCCCAGGCCTGGAGTGGGCACCAGATATGTATCTGGCCTGCCAGAGTAACTCATTCATTCCTCTAGCTTCAGTGATTGATCCAAGGATGAACATGTGATCCCAGCCAGGCCAACCAGAAACTTGCATTTTGGAGTTTTTATTGAAACTAGAGAATAGGATTTCTCACCTGGGTCTTGAAGATGGAAGTATGTCATCAGGAAATGCCATCAGTCATCTTTCTTTCCACATGGGGAAACTAGTCCACAATGGGAAAAAAAAAATTGGGGTAAGGCACTCTTCACTGGCAGTCAACTCAGGAATGCTTTGCAACATGATCCAAGCAGAGATGGAAAGAAAGAGTGAATATTCTTTTTGCATAAAATTATATCAGGTGTATTAATGTTAACTGTCTCCATAGGAAGTGAAAGATTTGTAAGTGGGTAGAATCTCTCTAACAGCAATAAGTTTCCTAAAGAAAATCAACCTTCTCTATACTAGGCTGTTCATGCAGTAAGAGAAAATAGACCTCCATCTGGAATGGACACCTCCATCCCCTATTCTTTCCCTCCTCCTGAATTCACCCCATAAAATCAACAAACATTAAGACCCTTCCCTTCATAAAGTCAGCAGAAACAGAAGAGATGCCCACAGCTATAATTTGTAAGAATCTGAAGAGTAGTCACACCCACCATGTGTAGACAGTGTTTGTCACACCTCCATTCAAAGTTCCCAGAGAATCACCATCACATTTAGGACAAATCTAGCCTGACATCACCATGGCTTATGAGGCCCTAGATGATCTGGCGTAAGGCTTCCTTTCTGACCTCATCTTCTACTCGTTTCCTTCTTGTTCATTCCACTCCAGCCAGCCAGGCTCCTTGTTCTCAGACACTCTGAGCACCTCCCACTTCAGGACTCGTGCATGTTCTGTTTCCTCTTTCTGAGACATCTTTCTCTCGGACACCCACATGGCTCTCTCACTTCTTTCAAATCTCTGTTCAGATGTGATCTAATCTTTGAGGCCTTTACTGCCCTCCCTAAATAAAACAACCTACGCAAACTTATGTGCTATTTCTATAGTGCTTACCACTACTTACTTGTTTATTTGTTAACTGTCTGTCTCTGAAAGCAAGGACTCGATTGCTTTGGCCACTGCAGAATTCCCTGTACCCTCTGATGCATAGTAGCAAGTGCTCAATAACTATTCTTTGATTGGGTGAGTGAATGGGGTTGTGACATTCACTGTGACATTGTGATAATAATTGATTTTGTAATTATTGCTGAATTATTCAGAGTTCCGTGAGCCTTATTATTCTTACATTAGCATCACTAAATGTTTTCCTTTTCTAAAATAGGTCATGCACATACACGCATACACAGTGTAAGAATTTCTGACTTGGTAGAGTGGTACCCATAGTTAAAATCACTTTGGGTGGAATTAAGGGAGATAAAATTGTAAACAGACCATTGTCATTCAGGCTTCGAATGATGAAAGATTGAATTAGGCAAGTGGAAGTGGATAAAGGTACATATTAGAAATTTTAGGTGATACTATCAGCAGAACTTGGGAAGTGTCTGTCAGGAATGAGTTAAAGGGAATAGTCAAGGATGACTCCATATTTCTAGGTTGGGGTGCATGGTTGATGATAATGCTACCAATTGAAAGAGAGAGTACCAAAGAGGGTAATATGGAGGTGGGGATAATCATGAAGTTACAATAGTTTTGGCAAGACTGACCTAAAGTAATGATGAAGACAACCAAGCAGATATGACCATCAGACAACTGGACATACGAGGCTGAAGGTCAAAGTCATGGTCTGCAGATTTAGATTGTGATGTCTGCTCAGCATTCCAACCTGTCAACATGCTCTGAAAATGAAACCATCACGATCCCTCCAAAATTCCCCCTGCTCTTCTTTCTGTGTCATCTCTAGAGTGATATATTCAGATTTCACCATCTTAAAGTGGAAAAATGTAAACTGACTTACATTTAAACTCAGTATGATTTTACTGAATTTATAAATGCACCAAGTCTGATTATCCAATAAGAAGTCTTATAGTGAGAAAAACTGTCTCCCTATCTGAATCATTACTGCTCCCCTGAACCAACCCCTTTTAGCTCTCTGTATTTTCTTTTAGGATTAATCTTCATATTCCTAGATACTATACTTATACTATTTCTTGGTTTATCAATTTTACACATTTTCTATTAATTTCCTGTAATGAAGATGAGTTTTCAGCTTTGTTACTCTGTTCATCTCCTCTCCCATCATGCTAATCTAACTTTATCACTATTTTTTGTCAAATCAACAGATTGTTTACATTATTGTGAATATATAAAAAGCCTCAGAACTGAAAGTGTACTGACAGCTTATTTAGCTCTTCACTTTTGGCCCAAATTTAGTTTTTCCTTCAGCTAAATTCACTTAGCTTTTCATTTGCTTAGTCCGAATCCCCCTTTTTAAAAATATCTATGCTTCATATTTGTAAATATTCCATCATGTCTATTAAGTTGCTATCAATATTATTTTCCAAAATCTCAAACATGTCAGGTAATCTCTCGATTCCATATATTTTCTGGAGACCCAACCCCCAAGCACTTTGTCCTCCTGTTCCAGTTCAACCAGTTTCTTCTCGGCTTGCTGAGTGTCTCAGCCTCTTTCTTTAAGATTCATCATCAATGTGGAACTGAATTTTATCCTTCTACTGTGTTCAATACCTTGTTTAACAAGACCCATTATTTTCCTCTTTTTTGTTTTATGGCTTTATTTTACTGTAGCAATCCTCTAGTAACCTCCTGTGAACAGGTACTTAACAGGTCCATTTTTTCCCCCTTTCTTTCTTTTTTCAGTCCTTGCATCTCTGAAAAGTCTTATTTAGCCTCACATTTGATTTAGAATTTGGCTAGCTATAGAATTTCATCTTGAAATTCTTCCCACAGAATGTAAAAGTTATGTTTCCACTGATCCCTGGTATCCAGTGCTGTTCCTGAGAAGTCCAATGCCATCTAATTTTCTTTCTTTTAATTGTAATTTACTTTCACCCTTTCTTGGGAAATTGTTCTCCCCACTTCTTCATCATTGGTGTTCTGAAATTTCACAGCATTATGATTTGTATCTGTTTATATTTTCTAAGCTGATATTCAATAACCTCTTTTTACTATAAAAACATTTCACTTATAATTTAAACAAAACTCCCCTATAGTTTTATTGTTTTCTTTTTCTAACCTCCTTTTTTTTTTTAATTTATTGGGGAATTGGGGGAAGGGGAACAGACAAGTTGCTGTTGTTTTGTTCTTTAGTCTAGTTGTGGAGGATGTTGCTTCACTGGCCCAAGCTGGCACCATCATTGCGCTCTTCCCAGGCAAGGCATATCAGTCGCCGGCCTCTGGATGGCTGGCCGCTCACACTGGCTGCTGGCTACACACAGTAGCCCATGGCAACCCACTGCCACAGGGACTGCAGCCTACACCGTCGCCGGCGACTCATGGCAGCCCAGCTCCAGGTCGAGCTGCTGCTCGCCATCTTAGCTGCAGAGGGCAGTGTCGCTGGCCCTCAAATGTGGGATCCGAACCGGGGCCCTCTGGCATCCCAAGCCAGCTCTTAACCAACACACCACTTGGCCGGCCCTAACCCTCTTTTTTATTAGAAGTTAGCCCTCCTGGATTTTTCTAACTCTTTTATCTTTTCTTTCCCATTTCCCTTACATATCTTTTATTCTACTTTCCAGAAGATTGCCTTGAGTTTAACTTTCTATACAGACTGAATTCTTTACTGTTAGCAGCATATTTACTTTCCACAAACTTTTTATTAAAATTTACTTATTGCTTTATTTTTATAGCATTATCTTTTGTTTTAAGAAAGTCAGAATTTCTCATCTCAACATATTGAGTAAGGTAGGGTTTTTGCTAAGTGAGGGATGAGTGAGTAGTGGCAAGGCTGCCGAGGGTGGGGGAGTGAACCATGGTATGTTTTAGCTGATCTGCCTAACCCTCTCTACTCGCCTTCTCTGCTGCCTCTTAGATATTACCCCCTCAAGGAGTTTTCACCCCTACACTACTTTTCCAAAGGTGAACTCCTGATGCACTGAAGGGCCAATTGTGAAATGCAAAAATTATGCAATTAGTAGAAAAGAATGTAGGCCTTAGAGTGAGGGAGTTTGGGGGCAAGATTTTAAATCATAAACAATAAAAAATTCATAGTCTTGACTTCATAAAAAAGCAAAATTTCTGTTTAAAATAGTATTATGATGTTCTAATATACCAAAATATTTATAGTTATCTCTGGATGGTGAGAATGTATGATATGGAAGAAAGAAAACTCAAAAGATCAACTGACTGAAATGAAATTAAGGAATAAAGGATTAGGCCTAGCTGAGGTAGGAGTATAATAAGGTGTGAGTTAAGATGGGAGAGAGCTGTTAGTACAGAAATCATGGAAACATCAGGGGGTAAATTTTATGAGCTAATACAGCATTAAATGATAATAAAGGTTGCCTTGGAAAGGGGTGGATGGTGGCTGAAATGGAGAAGAACTGAAAATCATAGACCATTAAACGGATTATCTACACAATCCCTGTAATCTTCTAAAACATGGGCAAGAGTTGTGAGGAAGTGCAAGACTCTGAGCCATGTATCAAAATCCTCAATGTCTAATTGAGGATTGTCCAAGGATAATATGATCTAAGGAGTTGGTAGACTACACCTCTAGGATGAACTGCTTTATTCAAAGAAATATCCCATCATTCTCAGCTGTAACTAAAGCTGGCTATTCATAAATGGCAGTGCTTAGGATCAACCTAGGAGAAATTGTATTTGTAACAAAATATCATTACATTATATTTAATCCAACCATATTTCTCCTCTGCTTAGCTTTATTCATTAGACATTTTGTGTAGTGTTGAAAATCTCTACTTTCTTACTAAACTGACTACTCTTTAATATTTCAACCTCTTAATTTATATGCAAACCTAATTGTGTCAGTAAATTCAGGATAAAAGATGAAAGGTGGGGGAGAGCCTCTGAGATATGACAAGCTCTGAGAAATTTTATAAATCTACTGATTTACAGAACAAGTCTTTTAATCCTTTGTATATCATCTGATTGTTTTGTATGCCCCAGGTCTGGCTGACCCACTTCCTGGTTTGAAAAACACTGTCTGAAAGCCAAGAAAACACTGACAAGATTAGTCAGATTAATCCAGAGGAAGTACTTATAAGAACTCATTTTATTTATGTTTCTTTACAAACATTTCCACTCCTACCCTTTACCTAAACCATTAACACTCATCCTTCCCGCTCCCCTCCCTACAAAAAGCCCACCAGTTACAAAAACAAGTTTATACTCTGGTTCTCCATGGGTGGTCCTATGTTTGAGACAGTGCCAACAATTAGTGACGATTTTAGGACTGTTTTCTTTTGTTTTCCCTCTCATAACCTGCAGTAAAAGTAATATATACTTCCCTTCAATCCTGAAGTTTGTTTCTTCTTCTGACTCCATTGCCCTTTAATAGTTACTCAGTATTAACCTAATCGCTCCCTTAGAGGCTTCATTTCCAAATATAGCCCCACCAGGGGGGTTAGATCTTCAACATATGGATTTTGAGGGGACACACACACTCAGTCCATAACACCAGCTCCCTCACTTTATAAAGTAGAAAAATACCCAGAGAGAATTATAGGAACTCAAGATTCAAAAAGACCCAAAAGTTGTTAAGGTGAAACTTTCCCCTGATGTTTTCTACCAAAACCTTTTAAATAACTTGATAAAGTAAATTCGCGGTGAACTGGATCTCTTAGTTATTTGATTCTCAGTTGAAAGCTCTATGTCACTGCTACCCTCTCTCCTTATATACTTTGCTTAAGTCTATTCCAAGTTGTTAGGATTTCTTTTCACTGCAGGAGAATCCACTGCCCTAGGTTCTTCACTTGGGTCATGTTCAAAGGCTTAAAGAACTATCTGAAGCTTTATGACATTTGGGGGTTGTTGTGATTTTTATTTTAGATGTATAGCTTTGCTCAAGATAATCTATGATAGCAAAAGAGTCCATCCGCTAAACAGTAACTTTTTGCATCCTACCAGAGTGACTTAGTCTTCTCATTGCCAATGTCTTTCAGTGCTAGATGTGACATATCCACTCAATCAAAAACCAGTGAGGAGTATTTTGGGTGTTCCCAGTACTGAGCTTCGCTCTGAGAATAGAAAAATAAATACCACAATTCTGTAATAAAGACTTAGTGAAAAGAGAGAATAATTGTTAGGAGTTGGCAAGAACTAAGTTTATTGAGCATGCAAGTTTCTCTGACTCTAAAAACCCTTTTTTTTTTCTTTTTCATTTCACCATGTTATGATAATCTCCAATTTGACTTGCCTCCTTCTTCTGGATCTTATTAAAGCTTCAGCTCACTGGGAGTGAAGAATGTAACCATTTGTTTTCTCATTCAGAGCTGACATCACGTTGGGGAAAGGGGGGATTTTAGTGGTGTACTTATTTTGCAAGTGGACAAGTAAAGGCTTTCGTTTTCTATTTTAATTCCAAGAAGAAAATTATGCATTCTTCTTTAAAACCTCCATCCAATCCACACAAAATAGATAAGGGTTGATTTCAACAGAGATTCAGCAAAAAATGGTCATACGGGAAAGAAAGGTAATCAACTTTGCAACCAGTATTTGCAGAGAAATTCCCCCAAAAGGAAAATCTCGGGAAATTTAATGATGACTACATGAGCTTAAAGACTGTACTTAATGCAAATGTGTAAGGCAAGACCTAAGACAAATAAGTAATAAGGGCCTTGAAGCAAGAACCACACACCCTCTAATCCATGTGGGATGCCAGAAGGAGGGACCACAACATTAACGTGTAATAGAAGGAGACTGAGTTCAAAATGCACTCTACGATTTGATTTACACACGTGCGCGCAGTCTGACAATTAAGTCCGTGAACTTGTTGCAATGATGTTGCTAACCTTCCAACTGGACAAACAGTTAACCAGTTTACTATTTGGAAATGCTGAAAAGGCTGCGTGAAAAAATTGGATGACCTGAACTTTTCACCAACAATTCATGGCTCTTGCATCACAACAATGCACCAGCTCACACAGCACTGTCTGTGAGGGAGTTTTTAGCCAGTAAACAAACAACTGTATTGGAACACCCTCCCTGCTTACCTGATCTGGCCCCCAGTAACTTCTTTCTTTACCGGAAGATAAAGGAAATATTAAAAGGAAGACATTTTGATGACATTCAGGACATCAAGATAACACAACAGCTCTGGTGGCCATTCCAGATAAAGAGTTCCAAAATTGCTTTGAAGGGTGGACTAGGTGCTGGCATGGGTGCATAGCTTCCCAAGGGGAGTACTTTGAAGGTGACTGTAGTGGTATTCAGCAATGAGGCATGTAGCACTTTTTCTAGGATGAGTTCTCAAACTTAATCGTCCAACCTCCTGGTGTGTGTGTGTGTGTGTCTTCAAATATTGTGAAATATGTATATTTCTTGCCTTTTCCAGCTGCTAGATGCTTCCGACATTCTGGGTCCCTGGGCCTCTTCCATCTTGAAAGTCAGCAGGGGCTGGTCATGTCTTTCTCACGTTGTATCACACCGATACTGACTTTTCTGCCTTCCTCTTTCACTTTTAAGGACACTTATGATTGCATTGGGTAATTCAGGGTAATCTCTTTATTTTAAGGTCTGAAGATTTGCAAACTAAGTTCCATCTGCTGCTTTTTATGTTATATATATGACAAATTCTGGTATTAGGGCTTGGACAACTTCACAGGACGGCATAACTCTGTCTACTGCAACTACCAAGTTAAAAAATACTCTACTTAATGTTTCCTAAATAGTATGACAGGGCAGACCTTCCCTGAGCTGTAAAGCTTCTTACCCTGTCTCTTGTCCCCATTACACTGATGGAGAAAGAAAGAGCTATATTAAGTTACCACAGGATATGTAGGTATTAAGTTAACTTAGGAGTCATGTATGAGAGCAGGAAGTGTGTAGCCTTCTCTAGAACTTCTCACAGTATGACTGAACGAAATGAAACCCAGCAAGATTCCTAGCTCTTGATGTCACAGAAGCCAATAATAGAGCCTCAAATTCTACTTTCCCTGATTTATTTTCTCCATACAATATTAATATCAACACTCTTACATGACTGGAGAAATGAAAAACTAAAAAAGTCATTTGCCTTGATTGATAGGTTGAAATAGAAAAATAAAAATAGCCATCTTAAGTTGTATGTCAATCTGGAGCCAGGAATACAGTAGGCATTACTGTTCCCATTTTATATTTTAAAGGTGAGGGATGTGGGGCTCTTGCTAACCACCTGCTAGAAAGTGGCAGAGCCCATGTTTGCCCAACTCCATGCCCTGGCTATGAGCACATAGCCAGGGCACCACCATGCTATTAATATCAGGGATGTAAAAAGTCATATTCTTGACTTATACGAGCTGAATGAAGTAATTTAGTCTAGAAATTTACAATGGTATTTTAATTCTCAAGGTATCTCTGGCTCCTTCAAGTGATGCTCTAAATTTCTCAACATAAATTAGTCGTCATGTTCTAAATTTACATTTATGTGATTCACTTTATTAAGAATATTTGTGATATATGACACCTTTTAAATGAATGAAGAGAATTAATATAAGAAAAGGGAGAGCTGTATCAATCTATTTGGTGTTAAACTCCCCAAAGCTGAAGCTTTAATATAATTAGACTGTCTTCAATATTCAAAGAGTCGCTCTCTCTCTCTCTCTCTCTCTCTCTCTTTGAAGCAGGCACCTTCCGTCTTAGACTGCATTTCAGATAACCCAATATTTACAACATTTTTTAACAGTAATAAATCAAGTCTGAATAAAATATACCATGACAATGTTACAGAAAATTTACATTTTAAGTGGTAGTTTTCAGGGTGTGGATGAAAGGAACATTCTTGTCCTGTGCATCATCTCCAACTATTTTTTTGCTTAAGTCGATTGTTTCCCCATTGGCCTTTCTTCCTTCCTTGGATCTTTCTGTGGACTATGTAAGTGGAAACACTCTTTCAAGAGCATGTAAAATATACCCCACCCTGTCTGTTGTGGATGTTGTCATCATCAGATATTGAGTAACAGCCAAGGAAAGTCACACCATGATGGTTACACATCATCTGTTGGGAATAATTATGGACATGAGAGGGCAGGTGAAACACTATCTGGACAGAGTCCACTCGCACAACAACACTGAGGCACAAGAGGCTGAGACACAAGGCCAGCCCAAGTCTTAGGCATCTTCCGTTTGGCTTCCGTGATGCGTTGTCTAGGAAAAGAAACTGATTGGGAAGTATGCTGAGGATAACTGGTCCTGAGTTCTTTATTTTATCAAATAATGATCTAGCCTTTGCAGCTCCTTTCCGTGGGTCCAGCTTGTAGGCAGTTTGGCCATTTATTTATCTGAGCGAATTTACATAGACATACATCCTACTTAATTTAAGGCATTTAAATGAATTATTATGAGAGCAATACGATCCCTTTTGAATAGTGATTGTGTTTAATGAGGGTCCTCAAAAGCAGTGCTTTTTGGTCTGGATTGAAAAACAGAATGGTTTGCCAAACTGTGTCCTAGTTATCTTAAGCAACGCCCCTCTACTTCATAGACTGTAGCGAAGCTCTGCAAACACTTGAGCCCTTAATGGTACACTGGAATTGGAGATGAAATTGGGGGACAATTGTGATGGTTAAATCTTTTTTCAAGCCTCAGCTTTGTTGAAAACTATAGAATAAAACAGCTCTGAGTTTCCTAAATCTGTGATATTGTTGTTAACGTATAATCATTAAATAAGTTATAACACATGTCACAGGTATCTCTCTATACCTGTTTATGTGGAATGAAGGAAAGTGAGGGGACATCCGGGGTTCAATTTTGAAAATGATAAGTAACAGCTTCTTATTGCTAAAGTGATCATTTAAATATTGAGAAATACGTAATAGCCATATATCACTCAAGGTTTTAATTTGGGGTGTGTATTTACTTACTTTCTATTTTTTTTCCATCTTTCCAACTATCAGTAAGTGCCCTCATCAAAAAGAAATTGCCTTTCATTGAGGCCCTGAAATCTTTTCTTGTGAGTGAAGTACATGAGCTTCAGCACATGAACTTTATAACAATTATTTCAATTTTGCAATGATTTGCTTTGATTTTTCATTACTCACTCCATTATTTATTGTTGTGATTATTAAATAAGTTACTTTCACATAAGTGATGTGCAGTGAAGTCTATATACAGTATTTGGTTATGATATACCCAAAACATTATCACTTATAAGAAATAGGATGACCCTGGCACATTTGTAATCTTTACTACAGTTCTAACATAGTAAACCCTCTATTCAGTTAGAGTGACTGGGAGCTCTCTTTCTTTGTACATTATATTCTACAATAAGGATTGAAATTTGCAGGCTGGAAACTCAGGCAGGGTTTTCGTGGTGCTGTCTTGAGAATTCCTTCTTTTCCTGGGAACCTCAGTCTTTGCTCTTAATGCCTTCAACTGGTTGGATGAGGATCACCATGATATGGAGAAGTATATGCCTTACTCAAAGTCCATTGATTTCAATGTCAGTCACACCTAACAATTTCTTCACAGCAACATCTAGGCTGGTGTTTGACCAAACAATTGGGCACCATAGCTTAGCCAATTTGACATATAAAATTAACCATTCTCATTAATCTTTTAAATTTTAATGATTCTAATGGTATGTAGTAGCATCCCACTGTGGTTTTAATTTGCATTTCCCTGATGACTAATGATGTTGAACACATTTTCATGTACTTATTGGATATTCATATATCATTCTGTGTAAGTTCCTGCTTTTGTTTTTTATTAAATTGTTTTTTTACTGAGTTAGAGGAGTTATCCATATATTCGATGTTCAAGTCCTTTGTTAGATATGTGTACTGTGATTATTTCCTATGAGTTGGTGTCTTCTCTTTTCATTTTCCTAGTGTAGTCTTTTGGTGAGTAAATTTTCTAATTTTATCAAGTCTACTTTATTAATTGTTTTTCTTTTTGGTTTGTACTTTCTGGATAAAATTTAAAATTCTTTGTCTACCCTAGGTTCATGAACATATTATACTATTTCTTTCTTGAAGCTTTTTACTTTTAGCTTTTACCTGTAGATCTATGAACTATCTTGAATTAGTTATGTGTACTGTGATGTATAATTGTGGTTCTTTTTTTCATGGGGATATTCAGTTGTTCCCTGACCACTTATTGAAAAGAGTTTTTTGGTTTACCCATTAGATTGCGTTGACACTGTTGTCAACAGTATATAATTGTCTGGCTGAGCTAGAATCTCCATCCTAATTAAATTCCTTGGAGAGATAATTTTATTTTTCTCAGCTTGGGTTGGGTCCAATCCACTGTGGCAGTTTGGATGAGGGTTAAGGAAATCACATGGTACAAAAACAGCCTGTAAAGCTGTTCCCTCTACCAAGAATGACATTGCATCTCTTCCTTAGTTTTTTCATTTTTTATTTTGAAATAACTATTAATTCACAGGAAATTGCAAAGAAATGTACAGAGAGGTTCCAGGCAAACTTTACACCTCCACCCACAAGGTTGACATCTTGCATAATTGTAGTAAAATATCAAAATCAGGAAATTGACTGTGATAAAATACAGAGAGCTCATTCAGGCTTCACCATTTATACATGCATTCGTGTGTGTGTGTGTGTGTGTGTGTGTGTGTGTGTGTGTAGTTCTATGCAATTATGTCACATATGGAGCTTTGTAGAACTACCAACTTAGTCAAGATAACAGAAATGTTCTATCAGCACAAGGCTTCTCCACTCTACCCCTTTTTAGCTATAGCTAACCCCCATCCCTAATCTGGTAACCACTAATCTGTTCTCCATTTCTATAGTTTTATTTCAAGAATGTTATGTAAATAGAACCATACAGCAAGTAACTTTCAAGATTGGCTTTTTTTTTCACTCAGCATGATTTCCTTGCATTCTATCCACATTGTTGCATGTATCAATAGTTTGTTTGTTCTGCTGCATAGTACTCAATGATATGGATATAGAGCAGCTTGCCACAGTTTGTTTCACCATTAACTTTTTTTTTTAAGATTTTATTGGGGAATTGGAGGAGGGGAACAGTGTTGGAGAATTGGGGAAGGGGAACAGACAAGTTGCTGTCCTTTTGTTCTTCAGTCTAGTTGTGGAGGACGTCGCTTCATTGGCCCATATTGGTATTATCACTGCGCTCTTCCCAGGTGAGGCAGATCCGTCGCCGGCCTCTGGATGGCCACTCAGGGCAGCCCTTGGCAGCTCACGCTGGCTGCTGGCTACACACGGTAGCTTATGGCAACCCACTGCAGTAGGGGCTGCAGCCTATGCCGTCACTGGCAACTCACGGCAGCCCAGCTCCAGGTCCAGCTGTTGTTCATCATCTTAGCTGTAGAGGGCACAGCGTCACTGGCCCTCATGTGAGTTCCAAACCAGGGCCCTGCTGCTCAGTGCTGGCGCCCCAAGCCAACTCTTAACCAATGTGCCACTCGGCCGACCCATAATCATTAACTTTTTGAAGGACATTTGGATTATTGCCAGTTTGAGACTATTATGAATAAAGTTGCTGTCAACATTCACATACAGATTTTTGCACAGATATAGGTTTTATTTTTCTGGGATCAATGCCCAAGAGAGCAATGGCTGGGTTGTATGATATGGCAGGCAAAATAATGAACCTCCAAATATGTCCATGCCCTAATCCCTAGAACCTGTTAATATGTTGCCTTACAAGGCAAAAGGGACTTTGTATATGTGAAAAATTTAAGATCATGAGAAGGGGAGATTTTCCTGCATTATCTTCATGGGCCCAATATAATCAAAAGGGCCCTTATGGGAGGAAGGCAAGAGGGTCAGAGTCAGGCACATATTCGAAGGCACTACGCTGCCAGCTTTGATGATAGAGAAAGGGATTGAAGCAATGAATGCAGGTAGCCTCTAGAAGCTGGGAAAAGTGAGAGACAGATTCTCCCCTAGAGTGTCCAGAAGAAACACCACTCTATTGACACCTTGATTTTAACTCATAAGACCTATTTCTGACTTCTGACATCCAGAAGTATAGATAATAATTTTGTGTTGTGTTAAGCCTGTAAGCCTGTGGTAGGTAATTTGTTATAGCATCAGTAGAAAACCTGATATACATGGTAATTGATTTTTTAACTTTAGAAGAAACTGCCAAACTATTTTCCAGAATGGATATCTCCATTTTTTAAGGTTTTACTCTTCCTTCAAGAATCAACACATAGTCTTCTTCTTTCATGAAGCCTATTCCTATTCATTTATTGAATACTTTTGAATGCCTTTTAAGTGGCAGACACTGTTTTGAGAGCAGCAAACAATGCAAAGAAGGGCCTTGCTTTTGTAGACATGAAATTCTAGTGAGGGGACATAGATAGTAAGTACAAAAACATACAAATCAAGATAATATCAGATAGAAATAAATGCCATAAAGGAAACAAAATAGCTTTAGTAGTTCCTTTAGCTTAGGTGGTTGGAGAAGGCTTTTCTAAGAGGGGAAATTTAAGCTGAGATTTGAATGTTGAGAAGGATCCAGCCATGCAAAAATCTGCAGAAGGAGTATTCTAGATAGGGCCAACAGCTTGAAACCACTGCTAGTGAGCAAAGCAGAAGAAAAGTGGCACAATGAACAAGGATGAGGAATTCTAGTAGATCAGATCTAATAGCTAGGCAGGGGATAGATCACTGAGTCCCTCCTAAGATAGGATAAGGAGTTTAGATTTATCCATTGTGGAATAGGAAAGACTGGAAGATTTCAAATAGGGGAGGGGCATGATCTGATTCATGTTTGAAAATGGCTGCTCATAAGAAGAATGGTTTGGAGGAGGCAAAAATAGAAGAGGGAAAACCAATGAAGAGATTATTGCACTGACTAGGTTATTGGTAATGGAGTTGGAGAAAAGGTGACAGATTTAGGAGTTATTCATGGGAGATAGTTAACAAGATTGGTGCTGGATTGGCTATGGGCATGAAGGAAAGAGGACTTTTTGTTTGAGACCTAGGTAATGGTGGTGTTCTTAAGTTTGGATTACTATTAGTTTGGGTATATGTGTATGATGCTGAGAGGGCAGAGATATAAAATAAGCCATTATTCATGTATTTGAGTGGAGAAGTTGTCAATTGGCAATTAGAAGTTGGCCCTGGAGACATAAATTTGGGAATGATTAGTGTTTCAATTTATGAGTTTGGATGGGATTCACCTGGAAGAATGCAGATAAAGAAGAGAGGGGGATCAAGATATTCAATTTATAGGTACAGTAGAGGATGAAGAGCTTTAAAAAAATCTGAGTAGTAGCGCTCTGTGAAGGTGGAGCAAGACCAGGACACTATCAAATCATGAAGCCAAGAAAAACAAAAATCTTTCAGAAAAGAAGCTATAGACATTTGTGTTTAAGGCTACCGAGACGTCAAACAGATTAGGAGGATGGTTGAAATTAATTAACTTGTGCCAGTTAAGTACAATGAAGGGAGAGTAGATGGGAGTGATTATAATGGTGGGCAATGGAATCTGAGCTTGATGCATCAGGAAGGAAATGTGAAGATAAATGGGGTGATAAATAGTTTAATGATGAAGTTGATGGGTCAGTAGGCTCAGTGAAACTGGAGAGTTAGAAATTAGAGTGTGAATACTGTTATTCACAGTAGAGTGTAGAGCTGTTAATGTTGGTCAAAATGGAGGATGCTTGAAATCAAGATTTGGAAAATTAATGATGAGATCAAGGTATGTATGATCCTAGGAAATATGGTGGAAGAAGTCATCACAGTAATGGAGGCCAAGGAAGAGAGAGGCCAGGCAGAATGTTAATTATGTGGCCCATATGAATATTGAAATTACTACCAACATGTCAAGAGTAGGGGTACAACAGAAGCCAACGAGCCAGGTATCAATGGTTTGCCCAACTGAATATAACCTCTTCCTCTTTGAACTTCCTTTTAAATTTTGTACCGTCTTAGTAACTCTTTCCTTATTCTTTGCCTTTTGTGTACTTGGTATTCTTTCCATCTTCTAGAATAGGCAATGGAAACCAGTTTGTTGCTATCTTCTACAGCACAAAGCACACCTTGTCCAATGTGTGGTAATGAAAGAGAAATTATAAATAGTGATCCTAGGAAGCCTTGATGTAACTGAGGGCAGAACCATTTCATTAAGAGCTAGAGCTAGTCTAGTTTGGAATAGATAGACTACAAGACAATGATTTACTTTAAGTATAACACTTTAGACAAATCATACGTCATACGACAAAGATATATGGAAACAGTCGAAATTTATTTTAGAAGGGACTTTTCAATTTTTAAATAGTATAAAAATAAACAGACATATTTCAATGCTGACATTTTACATAAGTTAATTTAAATACATATTTGTCTCAGGCACCCAAACATTCACATATACATTCCCAATTCCTAGGTTCAGACAGCAGGTTAATGTTAATAGCCAATTAGTTTTTAAATCAGTGAAGTGAACAGTTTTTCATACAAGGCTTTCTAATATTGACTATTTCTTTTTTAACCATAAACTTTTTAAACATAAAATCTTAAATAAAAATTCCCCTGAGTTATTTCTCTTTAATGAAATTTCATTTTCTCCCTCTGCCTGAGACATGCTTTTCATTATTTACACAAATACTAATGTTATCCAGGATCAGTGCTTGACTTAAAACCAGTGCTTTGCACAGAATGTCTTCTCAATAAGCTATGGTTGAATGAATTAATGGACCATCCACAGGTCCTTGAAAAATGTATAAAAGGTCAGTCTTACAACACATCCAGGCTAATGAGACAGAAAGTTTTCTGTGGGCTGGTGTATATAGTAAACCTTAAAGAGAACTTCCAACCTTATAGATCTCAATGTACCAGAGTTGGGATCCTGAAAATTTATTCACAAATCTTAATCCAATACTTTCTTATAATTCAGAGAGGTAATTTGTCAAACTCAAAAATAATTCAGAGAGGTATCCCTAAGAAGACAGAGTGATTCTGACATAATGCAAAAAAAAAAAAAAAGAAGTCAATAACTTCTGGCTTCAACTCAGTTTGTAATAATAATATCCTGACAAAACATAAATAATAATCCTCAATAAATTAAGTAACAACATACAGTACCAGAAAATGTCAGTTGACAATGAGATGTGGAAAAGAAGAAGCATTGTCTTCCTGGGAACTATTCAGGAATTGTTTGCTTTTGTTTTTGAAGGGGAAAGGACATTCATGAGAATTGGAATATAACTTTCTTCCTGTCAAGAACCTCCTACAGTTCCTTCTGAGGTATTATCCTCTTTGTAGACTTCTTTGGTTACACAGTTAAAATTCATTATGAAGTTCTCTGTCTTTCAAGCCTACCTTTTTGTCAAGGCCTGTTTCGAGGGCTTTTGTTTTCTTTTACCCCTCTAAAGAGGAGCTAAATAGTAGTCCTGAGCTGAGGTTTTCCTGAAAACTTGCAAAGGTTCAGATGAGAAAATATAGACAGAGTCCAAAGAAAGACAAACTCAGATCGTAAAACCAGGGAAACAAAATGGAAGAAATAACCTGAGCAGAAGAGGATTTCCCTTAGCACAATGGCTGAAAGAAGAAAATAAAAAGAAAAAGAAAACAGTGTGCAGGTAGTTGCTTCCAATGTATCAGGGAAGATACACTGTAAGTATCAATAGTACAGAGAGAAAGTTGCAGCATTTTGTCATCTTCCAAAAACATTTCAACGTTCAAACATCTTTGACTTCGTTCTTATTCTAACAATCTAAATTGAAATTCAAGTAAAAAAGATGTCAAATTCATCTCCCATTGCTTTATAAAAAAGAAGGAAAACTGGTTTTCCCTTGAACTTGAAGAAAAGACACCTTTAAATTACAGACATGAAAATCTTCACATGTGTAACCCCTTCTCCTTAACAGAAGGCATTAAGTCACGTAAGGACTTTCATATAAATATTAAATAAGTAAAAGAGATTGTTCATATAAATAAATAAATATGATCAATAGGCTTCTACAGTTCAGTTGAACGTCCTTTCAGTAGTACTGTAGGATTAATATCATCCAGTCCAGAGTGGGAAGGGCTTGCATTGATGGTGACTGTCTTGGTGGGTTCCGGGTCTTGAACACTGAACGAAGTAGAAGGACAGCCTTTCACGTTATTGCAGATAAGAGACTGAATTGAGGCAGTGTTGATGATTTTAAAACCTACTTCTCCACCAAAAGTGCTAGGCTTCCAGTACTGAGGAGAACATATAGGATTGCCCATAAGTCCCTTCAAGGAGAAAGGTGCTCCAAGTTCTACCATGGTCTCACCAAAGATGGCGTCTGGACGAGGCTTCTCTACCAGAAGGGCAGGATACAGCTCCATGGCATCAACGTCACCATAGAGGGCTTCTAACTCCGCAGCCATTTCCTTCTCGCCTGTGAAGGTGACAAAGACAGAGATGCAACCGATGTAAAACTTGACAGAATAAAAACGATAGTTTTACCCCTTTGCTCAATCTGCGTGCAGCTTCTCTGATATTTCCATTTGACCTTAGAATCTTTCTCACCTGTAAGTTCTTCAAAGGATGCATAGGGCTTCATCAGAAAGCGTTTGCGGTACTCATTCAGAGACTGATATTTCATCTGCCTGCTCTGGTCGATTGAGGCCTTTGCTACATGTTGTACTGCAGCTGGGAGATTCCTACCACCAGCAACCTGTGGAAAATAAATTATATTATAAGACAGAAACTTGAGGCATCTTTACAATTTCTATTTTAAAAGCATCCCTTGGGTACAAAGTAGGAAAGACCTACACTCCTGGCTGAGATCTAAACTTTGAAATATTTCTTTCTGTAATCTGTCAGATTACAGAAAGTTGTTGAAAATATCTATATTTTAAGGTATGATGACGTATTGCCATTTGATAACTCTAGACTAAAAGCTTTGACGTTTCAGAAAACGTTAGGCTTCTTGTTTCAAGAAAAGAATTTTACAAGCAAGATAATCACTTGTTTAGTAAGTTTAACGAAAACCGTTTCTGTGGCAGAAATTCTAGTTTTGACTAGTCCTTGATTTTGTTTTGTTTTTCAATACTAATGCTTACCCTCCCAGCAATTTGCCTGCTGAATGATTCAACAAACTGGGTCAGCCCATGTTCCATTAATATCGAGTTGTTGTAGAGAAACTGCCGATAGTTGTACTCCTGATCTTCAATTTGAAAGGTGTCAGGCAGAAGGGGATGCCAGTGGTAGAGCGTGTTAAACTCAGCAGCAATACGGTTCTGGTACTGGAATTGTTGGTTGAAAAGCAGCTCTGGGTCAAACTTCAGTTTAAAGTGATAGCCACTCAAGTGCTGTACATAGTCTTCTATCACGATCTTAATAGTTTCTCCTATTTGCACAAAATAAAGAACGTAGAACATTTCATTCTTCCTGATCACTAACTTTCAAGCAACGGAAATGCAGTTTCTTTAATTGGCTATTCCTTGACTTCTGCTTTTTCCTTTTTCCCATCGCGTCAAAAGGTAGTTGTAGTACAATCATGCTCAAGGATGCAGTTCATATGGAGCATGTGATTTTGCTTTCAGGACCCCCACCCCCCGCCCGCTGCCCTGCCCAAAGGATTTCTTCAAACACAGCAGAGGTAACAAACTAGTTTTATCCCCAGGGAAGAGGTTTTCTTTAAATGATTTTCTCATCTTCCTTACCTATGAGTATCAGCCTGCTCGTCTGGAACAACTGCTCATCATCCCATTCCGGATGCTCCTGTTTAAGCACATCACACACTCTGTTGTGCTCTCGAAGCCAAATCGTGGCATACATCATCAGGCCAGGCACCAGGCCGAACACCTCCTGCCCCACAGCAAACCGCAGGTGTTCAGGGACATGAGGGGGATAGATCATCTCCACCTGAGAATCTTTGACTGTGGGAGGATACACCTCTCCATCAATTACCTTAAGAAAAAAAGTAATAAGTACACATTAATTAAAAAGTTAAGAAATGAATTTTAATCAGAGATTTAAAATATAAGTGGGGAGTCATAATTAATTCTTAATATTCAAATGCAACAAACCTGATATTTCAGTTTTCCATCCTTGAAAAGGCGCAGTTTATGCTGTCTATCCAAAGTTTCACCATAAACATGATTTAAATCCACCTAGAAGAGTATGGGAAAATTTCAATTTGTTGCTGTTGAAGTTGTTCTTGTGTAAAGTGTCTATGATATAATTTATCATTAAATAATGTGATGATGTAGCTTGCTTTGATTAAAATTTTTCAATAAAACCCTTTTCATAGCCACAAAATACTAAATTAGTTTATCTACTGAAGCTACAAACCTATGTATGCCTCATGTTTAAGAGTATCAGTATCTCATATGGAGCTTATAAATATATCACATGCTTCACTATAATTATATGACTTTTCCTTTAAAAAACAACAGAAAATTTATTATT
>NW_017731372.1:3592576-3593695 GCF_001890085.2 Hipposideros armiger
TGCTGACATGTTTTACACGTCTCATGTATTTCAAACGTATCATGTTTGATTTTTCGTGACGACCCTTAGTCTATACGCAGCACCTACATACCTTCAATTTTTAAAATTTTTATTTACTGAATGAAATACAGCTATAGTCAGTGTACATACCTGTCACTTCTGTTTATAGATAAGTTGTGCTTAGAAAGAAGACACACTGTTCTCCACACCACCACTCCCTCCTTGCTTAGAGAGGAAAGGGGTAAATTCCTTTCCACAATACTGCTCCTAAGCAATTATCCTGGAAAAGCAGTCAGTTGGGGCTCCAGCTATCGTCTCTACATTTCCTCTCCTCTGATCAACAAGGGAAGCAGAGGTGCCCGGGATCTGCCAGGATGCCAAATGTTCAGAACATCGACTTTCATGCATTTCTTTCTTTACTGTGTGGTTTCCACTGTTTTGGTCACCAGCCAGCCCCAAACAGGAGATACACATAAGAGAAAGACGATTTTTAAAGTTTGCTTTTTTGTCTTTCTGCCCCCTTTTCCAAGATGATGTGGTGCGACAAATTGGGACAAAATTGTATTTGTGGCTGATTTTTCTATTCTTAATTTGGAACATAGTTTGATGAGGAATTGGATGGCATGGAGGAAAAGGGTGATTGGAATAATTTTGAATTTCTCCATCGTTTGCTTTTTTTTAGCATCTAACTTTTGGGGGTGGTGGGGAAGGGCATGTGAAGGTGAAATACTTAAAAGAAATTGCAGCAGCAAAAGTAGAGGATAAAAAGTTTAATGAAACCATACATTCTTAGCATTCATGGAAAAGGACAGCATAAAACCTGAAATAAAATTACACCAGATACCACAATTTGTGAAAGTCTTAAAGGAAAAAAAAGGGACTCATTTGGAATTTATTTTTTTTTTTACCATTTTGCTTAATGTCCACATTATCTGGTTCTACATGAGACACAAATAACTAAAGTTCCATTTCATCCAAGGAGTTTTTCTCCTCCTCTAGTCGTATTTAATCATTCCATTTATATCACTTCCATTTATTATACTGAGTCTTACATGAAATGTCAATTAAGAGCATAGATTTTTAAATAATTTAATTAAATCCAATTTTCTATTTCATTGT
>NW_017731372.1:3596520-3597650 GCF_001890085.2 Hipposideros armiger
TGAAGAAATACCAAATAATATCCATTTCTAAGTTTTAGAAAACATTAATCTTTCTTTTTCTCAAATAACTCAATTCCCTGATAGATTTTTCTTTTTCTTCATTTTTCATGGTTGCATAGTGTAACTACTCAGATGAGCCAAGGTAAATTGAATACGGTCTTTCTGTTGGCGCTAGGAATCTCCAGAGAGGATGAGGAAGTATAGGAGAGTGTAAACAGTGTGAACTGGGGTGGGCATGGTGAGAACACATCCACCAATTAAATATCAGGTTAAGGACTGCCAGTTTCTGATCTGGCATATAAGGAGCTTGGAAGTCACCAATTCACCCTAACAGCAAATAAAACTGAACGAACTGAAAACTCAACACTCTAATAAGTCCTTCAGAGAAGTGAGGTGACAAGAGAAAACACTGCCCCCGAAATTGGAGCGATAGGCCATCCTGAGAAGCCATCCAGAGAACTTAGCAGAAATCCACAAATAGAAACCTCTATGTGGGCCAGCACCCGGGTAGGAAACCCTGAAGTGTAATTGATGAATTGCTGGTTGCTCAGTGTGGATAAGTTTGCAGGTTAAAAACTCAGGGACGGCTTGGAGCACACTCTCATGTGTTTTACTTCCAGGTCGTCACAGTGACTATCAGAAGAAAACAAAATCTCCTTGGGGGATTGGCAGGGGAAGGGGAAAAGTAACCATTTTTAAATATGCCAGAGTTTTCCGGTTTTTTAAAAAAACGCCTGCACTCATGAGGAACTATTTTACCAGAGCCTAAACGTTTGTGATTTTATCAGAACTTAACTGACCTGGGGGAAAGGAAATACCCAACTCCAGCGCCCTCTAGCCTTCCACACATGAGAAGCGTAGTACCCAAATACTCCTCTGGCCATCTTTTCCACATGACATGTCACAAGTGCCTCTCAGGCCCCCATGGGAGTTGGGGGCCTCAGAGGCACTTGTGACATTCCCAGTCAGAGGCATAAACTCACTAAGACTGAGCCCTACTCATTGGACTATAGAATGCTTTCTCCTCATACCTTATCACACATTACTAAGGGCCTGTCTGCCAGAGTTCCTTTCACCCAGTACACATGGCTAGCTTTCCACAAAAATTTACAAGGCATGCTAAATGGCAA
>NW_017731372.1:3598755-3601163 GCF_001890085.2 Hipposideros armiger
TTGGGGCGTCAGGGAATATATATAGGAACTCTCTGTACTTTCTGCTCAATTTTGCTGTGAACTTAAACTGTTCTAAAAAAATAAATAAAATGTATTAATTAAAGAAAGAACCTCAGCCTCTAAATAAGGACTTTTGATTTTATCTGTTTTCCTTTTTACTTGTTCACATATTAATTCCAGTGCCCTCACAGATGTTTCACTTCATTTTTAGTGATGTAAGAAAACAACTTCCACCATGTGAACCACAAGACTGTTTTTGCTAAAGACGATGGATATTTGTTTGCCTACTTTTCATAATCATTGGTAAAAATCTTAAAGATTGAATGCTGCCGGCTGAATAATGTCAGATGCTCATTTCTTAACTTATTTCTCACTCTGCCCTAGGGACAATGATTCCCTTGCAAGCATCTGAAGCATTTATTCCTTCTCTCCTTCCTCTCATATTCAGAAATAGCACTCATGTAAGGCCATTTTCCTCATTATTTTTTGAAACTACTCTCTTGTCTTAGTGGTTTGCTTCTAAGCAAACTTTTTCTTTTTCATTTGCTTCAACAAGAGCTTCAAGTGTTCTTGCCTCTAAAAGCTGTCTCTACCCTGTAATCTAATCTGAGCCACATACCCTCTCTCCAGCTGTCCCCTGGATTTTTTCTTATGACCATACTAAAAACCAAGCTTATTCTGAATAGAAAGTTGTTTTTTGTTAATATTATCCATAGGAGTTAACAGGCTCACAATCCACTCAAGTTTATTATTTATTAGCATTTATCAGCATCTCACATGCTTCATGTTATATTTGCATATTTTGTTTACTATTGGTCTACCCTACCAAATATGTAAATTCCATGAAGATGAGGGTTTTGTATGCTTTTTTCACTATTATATTCAAAGTGCCTAGAATAGCACTACTAATGATCAATAAATATGCATTTATTGAATCTACTGTGAAATCAACTTTAAAACTTAGATTACCTTTATTTCATCTTGTAGTCATTTCCTAAAATTGAAATTCTTACATTGAACATATCTACATTTTTAAAGCTCTTTTTTTACTGCACTGGTGATGGCAGACCCTGATAGAGTCACTAGCTGTGATGCCTGGAACTTCTGTGGCCATCTTGTACAAGTCAACATATTCATGATAAAAGAAGGGAATGTTAAAAAGAACCTGGTACTTGATGGCATTATTGAGATACAGCCCTGACTGATTTCTCCTAGAGTTTATCTTACCTATGGATTTCTAGTTAAATGAGTTCCAACAGCTACACGTAAAGCTGTTAGGCTAAACATATGTCAACTTTACTAGTTTTTGAACATACACTCTTAAAAGTGATGTTAGCCATCACATCCCATCTGTCAAGTCTAACAGGTCCTTGCTCTTTAAATAATATCTAAAATCTTTGCAATGGCCTACAAGGTCCTGCCTACCTCTACAACTTTTTCTCACACTACTCTTTCTCCTTTAATGTGATCCAGTCACACTGGGCTTTGTGTGTCTTAATAACATCTAACTTTTTGCTGCCCAAAGGCCTTTGCACCTGCTGTTATCTTTACCCAGGGTGGTTTTCCTCTACATAGCTGGATTTTTTTTTTTTATTCTCAGCTACCAGGTCAAATATCGTATCCCCTAGTTACTCCCTCCATTATATATTCCTGTTTACTTCCTTCATTATACTTTTTAAAATCTAATTTTTAAAACTTATTTATTTACTTGCTTATTGTCTCTCTTCCTCTCTCAAACATACTTATCATGCAGGTATGACATTTGTCTTTTCAGTTCACCAGTGATCTCTAACATAGTACAGTACCTACTATATGTGCCTAATTTATGGTCTGTGCTCAAAATAGTAAACAAATGAATAAAAGTATGTGATGGTCAAGACAAAAGTTACATAAAAATGTTGACTAGATAAAATAATTTTAAATACTTGTTTTTTTAACATGCTCATAATAAGCAAAATTAAAAGAAAAATCCCACCAAGAAAATTTATTTGGTAAATAATTATAATATTTATTAAATAAAAAACACTGGCAAATGAAAAAAAAATCAAACACACCAATACCTAAACAGACAAAAGCCGTGATCAACTCAACCAATAAAGAATTGCTTAGCAATCAGAGGAAAAAAATAGTTTGCACTAAGATGCAATAAAATGCAATTAAAACCAAGAGATCATTTTTCTTGAAAATGTAATAATTTAATAATAAATAAGTACTATTAATGTGTTCATGTATTGAGTTATCACTACATACCAAGAACTGTTAAATTTTTTGCATCTTTACATACATAACTGTAATGGAGTAAAAATGGTCACAGTTAGAAATGATTACGGAACAGCAAGAAGCCCAGGGTGTCTGGGGAGGAAGGGAGTCAATTTTGAGAGATGAGGTCTGAGAGACGGTGGTATCTG
>NW_017731372.1:3602928-3614120 GCF_001890085.2 Hipposideros armiger
AGGGCAGTGTCACTGGCCCTCATATGTGGGATCCGAACCGGGGCCCTCTGGTGTCCCAAGCCAGTTCTTAACCATCGCGCCACTCGGCCGGCCCCCTAACCAATTTTTTAATGTAAAAACTGATTTAGAAAAATAAAACAAAAACAGTAAAGTGGCTTAATGGGTGTATTTAATATTTGCTAGGCAATTTATTGTTAGTGTCCAAAATTTAACTTCAAGCAATCCTAATACATTAAGGTAAATCTTCTATTTTGTATTTCTTCATTATATGCAATATCTGTTCTTTTTTATTACAGTATATATTTTCACAAAGTACTCACTAGGTGTCTTCTGTGAATAGGAGATACAAAGCTTATATCTGAGTCAGAATTCAGAGTTTGGTTTTGAATCAAGCAAATCAACCAGTGAAGGACTGATTCTATGAGTATATGTACATGTACTACTGCACGTAGTTGTAAATCTCTGGCTCACAGGAATTATTCCATAGATATTTGGCAAATGACAGATTATATGTAGCTTTTATTCTTTTCTATTCTTGGAACTGTGTTCACTCACTCATCTATTTGCACTATAGGCATTAATGATGATCGCTAATTCCCAAATATAAGGGCCCTGCTTATGTTGTAAAGGGGAAGGTGGAAGATAAACCAATGTGGAAGAAATACATATGTCTACAAATTGAAGTAAGTTATGTGAAGGCAGTGAACAAAGTTTCATGATTGAGAATTACAGGCTGGTTGGGGAGGGTCTGTTTGTGCTAACACACCTTTGGTGAACTGTCTTATGAATAAATGAACCACTAAAACATACTATGTGGTAATTTTAGTACAAACTTTTTGAGCTTTATAGCAAGAAGCTCTGTAGTAAGAAGACAAAGAAAGCTAAGATATCTACTTATGTCATAAAACATTCCTTCTTTTATACAGTTTAGTAGAAAACATTATTACCATGGAGTTGTCACTCTTTTCTAGGCCAATAATTGTTGAAAGGGAAAAATAGCTAGTACCAAATACTTATTGTGTTCCAGCAATTTAAGACAATAAGTCAGGATTATTTATAGCGCTTTCATGAACACTTGTGTAATTGTTCATTTTATTACAGCATTTATTGAATATCTATTTGAGATGAGGCATAGCTTAGAGTGCAATTTAACTTCACAACAACTCTGACTGATGCCTATTTTAAAGTTCTATTCTGTGGATAATAATACTGGGCCTCAGAGAGGACCATGGCCTAGTAAATTACAAACCTGAGGTTTAATTATTTACATATTTGCTTTTCCAACTATAAAAAATAAGGACTCTATGTGGTTAAAAGTATGGGCTCTGGATTTAGGTTGTGCTAATTTCTTGTTGTCTGGCCTTGGAAAAATTACTTAATTTCTTTGTGTATTAGTTTTCCCAACTGTAAGTGGGGATTGAAAAAATACGATAATAGACGTCGAACACCTGGAGCAGTGCCTAGTGTATCTTCAACACTCTGTAAACCTTAGATGTTTTATATTGATATGTATTTAGATGTTCTTAATATTCATCACAGTTGATGAATATTATTTCTGAAAACAAATTTATACTACGTGATTAATATTTGTCGACTCACCAACTCACAATTTATTTTTAGCTATCTCTCCTAATCAGGAGACTCATAACAGATGAAATCTAACTAAAAGTCTGTTTTGTGCCAAAGAGAACACCTGACTGCCATCTGATAGGTGGCATTCTAGCAGCCTCCGGTACTAACTAGGGCTAAATCTTTGTTAATACTTTTAATCTCTCGGGCCTGAGTTTCCTCATCAAAAATACTTTCTAAAGTTTATTCCAGCTTTAAAATTTTCTGTGATGCCTCTACTAGAGGTTAATAACCAAATGAGAAAGTAACCAAATTTGAAAATGTATGTAAATTAAGAAAATCTACATAGCTATATATAATGTAAACTTAGACATTTTTTAATTAAATTGAAATTAGAAAAGTGCTAAATTTAAAGAGTGCTGAGAACCAGCAATAATTATTACAAATGTAGACTCTAACTAAATATGATGTAACTATTCTGATAGCTTTTTAAGAAGGGTAAGAGTCAGAAACTCTTTTAATGGATGAGGTTAAAAATGTGACAAACATCTTTGATAAAACAACAGAAATTTAGCAGGAGATCCTCTCTAAGTTTTTATTAGGTTTTTACTTGACTTTTATTTTTATCAAACATGAGAATACTGTACTCACTGTTCTGCACCATACATCTATCAATATGAAATGTCTTGAATATAGTTCTTTATCAGCACATCCTACCACCTCCTTTTTAACAGCTGCTTAGTACTCCATTGTACCCATCTGTGATTAGTTTTTAGTTAGTTTCCATATTTACAGACTTTATATTGCTTCCAGTCTTTTACCATTGTAAATAATGCTGCAGGTAATTTCTATCACAAATATTTTGCTCATCTATGTAAATATAACTATAGGAAAAATTCCGAGCTATACAATTAGAAAGTCAAAGGACATTAAAAATGTTGATAGATATTAGCCAATTGGTTGAAAGGATTCTTCATATTTTAAGGAAACTGAAATTTAATTCTGTCATAGTCATTCATTGATTTATTTATTCATTCAACATCTTTTCCCCAGTGTTATTTTATATTAGTTTTAGGTGTACAGCATAGTGGTTAGACATTTATATAATTTACAAAGTTGTCCTCCCCATAAATCTAGCACCCACCTGGTACCGTATATAGTCATTGCAATGTTATTGACTATATTCCCTATGCTGTAATTTGTATCCCCATGACTATTTTGTACTAATTTTGTACTAATTTGTACTCTTTAATCCCTTCATCTTTTTCACCCAGCCCCCAATCGCCCTCCCATATAGCAACCATCAGTTTGTTCACTATATCTATGAATCTGGTTGTTCTGTTTGTTCATTTATTTTGTTTTTTAGATTCCACATATATGCAAAATCATATGGCATTTGTCTTTCTTTGTCTGACTTATTTCACTTAGCATAATACACTCTAGGCCCACCCATGTTGTCACAAATGGTAAAATTTCATTCCTTTTTTATGGCTGAGTAATATTTCATTGTACATATGTATCACCTCTTCTTTATTCAATCGTCTACTGATGGGCACTTAGGTTGCTTCCATATCTTAGCTATTATAAATAATGCTGCAATGAACATAGGGGTGCATATATCTTTTTGAATTAGTGTTTTGGATTTCTTTGGATACTCAGGAAAGGAATTGTTGGGTCATAGGTGGTTCTAGTTTTAATTTTTTGAGGAACCTCCATACTGTTTTCCATAGTGGCTGCTCTAATTTGCATTCCCACCAACAGTGGGAGGGTCCCCTTTCTTCCACATCTTCATCAATACTTGTTGTTTGTTGATTTATTGATGATAGCCATTCTAACCATATGAGGTGATATCTCTTTGTGTTTTTTTTTTTTGCATTTCTCTGATGATTAGTGACATTGAGCATCTTTTCATGTGTTTCTTGGCCACCTGTATGTCCTCTTTGGAGAACTGTCTTTCAGGTCTTCTGCCCATTTTTTAATTGGGTTGTTTGTTTTTTTTGGTGTTAAGTTGTATGAGTTCTTTATAACTTTTGGACTTTAGCCCCTTCATTCAACATATTTTAACTGGCCATCTGTTGACTCTAAGGGATTGTTATATGTATGTACCTACATATGTATGTATAGAGAGACAACAGTGAATAAAATGCAAATCTGAGACCATTCAATGGACTTGAATGACAAAAGTCATATATTTGGAAAATGATTGTTTGCATTTGCTCTTCTTCGCCCTGAGCCAAGGTTCTTCCGAGGTACTTTTGCTGTGTGGTAGGTGCCACAGGGCACTTCCCAGATGCCGCTCAGAACTGAGGAACTCCTTTCCCCAGCTGCTGAGAGTTAATGGCTAACCCCCTTGCTGAGTGAGATTCCTGAATTTCAGTGACTCCCTCCTGCTCAGTACTACTCCCTTTCCCACTCTAAGGATTCTGTTCCAGAGATTATTCTTTGGGAAACTTACTTTGGGAAAGTCTCCATCTCAGAGACTGTTTTTTGAGGCAGCTGAAAGAGGACACTGTCTGTTTAGACCCGGCAGGGACCCTGGAGCTGGGGGTCAGACATTCACGGTGAGAGTTGAGGCTGTTTGCATGGGCCTTGGCTCTCCTGGAGTTGTTACTACCTCTTTCTCATGGACAGTGTGGTGGTTCATGTTCCCTGTGGGGGAGATACTGTCAAGAAAATGAGAATGAGCTTTACTATCTCCCTTTCTGCTTTACCCGGGGTTTTGCTTCAGGAGCAGCTCAGACTTTCCCAGGGCAACCTCCTGCTGGAAATGCTCCCATTGTGTTTTTATCCGACGTAATCATGGCAATTATACATACATATGTGCACACATAAGCATAAATATATATATAGCATATATATTTATATTTGTAGTTATTTATATGTTTTTATTTGTATATATATATAGTTGTTGTCATTGTTTAGAATGTCTTATTTTAAAGCATTCATATTTGTCAAACTTTTTTATAGCTTTTATGGTTTGAGTATGAAAAATGGCCTCCCCATTAAAATCTTGTCATGTTTTCATATACAACTTTTACTTTTTTATTTTACTTACATTAAATATTTGGTATATTTGGAATTTATCATGCTCTAAGGAATTAGGTAGGACCACAGCTTTTTATCCCCATTTATCCACTAGCCAAACAGTTACCAAAACAGATAGCCAAACTATCCATACATTGCATAGTTTGCCATTTTTCACTGTGGCAAAATGCTGCCTTATTAGATATAAATTCCTCTCTCTTTTGGGTCTCTTTCTGAATGCCTCTATTGTGTTGATCTGTTTATTAGCGGATGTTATACTGCTTTAATTACTGTAATTATACAACAAGTTTAAATATTCATTACTTCTTTATTTACCAGTTATTCCTGTAGTTATTTCTCTCTCTCTTTTTTAATTGGGGATTTGGGGGTGGGGAACAGTGTTGGGGGAATTGGGCAGGGGTCCAGCCAAGTTGTTGTTCTTCAATCTTAGTTGTGGAGGGCGCCATTCGGCAGCTCGTGGCCTCTAAGCTCAAGGTGCTGTGTTACAGTCTTAATTGTGGGTGGACATAGCCACCATCCCATGCGGGAGTTGAACCAGCAGCTTTGTTGTTAAGAGCGCATGCTCTATCCACTGAGCCACCTGGGCGGCAGCTCAGTTTAAGGTGCCGAGTTCAATCTTAGTTGCAGGCTGGCATACCCACCATTGAACAGGCAGTCTTGCTGTTACACCAACTGAGCCATCCTGCTACCTATTGGCAGCTCAGCGACAGCTCAACTCAGGCGCAGCATCACTGGCCCATGTGGGAATCAAGCCGGTGGCCCTGTTGCTCAGAGCTCAAGCTCTTAAGCCAATTCTTAACCAGCTGAGCCACTCGGCCGGCCCTATTGTTATTTTTCTACATAAATTTTATAGTAGGTTTGTCTTGTTCTCTCAAAAAACATATTTGTATTTTTATTAAGGTTTCATTGCATTTATAAAATAACTTAAGGAAAATAAACAGCACTGAGTCATCTTTTCCAAAAGAAAAATGTATGCATTGCTATTTACTCAACTTTATTTAATGTCTCTTCGGCTATAGTTTACATCACATAGTTCTCAGACATTTAAGTTTATTCCTGTTTATTTTTTGTTATTTTTGCTATTGCAAATAAAATCTTTTCTACACTACATTTTCTTAAGTGGTTGTAAGGGAAGTTAGTGTAGAGAAGACATTGATGGTGATATTTGTATATTGACTTGTAAATAGACAGCTTAATTATTTTTTAATTTACAATTGAATATCAATTAGATACCCTTGAGTTCACAGACATACAGTCATACCATCTGAAATAAGTGACATTTTCTCTCTTGTTCTTCAATTTTTATCTCTTCTTTTTTTCTACTTAGTTTGTCCAGTTCTTCATAAATTATGGTAATAATTAGATATGATGCAATTTGAGTTTGAAAAAATGTTTTTTATTTTGTTAAAGAAATTACCCTTTCCGTTTTATGAAAATTATTTTGAATCTGTAATGGATGTTTAATTTTATCATATCTTTTTGGCATCTATAATGATGATTAAATGGCTTATTTCCTTTGACCTTTTAATGATATTAATTATAGCAGTAGACTTCTTAATAATGAAAAACCTTCTTTGGGAAAGCCCTCTGAGTCATGGTGAATTATTCTTTTTATAAGCTCTTGCCATTAAATGGCTTTTACATTAATATTGATAACATGTGAGATTGATCTATACTTTTAAAAGATATCTCTGTCAACTTTTCTTACCAATGTTGTATTGTGTATCAGTTTGGATTCTCAATTGGAAGAAATAGAAGCTTTTTCTGACTAACAGTAGTAGAAGATGGATTCATGAAAGCATTTGGGAGGCTCAGAGAATCTCTGGAAACACTGAAAACTAGTCTAGTAGGCTACACAGCCAAAAGCAATGCCCCCAAGACACTTTCCATGATGGTATGGAGAAGAACACAGCACTCTGCCAATGCTGAGTACCAGACATTGGCTTGAACCATGCATACAAGGAACACAGCATTGCCAATGGCACCGCCGGATCTGCTGCCACTGCTGTCTCTGGAAATCAGAAATGGCTGCAATTCTGCTGCCTGTTGTCGGATTTTGTTTGACATGGGCTCTGGTTCTTGAATCGCTGGCAGATTCACAGTCTATGCTGTGGACATTTGGTGTGGAACCTAGATTTTATGCCTAGCTTTAGCTGCAAAGGAAGCTGGGAAAGCAACTACCTGGCAGTTCTGGTTTCTACAGTGAAAGTGACCCACTTGGTGAATGGAGGACACCTCAGTCCACGCAGAGGGTTCCCGTGTTGACAGGCAAAACTGGAGGCCCTGGTCCATGAGAAATTGGAAAGGACTGGGACAAGTAAAATATTATTTAAATTATTTGAGTAATTGATATAATTTATTTGTGAAACTGTGTAGATCTGGTACCATTTTAGGAAGTAAGTCTTTGACCACTTGCTCATTTTTGTTTTCCATTAAAATCAGTCTGAATTTACCTTTTTTCCCCCTTTCAGATATGGTATTTATATTTTCTGAAAACAAAAGATTTTCAAGTTTTAGGGTGTGGTTTTAGGTGTACTGATAAAGTTTTGATAATTTACTGAACTTTATTATCATTCATTGATTTTTGTCCATTTTTTTAACCACTTTATTATGAAAGTTTTCAAACACACAGCAAAGGCAGCAGAATTTTACAGAGAACTCACCATCCAGATTCTACCATTTTAAAAAATACTTTCTCACATTTCTATCCATCTATAAATTTATCTACACATCCATCCATCCAGTTTATTTTTTTCATGCATTTTAAAGTAAATTGTAAAAATAAGTTCACTTTCTATAAACACTTCAGCATGCATATCATTAACTAGAGGTCAGTGCTCATTCAGAGCTTTTTTTCCCTCTTTTTGAGGTAAAATTGTATATAATGAAGTACAGAAATCTTAAGTGTGCATTAGCTCAAGTTTGATAAATTGGTACACTGGTATAATACAGGCCATATTAAGATACACAGTGTTTCCATCCCCTTAGAAAGTTCCCTCATGCCCTTCCTAGTCAGTTTTCAACTTCCATCCTTAGAAGCCTCCATTATTCTGATACTTGTCCACCATAGTGTGGACAAAAAAAAACGGTTCTATGGAAAGTAATCTCACAGGGTGATGTGATCAGAAATTCCTAACTGGGCAGGTCATGGTGAATAGTCACACCCCAGGCATATAACTTCTTTAGTAAAGGGCTTTATCTTTGCCTTAAGCAAGTGCTGTCCATTTTCTCTGTGCATCTAGATTAACACACCTTTGCAAAGCCCCTTTTTGGATCCCTCCTGCTAAAGTGTGACCATTTTCAAGAAAGCACATAATCTTAACTATTTTGTAATCCAGTCCCTCCCTTGCTTTCTTCCACCTTTATGCAATCTTCCTCACATTCCTTCGTTAATCTCAAATGCAAAGAATATGCTGTAGAACAGTTATTCTCTGGAGCATTTGAGATCTTGCTCCCCAGCATATGTCATCAGTTTGGGGCCAAATGAACTCTTATAAAAATTCTCTACACATTTGGACATTCTTATACTGATAATACTTTAGTTTGCCTGTTTCCTAAATGGAATTAAATAGTATGTGCTCTTTTGTGTATGACTTTTTTACTCTGAGCATGTTTTAGAGATTTCTTCATGTTGTTGCATGTATCAGTTACATGTAGCCTTCCTTTTTATGACTATGAAGTATCATAATATACCACATAATATGACACTATAAAGTGTCATATTAGGAATATACCAACTTTCTTTACCCATTCTCCTATTGATGCACACCTGGGTATTGCCAGTTTGGGGAGATTATTATTATTAAATCAGCTATAAAGCATTCTTACACAACTCTAGTTATGGGCATATATTTTCATTTCTCTTGGGTTTTTGTCAATTTTTAATAAATCCTGCATTACCACTTAAAAAAGTCATGTCTTGTATTTCTTTGTTATTTAGTAACATTAAATAGTATCCATCTATTTTTAGCCTATCGATGATAGATTAGGTAAGTGTTATGGGTTGAATTGTGTCTCCTCCAAAAGATGTTGAAGTTGTAACCTCCAATACCTATGTATGTGACTTTATTTGGAAATAGGGTCTTTGTAGATGGTTAAATTAAGAAGCTCTAAATCCAGCATGACCCTTTCCTAACAAAACAGGGAAGTTCAGATGCAAAGGTAAACACAGGGAGAATGACATTTGAAGATTGGAATTATGCTGCTACAAGCCAAAGAACACCAAAGATTTCTGGCAAACCACCAGAAATGAAAAGAGAGGCACAGAACAGATTCACTCCTATAGCCTTAACAAGGAACCAACCTACCGATACCTTGATATCAAACTCTCAGCCTCCAGAATTGTGAGATAATAAATTTCTCTTGTTCAAGCCACCCAGTTTGTGGTACTTTGTTACAGCAGTCCTAGCAAACTAATACTAAGGTAAGTTTTTTTAAGATTGTTTTCTGTGTGTTGATTCTTTCTTTTTATACTTATTTTTTCAATCACAGTTGACATGCAGTATTATATTAGTTGTATTGATGCTTATATTCAATTTATTTTAATTTTGCTCTATACTTTTCAATACTTTTTTATTTCATGTACCGTATTTGCCGGCGTATAAGACGATTTTTTGGCCCTGAAAAATATGCCTCCAAGTGGGGGGTCGTCTTATACGCCAGGTACACTTCAGATAGACTGCCCATAGTGCTTGCCCCGTGCCATAGTGGCCTCCCGATGCCCGCCCACTTCATTCCACATACCGTTCATTATAAATTAAAATGTTGAAATCAAATCTGATATTGTTTTACCTTTTATTTGGTGTGTGGAAGGTGTGCGGAAGAGGGGGTAGTCTTATACGGCGAGTATATAACAAACTCTGTATTTTGAGTGGAAATGTTAGGGGGTCGTCTTATACGCCCAGTCGTCTTATACGCCGGCAAATATGGTATAAAGATTCACAACAAATGAATCTTCCTTTTACTTGGCCTCTATTACAACGTTTTGGTTTTTTTTTTCATTTAATGCTTTTTTGTCTTGTATTCAATTTTAGTTGATATTAATATTTTTACCAGTACTTTCTTTTGGTTTTCGTTTACCTGATTCATCATTTCCTGTTCTCATACTTTTAGTCTTCCTTAGTTTTTTTAAAGTATGTGTTTTACAGATTGCGAATACATAGGTTTTGTTTTTATGATCTAACTGGGGTTATACACCTCTTAACTTTTAGACAACAAATATACTTAGCTCTGATAAATTTTGAAATCTCTTTCCAAAATGCTTTTGATTCCGTGTGATATTTTAAAGTTCAGTGATTTTAATATTATGTGTATGTGTTGTTAGTACTTGGTGTCACCAATTCATTTCTAATTTGAGAACTATTGTATAATTTGGAAGCATGATTTCTATCTGAGGTGATACCTCCCCCAAATCCAAAAGTTCCCTCGTCTATACGAGATTCACATACCTGGTTAATCATCGAATATATTGGAAATTAAATATATGTATATACATATTTAAAGTAATAAACACAAAAGGCACGTATGACGGAAGATGAAGTAAAATAATGTAATAAGTGTGTACATTTTTCAGACTTCACGATACTTAATCTCTCAGCAGCACAAGTTGCTGTTGATCTTTTCCTCTTTTAAATTGCCCTTTTTTTAGGACTTTTAGAAACAACACGCTCATGGCCTTTCTCCTCTATCTCTGAATATTCTTCATCACTCATCTTTTTAAGTTCATCCTCACTTATTTTGTCCTATTTTGTCCCTCCTCCACACTTGACCCTAGGTCTTCTCTTCTCCATTTTTTGCTCTCTCTCTCTAAGCTCAGTTATATGCAGACAGCTCTACTAGTTACATCTCTAGCTCAGACTTCTTTGAGCTCCAAACTCAAAAATTGAAAGGCCTGCTATTTGCACTTAAATGCTATAGTGATACCTCAAATTTGGCATGTGCTAGTTGGAACTCCTCTGCCCAGTCCCCTACCCACTGCGCCAAATCTGCCTGTCTTTGTTCCCATTTTGAATGAATTATAGCACTATCCATCTAGTTATACAAGCCTTCCTTTAAGATTTTACTTCCTAAATATCTTAGTATTTGTGCAATTTTTTTTTTCACATCCACCACCACTATCCTGGCTCAAGCCATAATCTCCTCTCACTTATACTTTCTTTTTGCCTTGTTCCTATATGCTCTTCTTTGCCACCAGAATGATGTTTTTCAAATAGCAACTTGACAAGTCATCCCCTTACTTAAAATCCTTCGATGTTTATAGGTACTCTTATGATGAAGAAAAGATTCTTCACATGACCTACACCTGGCTTTGCATAACCGGGTGTTGCCTTCCCATCTCAGCTTCCTCCCTGTTACAGTCATCGTTTTTACTTCTTAGAACTGAGCATTTATACAGACTCCTTCCTTTACCCCTCTTTACCTAATGAATTTTATTCATCCTTCAGACCATAATTAGTGTCACTTTATCATAAAAAACTTCCAATTGTAACTCCTTATATTAGGGTTCTCCCGAGAAACAGAACCAATAGGATATATATATATATGCATATATATATATATATATATATATATATATATAT
>NW_017731372.1:3614250-3803341 GCF_001890085.2 Hipposideros armiger
TATGGAATATATATATGGAATATATATATGGAATATATATATGGAATATATATATGGAATATATATATGGAATATATATATGGAATATATATATGGAATATATATATATATATCCTATTGGTTGTGTATGTGTGTGTGTGTGTGTGTGTGTGTGTATATATATATATATATATATATATATATATATATATATATATACAGAGAGAGAGAGAGAGAGGGAGAGAGACAGAGAGACAGAGACAGAGAAAGACTTATTGTAAGGTATTAGCTCACGTGATTATAGAGGCTGAGGAACCCCATGATCTGGAGCCCCAGGAGAGCTGGTGGTGGCCTGAGAACCAGTAGTTCTGAGGACAGGAGCTCAACATCCCAGCTCAAACAGTTAGGCAGAGGGGCTGTGAGTCCAATCTTTCTCCACCTCTTCTCTCTTCTTAGGCCCTGAATGGATTGGATGATTCCCACCCACACTGGGGAGGGCCATCTGCTTCTCTATCCACCAATTAAAATGTTAATCTCTTCCGGAAACACCCTCATAGGCATACCCAGAAATTATGTTGAATCAGATATCTGAGCATCCCATGACCCAGTGGCCCCAAATTTTGTGTCCCACGGCCCAAGTTGACACGTAAAATTAACCATGACACCCCTCATGGCACTGTATACCTTTTCTTCATGGTACTACCACAGTTGCACTTTTAAACTTATTTGTGTTATTATTTGAGTAAGAACCATCTCTCCAAACTAGACTATGAGCTTCATTGGGAGGACCTTGATGGTTTTATTCACTATTGTATTCTAAATGTATACTCCATCCGGTGACTGAGTAAATAATTGAATGAATGATAAATGACGATAGGATCCATCCACGAAGACATTAAACTATACTATTGAAGCTTAACATCACAGATATCTCATTGTAACAGTTAAACTTTGTACAAAAATGGTGGGTACTCTGCAACAGGAATTATATGTAAATGTACAACTACACATTTTTGTGATTGCGTGGGTGTGCTTTCTCTGCATATAAGATGATTTTATTGAAAACGTTGAAGTTGTAGAGTCTTCTACTTGAAAATTACATTGATATTAAATATCATTAGAAGAGATGACTCACTTCCGTCAAATGGTCTATATTCAGAAGCCTAGTCTTGAGAAATAAGTAAACAATCCTGGCCCTTAAAGAGAAAATTTTAACAATTTACACAATGCTGTATATTTCCACTCTATTCTCCTCATGTGGTATTAATCAGAATCAACAATTTTATGGTTCAGAAAGACGTCATGATCATAATCACATTAACTTTGTGAGCAGTTTCAGTAACAACATATGTCATAGTTGCAGCAAACATAAACATGTAGAAAAAGAATATGTGGAGTAAAAAGATTTAGACAGACTTAAGTTCTAATTCTGGCTCCATTATTTATCAATTCTTCAACTGTCAGGTTTTTTTTAACTTGGGAAAAAGAATTTCTATCTCATTGGATTGCTATGATAAATTGCTATCAAGGGCTTGGCCTGGTTTTTGTCTTAGAAAACATTTAATACACATCGCTTATAGTTCATCATTATTTTAATGCCCCCAAAAGAAATGTTTATATTTTATGAATTAGTCAAGGATATCCAAATCTGGTTGATTTTCAGTATCACCTGGGAAGCCTTAGAAAAAGACAGATTCCCAGGTTCTATCTACAGAGGTTCAGATTTTAGAGCTTTTGGTTGGGGCTCAGAAAGCTATGTTTTTTTCAAAGCTCTAGAGGTGGTTCTGATGATGAGTCAAACTCTTCCACCTCCGCTGGGGTATTTATAACTGCCATTGAGTAAGTACTTGTGATGAGTCAGGTATTCCCAATAATTTCCTAAAATGTCTGTGGCACAGAGCAGTTGAATTTATCCAAGATAAGGTATCAAGTGTTGTTAGACTCCAAAGTTAATCTTCTTTACTATTCTATGTAGCATCTTTTTCTCAATCATTTAAGAATATATTCTTGGTGACTTGCTCAGGTTCTCTACCATGAGTAGATTCTAGGATGATATCTGAGAGTTTGCTCTAGATAGGCAACATGAGGCAACCTTTATGGAGTGAGCCAGGGTCTGGGCAGAAGACCAGGAAAGCACCCACTCCTGACACGTTTTGTAGCTTTAGGCAAATCTATGCATTTGCCTGAGTTGTAGCTTCCTCAATTATAAAGCATAGATAAGACATGAGATTACAAGACTTTTGTCACGAGGTTTGTTGTGATAATGAGAGAATGGAATATGAAATGCCACATGAATATAAGGTGGTATTATTTTATGAGTTTGTAAATATTGCCATATATACATACATATATATATATATATATATATATATATATATATATATATATATATATATATATGTATGTATGTATATGGTCATTTCTCATTAGTTTGGGAATTAAGGACTAAAGCATTACCATTAAGATAAATTAAAATGCAAAGAATTCAGCTCCTTATTTACATTTTCATTTATTCAAGCATTATTCTAGTACAAAAGTGTGTGTGTGTGTGTGTGTGTGTGTGTGTGTGTGTGTGTGTTAATTAGTTGTTAGGCAGTTTTACATTCTTTTAGTTCTCTTACCAGAAAGGATTTCCTAGGACTTTAGAAATAGGCCGAGTAAATGAATATTTAAGCACATTTTTTATAAGTACAACTCATCATGTGTCATTCATTTTCAGAGCACAAAATACAAACTAAGGTCTAGATGTGTTTTTTAAATTTGAAATGGTTAACAAAATGTCTGTTGGGTACTAAGTACTAAAAGATATGGATGCTTATTTTTTGGGAACATTAGTTGCCTCTGAGATAAACAGAAGCCACATCCTTTCTAGATAAAGAATGAGGAAGAAAGTCAGCTGGGGAGGAGGTGGGTAGTGGACATTTTTATGTTAGCCAGTAACATAATTTAATACTAAGTTTATAAGAGGGGAACCCTTGATTAAACTTGTCACTTTTGTGACCTGCTAGGTTAAAAGACTAATGTCTAGCAATTGTAGATGGTTTAGACTTTTCAGAGGCTTCCTGAACGTTTGAGGATTGAAGTCACCTGATAAATTGAAGCTGTATTTAATATTTTGAAGTGTATATTCATGTCTCTGTGTTAAATCAATGTGGTTTTGGGTTTTTTTTAATTGTTGGTTATAGGCAACAGAGTGTCAAAGATTTGAGCCCTCTCTAAAGAAAGCTGTTTTTCAGATCAGTTACCATCATCCCCAAGTACCTAACAGTTTTATAGAAAAATTTAGAATTGTTGAAACTTTTTGAAAAAGTTTCTAAGTTTCATATCTACTTTCAAACAAAGTCCAAAAGAAAGATCTGATTATTAGAGACGTATTTGGAAATACCTCTAAGACTTATCTAACTCAATTGATAGGCACTGAATTTCCTGTGACTTAGTTTGTCTTTTTTAGAGAGGTCAGTGAGTAAACCAGCTGGAATTTTCCCTGAAGTGTGATTGTCTAATGAGACATTAATCTATGGATAAAATTGTAAGTAATGATATATTTGATCAAAAATGAAACAGAGAAAGAGGCTGGTAAGGGAAATAAAACATCTTACATATACTGAAATGCTGATGGGTCATTGCTGAAGGATATAACATTATAATACCGAATAGTAAAGCTAAATATGGATATTTTATCTATGGTGCTTTAATTTTTCATTAAAAGAGATTATGATTAAGTATAAAATATTTAGTCTCATCAGCTTTATTACATAGTATTCATTCAATGCTCATTAATCTGGGTTTTAACTTTTTAGAGTTTTCAATGTCTAATAAAGTATTACTTCCTTACACTTTCTTAGACGCTAGTAAGAAAATGATTTTTTAAGATAGTAGTTTTCATTGTGTATAAAGTTTGGAATGAGTTTTATTTTGGCATATGTTAACTCTGGGGTCGGGAGACACCATACGTCTCCTAGAAGCACTAATAAAAACATGCAATTTTTTAGGCAAGGCATCGTACCCAAAATGTATGTTATCAGAACATCACTTTTTGGGAAAAGAGCAATGCAGTCTCAAACCCTAGGTCCTAATGAATGGGGAGTGAATAATTTGAGGGAAATCTAAGAGATGCTGTGCTTGAAAAGCCTGGCTGCCTAGCAATTTGTTAATACAGGAAAATCAGAAAGCAGGAAGTAAGGCTTTCATTCACTTAGTGGGCAATCTCTCAGGATTATAACACTTGAGGAGGGGGCATGGTTAGCAAGAAGATCCTAGAGCCTCAGCCTTAGGAAGCGGATGTCCTGGATAATATTCCTATTATTACAAGGCAGACTCTGGTCCAAAATAAAGTTCAGTGATAAAATCTCAGGTATAGATTACCATTAAGAATGAACTGATGCAAAATCCAACCGTGTGTTGTATTCATTTCACACCGTAAGACCTGGCTTTGAACCTTGGCTCCGCCAGGTCACCAAGCTGGTTGGTCTCTTGGGACATGTTACCTTATTCATTTTAGCTTTCCTTTCCTCATTTGAATTCTTCACAGTAATCTTAAATAAATTACTATCAATTTATAGTTTCTTTTTTCCCCCAAAAAAAATGAATGTTACACTTTACAGGAATATTCTGAGTATTAAATGTGATAATATTTGAAAAATGCCTGATGCGTAGTAGGAAGTCAATGAATAGAAGTACTTGTCTTCTTTTATCTAATACTGTTTGACCCAGTCAGCTCTGTCGTGAGGAGTGGAGAATGGGATGAACCAAAGAGTTGCATACTCTAAAGCCTGTACCTTTAAGACCGGTGTAGGCCAATGCATGAAATAGGGATTTCAAAAGAAACCTGGAAGCAACAAATTGCTGCCCTGGGGGCTTGTTACAGTAACTGATATATCATCTCCACCTCAGATTTCCACACAGCCCTGATCCTCGCCCTTACCTATACTTACATTTGTTTTGTTTTTTCCACTATCAGACATGGGCCTGTGCTGTACTCCGTCTTCATGCTATAGAATTGGTTTCGGCACTCCATCTATCCCTTTTTCTTTTTCCAACTTGAACCCGTTTCTCTTTTTGGAATTCCTCTCACTTCTCTGTCCCTGGGACAGAAGTTGGCAGAGTGGGTAAACTTCTCCCCGATTCTCCCGCAACCCTTGGCACCTGCCTATGGTTAACACAAGACAACACTCCACAGAACTGCTGTGTTCTGAAGGGCTGCGTAGAGGGCAGCCTCTAGGACATCATTTCTCGCTTCCAATAAGTTTTGGACAGTTTTGCATAAATGTCCCAATAAAGCACCATTTGGGACATTTACGTAAAACTAGGTTCTAGGAAAAAGTTGTCTAAAACGCCATGATGTTTTCTCCATTTTGATAACAGGAGACTTGGAATTTATGCTATAGCCCTTGCTTTTTGGTTTGCCAGTAACTTTAATATCGAATCTGAAACAGCAAGTGTGTAGGATCTTATGACCTACATATTTGGGTTCCTGATGTTGAGACGCTAATTTGATTCCTGGTTACTCGATTCTGGTTTTTGAAGTCATATTTACATTTCACACTTTCATTCCAGTTTTTAAATTTTTTTCTGAAAATCTCTTTTGAATCTTTTGCAGGGAGAAGTGGGATGATTGTATCCTTATTGCTCTAATTCTTATTATCACTGTCATTCTTATCGCTCTAACAGTAATTTCTTCTTTATTTTTTAAATTTACTGGGGTGACATTGGTTAGTAAAATTATATCGGTTTCAAGTGTACATTTTAAGAATACATCATCTATGTATCACATTGTGTGTTCACCACCCAGCGTCAGTAGTAATTTCTAATGTGTTATCTCCTCCATAAGGCTTTAAATCTACTTTTAAACTTACCTTTATAGTCTCTGAATTACTTATTACAGGCCAATAGCCAGCATATGTTTGTTGTATGAAAGAATGATAAAGTAGCTCCAACACTGGGAGATGCAGCTCCTGAACAGTTAGTGCTCTTCATTCATTTATTCAGCTAAGCTATGAAATAGCCACTCTGTGTCAGACGCTCCTCTATATGTAATGTTGGGGATATGTTAGTGTAATCACATGTTTGAAATATTATTAGGACTTCTAGAACAGGACAAATGTCCTTTAATGGTAGGTGGCAAATTCAGGAAATTGGGGCAGGGGGAGACTGATTTGAGCACACAAGGTGAGAAGAGTTAGATTAATCTATATGTTATAGATTATATCTATATCTATATATACGTAAGAGTGGATTCACTAAGGAACACAAGCAAAATCAAGTCTTCCAGCCTTCTGTGTCATACACAAGAATATAAATAACAAAGTGCTAAAATACATCATAGATAAGGAATTTCTAAACATCAAAAAAACCCAGATCAACAACTCAATAAACGTATGGGCAAACAAATAGACATTTCACAGAAGAAATGCAAAGAGCCCACAGACATATGGAAAGCTCCACCTCCTTGGTAATCAGGTACATGCAAATCAGAAACCCAGTGTTATACCATCTGCATCCTGATTTAGTGTGTCAAAAACTAAAAAGTTAGTATCTTGAGGGTGAAGATATAGAACAAATCTGTGATTAGAGAATCTGTCTCTCTAATTAAATTTCAATAAAAACTACTGAAACATTGAAAGGCAACATAGATTTAGGATTGAAATAAATTGCTTTGAAAACAACTGTGAGGCACATTATTCACGAGACTGTTTTTCCCACAAGAGTTAAGATGTCTGTTTTATGTTTGTTTTTACTGTTTTATCTTTAGCATTTGACGCAATCTTTACACATGTTGAGTTCTCAATAAATCTTTGTTGAATCATAATTAACAAAAATTAACTTCAAATGGAAGAAGTCCAACTTTATACATTTTGAATGAGAGTGCATTATCTCTTTGAAGGAGTTTTGAACTAATCTGTATTTTTCCATTCTTATTTGAACATGGTGAGAACTTGGAAAGTGGAAAATTCCAAATCTTTGGAAATCATTTTTACAAAAATTATTTGATTAATAAAAGTGTGTGCTTTTAATCATCTTGATCAAAGATTTATTGCTACTGACATGCTCTAGCAGTTCTGACATTATAAAAAGTGGAGGGAAAATTTAAAGCTTAGCTTAACACAGTGATTGTGGAAAGAAAATGGTTTTAATGGAGCTCTACATAATCTTTCCCTCATGCAATATTTTGATTTATTCAGTCTAGTATGGTAGATGCAGTACTGAGCTATATCTTACTAACTTCTTGTTTTCTTAACTTTTTTGTTTTCTCATGTGCAAGGTAAGACTCTTATGGCCTTTCAAGTCTTTACAAATGCAGGGAATTGGCTTTTCTACAAGGTTGTGCTGATGGAAGAAAATTTGTTTATTGTATAAATTCAATTTAATTGGGTTTTTTTTTAGGCCTTAAGATAACATTGCAATAATCAAAGGTGTCCCAAATCATAATTTAAATAGGAGAATTTTATCTTTCGTGAATCCCATTCCTTCTCAGGGCCCTTCTTCTGAGCTTCTACTGTATTTCAGATTACCTTTTTTGGGTCATTGACCTGACAGTTGAGGGATTTTTCTTTCCTCACTATTCTCTAAAGTAAACAAAACAAAACAAAACAAAACAAAACAAAAAAAAATCGTGTAACAAAAATCTTACTGGAGTCAAATGTAAATTTCCAGTTTATTCATTGGCCTATGATACATCTGTGTTACATTTACATGACATGACCCAGTGCTCTTTTCTCCTATTCCCAACAAATCCAAATCTACTCATCTTTTCTTTTTTCTTTATAATTTTCTTTTTTTAAATTAGATTTATTGGGGTGACAATGGTCAGTAAAATTACGTAGGTTTCAAGTGTACAATTCTATAATGCCGTACCTATATATCACATTGTGTGCTCACCACCCAGAGTCATTTCTGCTTCTGTTATCATATATTTGATCCCCTTTACCCTCTTCTACCTCTACTCATCTTTTAAAGTTCAACTCAAATGTCGGTCCTGAAATATCTGTCTCCTTTTGCTTCCTGCTGTCTTATTTCTGCTCTATCACTCTTTCATGGGGCTCCCTTCTTGTCACCTTACCTGCCAGACATCACTGGATTGTTAGAGGGCAGATCATTGTTCAGTTACCAATGCATCCTGATACTTGAAATAAGCAACACATCGTACTATTAGTTATACCTCCTGGGAGAGGTATTTAAGCACACATTCACTAATTCTTGACTAGCCGTTTGCAAAAGTGAAGGATACCACAGGTAGATATCTAAGAAACGGATCATATAAACCAACAAACATATATTCTATTCTTTATTTTTAGCTCAAGTCTTGGGTCCAGGCCCCAATCTCATTCCATTTAATGTAGTTTAGTCTCGTTTATCCTAGATTATTGCAGGTCTATACAGCATTTCTTGGGCTCTACTCCAGTTCCTTCCTAGTTTTTCAAGAACAGAAATGGTTATTCTGAATAGGAACTTACCCATAGGCTGCCTACAATTCCACAAGAATTCCATGAGAGAGAGGTGCTAGAGAAAGATTTGGAGAAAAGGTCCTCAGCTCAGCTCTCTTTATAATTCCTTTACTACCCTCACCAAAACCTCTAGACCTATCAGCAGTGTTTTTCCCTGAGCTCCCTCTTGAAGTCAGAGTATTCACTAATACTTAGTATCTACCAAAACAAATTCACAATTCTCATTATATTTAGAGCAGACCACACTCATCTTAGCATCATTTGTTTGCAATTAAATAACTGAAATGGAAGCAGAGTGCAAAAGAGATGCAAAAGTCTTCCTAAATATCTAGGGAAAGGTTTGACTGTTTCATTCGTTTGTTCATTCATTCATTCATTTAATAAATACCTTGAGCTGGAGCATAAATTTTTACCTTTCAGTTTAGCAGAATTGTCTTTCCAATAAGTATAAATTATAGGGCTTAGTAGAAGTCAAAAGCACATTGGGTAAGTATCTGGAAAGGGCAAGTACCAAAGAAAAACCTCTTCAGAGAATCAAGACTCAATTTGCCTGTTTCATTCATTCATCCATTCAATATGTTAAAGCAGGATGTAGTAATGAGGGAGCACAGTGGTGAGTTCATGAGAATGAAGATGAGAAGAGAAATTAAAGGAGGGGGCTCTGGGGTTGCATAAACACCAGGGAGTAAAGACAAAGACAAATTCCATTTGGTGCAATTTACACATTATGCAATAGGCTAGATTGTCGGCAGAAAATTTACTTTCAGCTTAAGGAAAAGTTTAGAGAAGTTTCAAAATACACACCATTTCTAAATCAAATATATAAAACATGTTTCTTCATTTGCCATGTTTCTTAATTTTACCTTCCTTATATTGTTTATTTCTTAATTCTTCGCTCCAAAATCAAGATAAAAATACATGGTAAATTTAATATGAATTCCAATCAACCATTAGTGTAGCTTCCCAAAGCTGTAAGCAGTAGATCAGAAAATACTTATGAAATAACTAGAGTAGGGGCTGGCATAGAGTAGGTAATCTATAAATGTTAATTGTCTTTATGCTTTGTGCCTTTTAAAGGCACTCTTAAATTGGGACTTGATATTCTCCATTTAGGGTAAGACTTTAAGCAATAAGGACCAATGAATCCCAATTCCAAAATGAGGAGTTGTTCACTTCCCTTTTGCACAACTTCAAAGAAGATGTTATCAAGTACTCTTCTCACCCCCATTCGGATATAAAATGGTGGAAAGTGAAGTGACTTGGAGTTGATGGAAATTGAAGAGTTCTCTGAGGAGAATTATTGTGCTATGTGGCCCATCCATGCCAAGGGGTATTATGGGAGTCTTTTCCCCTCACTTTAAACATAGTGAGAGAGGATTTGTGAAGATCACTTGGAGAATTTTGTGTGGATGCCTTGGGTTAAAGGGACATAGCGACTTATGTTTGATTCATTCATAAAAAAGGAAGTTCACAGGACAGGAGCTGGCTAAAACCCTCCATGCTAGAGGAGCTGAGGAATGTTTGAGAGTGGGTCAAAGTTTAATGTTTTTTTTAGGGATCAGATGCAGACTCTAATGGAGGAGTTTTCACCCTGGGATCATTTTGAAAGAGAACCGCGGAAGAAGGCTTCTTATAAGGAGGCAGGCAACCTTGGCAGAAAAATCCTGACTCGAACTTGTGGGTGCAGAAGGAGGTCATATATTATTTGATGAAGTGTGTTGCCTGAATCAAAGGGAGGTGCAATAGGCTAAGCCCTACTATAGAGCTCAGCAGAAAAATACACAGTTTTTAACTCTGGCATCCGACAGAAGAAACCAACAGCAGGTTTTACGAGTGTCAGTCAAGTAGCACTTTTCTTACCCCTTATCCTGGGCCGTAAACAGGTTGTGACAGATTTCTAGGATTGAAATTATTTAGAGTATGTTCTCTGCACACAGTTCAAGTGAACTTAATGGCTTAGCACAAAGGTAACTGGAAGCCCTAGGTAGGGAAATGAAAAGGAAGGGAACCAGCTCCCTCCATCTTTTTCTTTCTCTACTCTGTGTCCTGCTGGCTCTTCACCTGAGGCCAGACAGGAGTTGCAGGAAGAAACAAGTTTTAGCTTTATGTGCTTTTGGCATTTTGTCTTTTCAGTGCTGGACATGTTCATTACTAAAATGAAACTATTCCACGTAGTAAAAATTACCCTTATTGCCGCCAATGAGATAGAGGGAAAGGAGAAAACAATGTATTATATAAAACAGCAATGGGACAAGTGGGGGAAAATGAAATGCTATTTCTTTAGCATAGCACCATTTGAAATGTCCTTGTCCAAAGCAACAGTTACATTATGGCTCTTTACAGCTTTACCCAAAAATATGCTAAATGGAAAAATAAAAAAAGTAAAGCAGGTATTTTATATTTCCAACACTAGCAATTCATAGCACTTTGGAAGTAGCCATTTGATTGCCTTGTATTTCATTCTGTATGGTGGCATTTGGTAGTAAATAAACCAACTGTGATGACCAGCCACATAGAGATTTTAGCAAACCCAACCTTAGATTGAACAAACAGTGTAGTTAAGCAGGTAAGAGGTTGGAACTAGAGGCACACTTTCTGAGTTCAAACCCTGTTTCTGCCACTTACTGTATGTGTGACCCTGGGCACATTTCTTAACCTTTCTGTGCCTTGGTTTCTTAATTTAAAATGAGTTGATAACACTAGGGTTTAGTGGATGATTTTACATAAGATAATATATGGAAAATGTTGGCATATATGAGGCACTCAATAATTAGTTATTAGTATTTTTTACCGATCTCACCTTGAGGAAATCCCTCTAAATCAATTTGCATCACTAAATCATTACTTTTAATGACTGACTATTAGACCATTGTATGGGTATACTACTGTGTGGACTATCCTCTGTTGTTGGAAATAATTCAATTATTTGCAGTGAAAAGAACATTGATCATGAAATGAGTTGCTATGACGAATATACTGAATCATTGAGATGCGTCCTGTCATGTCGTTATTGCCGTGAGTTAAAATAATGTATTCTTGTCAAGAAAAGCCCCTCCCAGCCGCACCTTCAGCATCTCCTGGGTGATTAGTGACCGTCCTTGTACACCGGTTTCCTGCTTTGCAGGATGAAAAAAAGAGGAGGGGATGGTGGATTTCCATTGGCCATTAAGAGAAGGTCTGTATCTTTAATGCCAAGACACCAATTTGCAAAGTGGAAAAATAAACAATGTTTCTGGCATTATCCCTTACTTGTTTCCCTTGACTGAATGTGAAAGAATGTTCTCTCTTCTTCAACTGTTACCCGTTTTCGATTGCCTAGACTCAAAATTCTGTTACACGGTATTCAAATAATCAGTTCACTGGCCCAAGCCTGTCTTCCAAATCATCGGCCTTATATTATGTTTTTGCCAACCTGGAGCAGTTCATCTTTCCCAACAGTCTCTTTACTCATCTGCCTCTGTCCATATCAGCTCAAGGGCCAGCTTCTTTTGTTCAAAGCCTTCTCTGTTCCCTGCTTCACTCTCAATAGAGATCTCCTGTCCTCTCGACTCATACCATACATTAAGTCTCTCGCAAGACTTCTCACATACTCCATTTGGGTTTTGTGGCAATGTGATTGCATGTCTTATTGCCTCTGTTAAGTTAGAAACTTATTAAAAACACAGCATCCCTTGCTCTTTAAATTGGATTATCGTACTGCCTTGCATATATTTTATGCTCAGTAATATGAATTAGCATTTAAACTAATGAATGAGGATTATAAACTGAAACGATTGTAAGGTCGTTGTACTTTTAGGTAAATAAATAAGAACGCAGGCAGGAAGAATATCATTGCCCTGCCTAATTGATAGTGAATTCATAGCTAATTAGCTGTGGTTACTAGTAACTGAAGAAAATATAAATGGTTATTTGGATTTCAGAAGCACAATAATTCACTTAGAAAACAAGACATCAAAATAAATGCATTTGGTTAGATGAATTCATTCAGTGAAATACCCTTCTTCATATCAAAAAATTTTTGAAAAATCTTCCAGGGATAGGTTACAGTAATGAGACCACATACAGTTGCTTTTTATCTCTGGGTCTGTCAAGACCGTTCATCTAATGCTTTCTTTGCATATCTTAACTGTTCATCAGGCATCTTATCTATAATATGTAATATGAAATAATTGGGCAGCTGAGTGGCTCAGTTGGGTAAGAGTTAGCTTAAGAGTGCAAGCTCTGAGCAACAGGGCCGCTCGCTGGTTTGATTCCCACATGGGCCAGTGATGCCGCACACAAGCTGAGTTGCCACTAAACTGCCAACAGGTGGCAGGATGGCTCAGCTGGAGAGAGCATGTGCTCCTAACAACAAGGCTGCTGGTCCAAATCCCACATGGGATGGTGGCTACGTCCACCTGCAACTAAGATTGAACTCCGGACCTTGAGCTTAGAGATCACGAGCTGCCGATGGGCAGCCAGATGGTGACTGGCGTCCTCCACAACGAAGATTGAAGAACAACAACTTGGCTGGTCCTCCTCCCCAATTCCCCAACACTATTTCCCTCCCCCAATTCCCCAATTAAAAAAAAATAATAATTCACATGCACAAGTCTCTGTGGTTTATGCATTTCTTTTTAGAAAAGGAATGTAAATGTCTTTTGATTAATTATACAATCATTGAAAAAGCAGCACCCTTGTTTTAAAACCCACATTCTACACTTACTTTTTTTTTTTTAAAGATTTTATTGGGGCATTGGGGGAGGGGAACAGTGCTGGGGAATCTGGGGAAGGGGAATAGACAAGTTGCTGTCCTTTTGTTCTTCAGTTTAGTTGTAGAGGACGTCGCTTCACTGGCCCATGTTGGTATGATCATTGCACTCTTCCCAGGCGAGGCAGATTGGTCGCCAGTCTCTGGACAGCCGCTCACGGAGGCTCTTGGCAGCTCACACCAGCTGCCTGCCGCTCACGCTGGCTGCCAGCCACACAGTAGCTTACAGCAGCCTACGCCGTCGCCGGCGACTCACGGTATCCCAACTCCAGGTTGAGCTGTTGTTCACCATCTTAGCTGTACAGGGCGCAGTGTCACTGGCCCTCATGTGGGATCCGAACCGGGGCCCTGCTGCACAGAGCTGGCGTCCCAAGCCAGCTCTTAACCAACACGCCACTCCGCCGGCCTTACACTTACTTTTTTTAAAGATGCCTTTTATCTAAATATTAAAAGAACAGAATATTTGGAGAACTGTATCAATCATACAAGCTCAGAGCAATGAATCGTTTCTATACATATTAATTAAATGGCCATTATTCAATTAAAACCATTCACTACTAGAATGTGGGATGCTAGACTGGATCGTGAAGTTCTTGAAGACAAAGTTCATGTCTATATTTGTCTGAATTCCTGGTTCCTGGTGTAAAATTAGTATTCAGTAAATGTCTGCTGAATCAACAACACATGATTTAATGAGTAACTGAATGAATGAATGAAAGAATGCTATGATTCCTGCCAACTCTAAAAATGGAAGTAGTATACCTGTCAGTAGAAAAGAACAACAAGCTTTATCTCCAGTTGTTAGATCTAAATCAAAATCAGAATATGGTAGGTAGGGCCTGCTTCAATTCATTATCTGATGACATTTTTGGAAGTATGATTAGTTCTTAAATAGGGAGAAATTTTACTTTTATGTTTTATCCATGTTTCACACCACCGATCCTAGTTGTCTGGAGACTTGTTTCTACTTGGAATACTTTGACTTTTGGTCAATGATGATTCAGATGGACACCCTTGCGTGACTCAGAGGTATGTGCTACACCTAGGTGACCTATCATTTTCAGAATACCTTTTCCAGTTCTGACACTGCCCAATTTTGTCTAGAATGTTAATTTCATTAAGCCGCAAGTATTATGACTACTGGCCAGCAGGAACTTATTTATTGCACATGTAGGATTAATTTATAAAATTCTAACCTTTATGCGGAAAACCCAGAATTGTTAAAAAATATGAGGATCATTAATGGGCATTTCTTCTCTATTCCTTCGGGCATGATGAAGAAAGGTTATGAAGTCTTTTGTAGTTTTACTCTGAAACTATTATTATCACTGTCACTCATTAGTTGACACTTATTAGCCATCCACTGTTTACACAGTCCCGTATGAAGAACTGACGAAAAGAAATCCTACTTTTGTGGGGCTTAGAATCTAATCAGGAACATATGATGCACAATACAAAACAGTGAAAATAACAGTGCACTTATCTTCAGATGAAGTTCTAAATGGATGTGTCTAAAGAATTATTTGTGATAAGGCAGTCGCTGAGATCTGAGATACCACATTCAACTGGGACCAATCTTACAGGAGCTGTGAGCATTTTTATGAGCATTCTTAATAATCTGTCGCAATTCTTACCTACTTTCCTAGACTAAGTTTAGGAAAAGTCCTGCCACTTTGAATAGTGCCACCTGGATGTAAGGGTAGTCATTAGATAGAAGCCACCTCAATCCTAATGTTATATTTATAAATTTTCTTAAACCTACAGACTTTCTCTTTTCTCTTCTCATATCAATAGAAGAGATAAGTTGCTGACATTTGATTCCTCCACTTGTACTGTAAATCCCAGTCTGTTCTTCCTTCATAGGAAAATCACTTCTTTAACTTCCTCCTCCCAGTTCCTCCTCATCAACAGTAAGGTACACGCCAATCAATCTCTCATCTAAAATAAGAAAATTCCTCTCAATTTCATAACCCATTTATATACTGCCCTTTTCCTTTCTACTTCACTTCAAAGCATAGTTTAATTCTCTTTATATCATCATCACTCATCAAAACACCCCAGTTTGGTCTATCCGAAAACTCTTCAGAAACTATTTGTCAAAAAGGTCACCAGTGATCTTGTCACTTAATCCAATTAATTTTTAAGCCTTATCTTACTTAACCTCCTCATAATATTTCAATTTTTTAATTACTATCTTCTTTTTATTTTTGTTTTAAACTTTATAGTCTTCCCTAGGTTTTCATAATTGTATCATCTCCTCCCCAACATATACCTCTTCATTTTTAACAGAACCCCATTTTCCCTCTACAATTCCAGAGAGACTGTATCAAGAAAAGTTATCCCATTTGCTACTACCATTGATTTAGGAGAGGACCTGTGACCTAGTTCTGGCTAATAAGGCGTGAGAAGAACTCTGGTAGAGGGCTATTGGCAAACCCTCTCAGGCCTTGAACAAATTGCATGAGCAATGAGCTGTGACGGTCGCCTTATAAGTAACAAGGAGAGGCAGTATAACACAATGGTTGAGAGCATGAACTCTGGAATCTTAAGTTCAAATTCCAGCTCCCCAATATGCCATCTTGACTTGGGTACATTGCTTAATCTCCCAATGCTGACTTTTCTCATCTATAAACTGGGAATGATGGTAATAATTTAACTGCCTAAGAGGGTTGTAGTGAGGCTTTGAGATAAGTTCACTTTTCTGAAACAGTGGGACTAGTACAGGGTACTTATTAAATACACCTGAGAACACAACCCAGCAAGGTGAGCGGTAGATGGAGGGAAAGAGTCTGGGTTCTAGATGCCTCATGGAGCCTCTGAACTGCCTGCTTCCTGCTAATTGGGCTTGTAGATAATAAATAACTTCTTTTAAAGCTAGATTTAGTAGGATATTTTGTCATTTTCAACTAAAAGCCTCCTAATGAATACCTCTCACTCTCCTAGTTTTCTTTTTTTAGATACAATATTTGGTTTCCTCTTGTATTATTTGAAGGTGCCTCAAGCATTGTCTAGCCTGACGATTCCATTGCTAAGCTCACTCCCAAATCATCTCATCAAATTCCATGGCTCCAATTACTGTATAATAATGACTCCCCATAGTAAATGCACAGTACAGGTCTCTCTTCAGAACTCTAAACTCATATATAAAATGATAATTGTATCTCCATATATGTTTCAGAGACAATTCAAATTCAACATTTTCAAAATTTTGCTCATTATCTCTCCCGCCATCAACTTCAAAGCCAGTCTTCCATCCATGCTCCCTTCCTCAGGAAATGCATCACCAGATCCCTAGTGGGGTAAGACATGAATTCAGGCATTATCTTTAATTCCTTCTCTCCTTCTTCCATCTACTATATCCAAATCAACCGAAAGTTCTCATCAAAAAGTTCCAGGAGGGGCACCAAGACCAACACTGCTGGAGCAGAGTGAGCAAAGCAGGGAGACTAGATAGAGATTACGTTAGGTGGGCAAGAACTAAAGCAGGCAGACAAATTAAGAAGCTGTTAAAATATTACAGGTGAGCAATGGAGGTAGCTTGGGCAAGGACTGTTGTAATAATAATTCCATTTTGGGTAAATTTTTAAGGAAGAGTCAATATAAATTTTTAGATTTATGTGAGATGAAAGAGAATGAGAGGGGTCAAAGGTTACATCAAGTTTTTGGTCCTGAGTAACTGGAGGTATGGAGTTATTGTTAACTGAAATTGGGAAAGATTGTCTAAAGGGCAGATTTGGGGATGGAGTGTTATCCATTTGTTTTTGAATATGTTAATTTGAGATGTTTATCAGTAATCTAAGTGGAGGGTTTGCATAGATTGTTCAGTAGACAACTCTTGATTCAGGGCTGGGAATATAAATTTGGAAGTCACTAGCACGCAGATGCAATATGGGGTCATGAAACTGGATGCGTAATCAAGGAACTGAGAATAAAAAGAGAAATAGTCTAAGGAATGAGTCCATGAGTACACCAAGGTTCCTTAGACATCTGAAGAAAAAGGAGATTGAGTCAGATTAGATAGTGCCAGGAGAATGTGCTATTCTAGAAATGAAGTGATGAGAGTTTTACAAAGATGTGGAAGCAAGCAACTATATCAAAGCTGCTGATAGGTTAAGTAAGATGAAGATTGAGAAATCACCATTAGGTTTAGGACCACGGAGGACAATGGTGATCTAAGCTGTTTCAATTCTACTTACTTTAAGGTTTCATTTAGACTACCTTCTTTGAGAAGTCTCCCAAGACCCTACAAAGCTGGATTAAGAACCTCTCAATGTACGCCATATCACACCTGTCATTTTACACTGCTCCTAAGGTTTTGAAATTGCCTTTATACTTATCTGTCTTCTCCTCTAAACTATATGTGCCTCAAGGGAAAAGTGTTGAGTGTGATCACTGTTGTACTTTGCACAGTAACTGGCAAAGAGTAGGGACGATATTTGCCAGTGAGATTTAATAGAATTGCCGAATCTTCATGCTAACAGGCCATCCCAACCAGGTGAAAAAAGAGGGTGGATAATAGGAGTAGCCAGATCCAGCAAGTATCAGTGACACATCCTTGCATGACAAAGACGAATGGTTTTACATCATTTGGTTTAATTCCAATTCACAGAAGCTTGTTTCAGAGTAGCTTGTTAGGACAATCCGAAATGAGCTTCTCAGGGAATATTTAGGTGTGCCAGTTACCTGGGGGAAGGAGAACAACCCAAATCCAGCTAAGCAAGTTACTGAGCAGCTGTCATCAGCTAGCCAAGCCCACCTCAACGATACCTTATCAATGGCTAGCTTGTCATCTCCTTCAAGTTTTCATGGGAGAGCTGTTCAAGGAAACGAGATGCTCACAGTTCAGTTCCACACATCTACTAACTGAAAAGTTGGCCAAGGCTTCATTGAAACCAAATGTTTTTGTTGGAATCAAGAACTGGATTCTTTACAACATTAAAGACAAACACACACACACACACACACACACACACACACACACACACACACACATAGGATGCTTTACCATTTCTAAAGATGTATATACTTTTTTTTTAATATTTCCTTTTGGGGTAGAAATATTCCTAAAATAGGCTCTAGGACTATTATAATAGTAATTAAATTAGCAAGTACATGATAATGTTATTGATAATTACAAGATTAACAGTAATTTTATATTGTAGGCCATTTTAAGGAAAGTAAATGGTAAATGGTATACACTAATAATGAAAACTTCTGACTCTATAGGTTTTGTCTGGAAGAGTGATTACTTTTATTTCTATAGGCAAGAACAGGCCTTTAATTGTTAACTTTTGTATGTTAATTTTTAATAGGCCACACCTTACAAAGTTAAGCTGCTCTTTAAAATGCATCTTCGTGGGCCGGCCGAGTGGCTCAGTTGGTTAAGAGCTCGCTCAAGAGTTTGAGCTCTGAGCAACAGCAGTTCGATTCCCGGCCCGAGTTGAGCTGCCGCTGAGCTGCCAATAGGTGGCAGGATGACTCAGCTTAAAAAAAAAATGCATCTTCGTGTACTGAGGTTTACATTACATATCTGTGCAATTATACCAACGTGTCTCACTGACATCTCTCACGTATGTTCATGAGATATATACAAGACCTAATATATATGTACATAATAATTATATTGTTATATAATTATTTATGTATAATATATATCCTAATATATATGCATATTAGATCCTGTCAAAAATTCCAGTTGCAACCCAGAGATCACTATAGCTAGAGCAGAGTGAGTGAAGGGGAGAGGCTAGATAAAGATTATATATATATATATATATATATATATATATATATATATATATATATAAACTCTTACTAGGTTGAGCATAACCATACAGTGTGACATACATAATAAGCTACAAAAGCAAACATCTCTAAAACTTCTTAGGAGAGGTTTGTAGAAGGATATAGTGACTACAAAGTAAGAAGAGTCAGTTATAAAAACCAAATTACCAGAAATTGTTCATCTGAAAAAATATTGGTCACTTCAAAGAGGTAAGTAACTTCAGGGTAACATCCATTGTTTGTTCAACATCATCTGACCTCTGGGAATCTTGAGTAGTGCAGTATCATTTTAGTAAAAGTATAATATGGGTATACTGAGGGAATTAATGTACCTGAAAATATTTATTTGGATGCCTTAGTACTAGTGTTAGAAATCCTTTTATGTCCTTGTATTATAGTTATGTAGACTTCTTTAAATATCTCTGGAGTGAGGTCCCAGCTTGAGAATAGAATCTTCAGTCATTCTATTTGGGTGAAAATGAGAAACGTTATTGGTGGAATTCACTTTAGGATCCCCACTGCTTGTAATTGCTTTTCCCTACTCCCCTCCTCTCTTTAGTAGGACTTGTGCTATAGAGACAGAAACGGTAACATCCACAAACCAAAACAGACAAATCAAAACACCGGCAATGACAACACAAACTATGACCTTACCAGAATTTAAACCACTTACTATAAAATAGCCTTTCATTACACCCATCCATTCATCCATTCAAAATTATCTCATTTTCTCTGTGGTGCTCCTACTTTTCTTTTTCCCAAGAATTGTTGATTCATAAAAGCAACAGTCTTTTATGAAGATGTGGCCTCTTGTTCACTCCTCTATCCTCTGTGCCCCAAATAATGCTTAATATACACTAAGTGTTTAGTGAATATGAGCTGAATAAATGAGGAAATAAATTATTAAATATTCAAATGATATACAAAATAAAATCCTACATACATTATTACTTCCTTCAAAATCCTATTGGCTTCTGAAATAATATTGGAGAGCAATAAAATTTTGTAGTCACTTACATAGTAACCTCCAAGATCTATTTTTACATCAGCTAATGCTTACTGTTTCCTGTCTCCATTCCCAACACCTCTCCAATTCCACTTCAAACACACTCTCCAATAAAAGCATCTTCGGCATACTAAGGTTTCCATTACATACCTGTGAAATATGACCAGTATCTCAATTTTCTTCCCCTATTTCTCTTTCATCCCTCCCTTTCTTCCATTCCTACCTCCCCTTGAATCAATCCATCTCTCTTTTATAGCAGGCAGCAAATAAATAAATGTTTCATCAGAGGAAATGGATTCCAACTTCCTAATGAGAGACAAAAATTAGTAATTTGTTTTCTATTGCCTGAGTTTGCTACAGGAAAATTGGGCAAACATATCTAGATAAGTTTTTCAAAAAGGTACTGAATCCCTCCTCCCCCTTTCTCTTAGAGCGTGGGCTGCACTTACTGACTGGCTTCCAAAAATAGAGTTTGGAAAAGGGAAAAAACAACTTTAGAGTGGAAAAAAATGGGTAAACACCATGGTAAGGTTAACATCAAGGTTAACATCCTCAGCGAGTTAATGTTAATAGTATGTACTCTTGTTATAATATGATAAGAAGGGCACTTCACCTCTGTGATATTCTGCCCCAACACACATAGCCCCAATCTAACAATGAGAAAAACATTGTCCCCCTAGAATGGACACATTCTACAAAATATCTGACCAGTTTCTTCTCAAAACTGTCCAGGTAATTAAAAACAAGGAAAGACAACAAGTTATCACTGACTAGAGAAGACTAAGGAGACATGATGACAAAATGTAACGTGGGACCCTGGATGGAATCCTGAAACAAAAAAAGGACATTAGAAAATAAAAGAAAAAAACTAGTAAAACCTGAAGAACGTCTGGAGTTCAGTTAATAGTAGCATATCAGTGTTGGTCTTTTGTGACAAATATACTATGGTTATATAAGATATTAACAATGGGGGAAAATGAATGTGTTACATATGGAAAGTCTCTGTATTATCTTTGCAACTTTTATGTAAATCTAAAACTATTCCATAATTGTTTTAAAAGATTATGTTAAATAAAAACTACTAAATTCTAGCTTGATGTCTCCTACAACTTTGCGGAGACATATGTCAAAATATTACAACCTTTTATAACCCTATTTTTATATAGTAATCCTAATTTAAAAGCCAGTGTTTCTGGCAATATAATAACTGATGTAAGAATCTGGTACACATACCTCAAAAATGTCCCTCAATAATCACCAAATTTAAAAAACCTACAAGAATTGTCATTTCTATTTTCCCAGGTTTTGTGTACTTAGCTGACTGATGCCCTCTCTGTAAAGACCTGTTAAGGCATCAATAAAATCTTGAGTTAACATGCTATTTCAATATATTTTTAATAGTTAATTCCTAATGTTGAGTGATCCATGACTACATTTATTGAGGGGAGAGAAGGGAGAAATTATTAGCTTTTCTTTATTCACTTCTCTATTGTTTAATTTAATACATGAACTTATAGACTTCATTAAATATTTTTAATTCAAAAAAGTAACAAAGAATGATTATAGAAATATCAATCCAGACAAAATTTACTAATCTTTAATGGACACTACCTGTTAATGGAGACATTAACTATAGTCTGTTTTCTTTCAGGGAATTATATAAGAAATAAATATTGTAAAAAAAAAAGGAAATATTATAGATGGAAAAGAAACAATTGCTTAAACCTTACGTTTTTTTTCTTTTAATTATTTTTTATTATGAAATACAAATTTTTAGAATTAGTTTCAGCTGTACAACACAGTGCAATAGTTATACTTTTTACCCCTTGAAGTGACAACCTCCCTCCCCCTTTAAACTTTACGTTTATATTTAAAGCTTGATCAGTGGATTAATTGAATAGACTTATAGTGTTCAAGTTTGTAAGGTTTTGAACCTGAATTTTGGTCTTAGTTAATCAGTAATTTTTTGCTATATTAGTTCTTTTTCAGTTACTTTTTTTCCATTAGCAGGAGCTTTCAAAGGAACAATTATTTATGGTTTTGAAAGTTGCAGGCTTGCTACGATTTATATTCATTAACTGTTAAACACTCAGAGAATATATGCCTCAGGAAACTGGGGTAATTGTCCATGCTAACCAAGCACAGTGATAAAATGTTAGACAAATAAAACTTTCCACTTCTACTTCCCTTGTAGGAAGTTTATTAGCATTTACAACTACCATGATGTTAGGAACCAACATTTATTAAAAACCACTTTGTGTAGAAATACTGCCAATTTCATGCCAACTCTTGAGACAAGGGACTGGTTGGCACTAAGCATGCATGCACTTTGTTCTCAGCTACTGGAGCTACCTCTAGGCTTTAATTTCAGAGCGACTGCAGCAGTTAATTAGTTCATGAGAAAGCTAAGGCAGTCTGTATTTTCTAAACATTTCAAGAGTGGTTGAGAGTCTGGGCAAAAGTCTTCGCTCATGACAAAGTATTTCAGAAGTGAGAGGTACTGATTGACAATAGATTCAAGTGGCCAGGCTTTGATCTGAAAGCAAATTGTATCATATTTCTTATGACAGAGAAATTAAAATGTATTACTTTTACCCATCTGCTATAAAGCTGCTGTGTACATACATAAAACAGATATAAAATTGATTTCCATTGAGTTTAAAGATGGTGGAAATGTGGGAAAGTCATGAAAACTTTCTGAGTCTCATTTGCCTTATCTCTAGTAAAGGGGAAAACACAACTCTCATAGATCACTGTCAGGAAAATAATAATAATAAAAAAATGATGTATATTTAAATGTTTTTAAAAATGTAAAGAACATGTTGGGTCTTTTTCCTGATGTATTTATTATCTGGTAGATACAGGAGAAGGATGAGGAGATTGGCTTTTCATCATCTTTGTTGACTATTTTTGCCTCCTAATCCATATGTATACAGTACCAATAAGAAAGGTTGCTAAATTGTTTTTATCACAAACAAAACCATCGATATTGTTAATCACTGCCAAGAAAACTGAAACAAATGACTCAGTAGAAACCTCTGTTTTCTTTATTTGCTTTGGTTTATAAAAATTGTGGGTTTGCACAGACACTGGATTCTAAATATTTAACTTAATACAAGGCATTTGAATTGATATTTCCATTCAAATACTTCTGCATAATTAGTGCCAAATTGGACTTTTTTTATTACATATTCATTTCTCCATTTGGACCTCAGAATATGAGCCAAAATTCCCGTGTTTGGTGTAATTGTGCATGCCTGTGTATGTCTACGTGGGTTTCAGTGTTTTAAGAATATTTGGTACTTCACAGATTTTCTTTTTCCAAGAAGATGTTCATCAACCACTTCCAAGAATTCATCCTTATCATGATTAAACTAACTTTAATAACAACATTTGTGGAGGGAAAATGGTATCTTTACTGTAAAAAGAAATCTTTAAATTTCTCTGGAGAAATACAGTTTCTTTAGATCTGATGAAAATTTGTAGACTTTAGAGAGATTTATGAAAGTCACCATTTCTAGTGACTTTATTTAGCAAAAGTTTCAGGTCAGTAAAATTTCTGAATGCTAATTCACTCAGATTTTGCATCTGTGTTATGAAATTATAAATGTGTTGAATACTGTAAGGAAAGGGTGAAGATAGGAAATAAATATAATGGAGTCACTTTAACAAAGCTGCTGAAATTATTAATGTTATGAAGTTTTAGTCATGAGGAAAGACTCTATTCTTGTTCCAACTAGCCTAGGAACTTAAACTTTTTGTTTTGTTTTTGTTTTCAGACTCTTTTCTTCACTATTAGAACAGTTTTTTGGTTTTGCTTTTGTTTTTTTGGAACTTAAACTTTTTGAACTTTTCAATCCTGTGTCAATGCCTGGATATACATCTGGACATACACTACACCTCCAGATAACCCCCTGATTACCCTGTTGAGACTCACGTATTTTGACCACCTGACATCCACCTGACATCCATTAGCCAGACTGCCTGAAATCTGACTGATAACCTTCTTGGACCAAGGGCTAACAAAGCAGGACTGATTATTCTCAATAATGCACTTTTTTTACTAGGGGAACTCTTAACTTTTGTTTGTTCTACAGAACACTTTTGGGTTTTTGCCTAGTTCTGTTCCCAGTTTGCAAACTTTAAGACCCCTGAATATATCTTTACCCATTTATGTCTAGCCAAAGCCTCTGGACTCTTTTTGAGTTTGTTTGACACAGTCCATCAATCAATTACAGACTGACCAAAACCTTACATTCATTTTGTCTGTTTTGCCTTTCCAGTACAGATGAGGCATGTGCAGTTTTTCTTGTTGGGAAACCACCTATTTGTTAGATATTGATTTCTAAATTTAAAAATAGAGAAGGGACATTTCAAAACATCAGAGTCCTACAAAATATATAGTTGAAATATGAATATAAAAAACTTTACTGAAATGAACAGTCATTAATAAATGTGTATTCATTAACTCCTATGTTACCAAATTCATACCACTCAGCAGAACAGTAAGGCTGACTAATAAAAAAATCAGCCCTTTTAATAAGCGTTATGGTATTCTCTGATATGGTCATTGAAAATAATCAGGTGTTCACATGCCCAAGGTGAGTGCTAATAGGTGCCTCCCAAATTCTTGTACCACCTTCACTTCCCCTGGGAAAAGATGAGTAAAGGGTTAGAAATATAGAGGATAGCAGTGTAATTTGAATTTGGAATACCCTTGCTTTACCCCTTCATAAACAAATCAGCCTATTGATTCTCATTTGATAAGTAGGTTGAATGATGCCTTCCAGGGAGATGGCCATCAGTGTGGTGTCAACTCAAGTTCTAGATTAAATCAAAACTTTTAAGACTAAAATGAAATAGTGCCATTTGCAAGAACATGGATGGATCTTGAGATTATCATGCAAACGAAATAAGTCGGACAGAAAAAGTTGAGAACCATATGATTTCACTGATATGTGGGATATAAAACTGAAAACAACAAAGGAACAAGACAAATAAAGAAACAAAAACTCATAGACACAGACAGTATTTTAGTGGTTACCAGAGTGTAAGGTGGGAGGGAGAATGGTAGAAGAGGGTAAATGGGGTCAAATATATGGTGATGGAAGGAGAACTGACTCTGGATGGTGAACACACAATGTAATATACAGATGGTGTATTACAGAATCATACACCTGAAACCTATGTAACTTTACCAATCATTGTCACTCCGATAAACTTTAATTTAAAAAAACAACTTTTAAGACTAGGCACTAGTTGAGAAAACTAATTGGTTACTACAGCCCATTGGAAATTTCAAGCATTATTGATTGCCTAAGATCTGCTGAATAGTATGTGGCAAGCCTGGTTCAAGAAACATGATATTTCAACTTAAAATCCATATACTTCAGTTGCTAAGTATTAGAATTTAGGTCCAGCACTGCTCTCATCTCTCCCAGGGAAGCAAAGCTATATAAAGCATAAATTCTGCCCTCATATGCTAGCTTCAGACAGAAAACATACCCTTAGGTGCAACAAGAAAATAATTAAGACTAAAATTACGTATTTCTCTAAGAACAACCAGAATTTAAGAAATTGAAAGATATATGTGGGAGAGTATCAAAGAGAGTTTTCTAAAAAATTAGGACCTTAAAGAGGGTCTTAAAGAGTGAGTAAAAATTAGTCAACGATTCTCAACACTGGTTGCACATTTGAATTGCCTAAGGATCTTTTAAAATCTATCTGTGCTCTACCCTCAGAAATTCTGACTTAATTGCCCTGGGGCGGGGCTCAGGATAGTTTAACAAAGCTCTCAGTTGATTTTAATGTGCAGACAGGGTTGAGAACTTTGGAGTAAGACAATGGAGGAGAAAAAAGGAAGAGGGAAACTAAAAGTTTAAGAACATGTGCCAATTTATTCATCCACTTACTCATTCAATAAAAACATTAATTGAGTGTCTACTTGATGTTAGTCATTTAACTAGGTGGTGGATCAAACTAAAATGATTGAGAAATGATGTTTGGGGTTTTCCATCCAGTAAAGAAATTTATACATAAACAAATTATTACACTACAATGTAATGTATAGATGTAAATAATGGGGATTGCATTAATTCTGTATATTGCTTTGGGTAAGATGGCTATTTTAGCTATGTTAATTCTTCCAATTCATGAATATGGAATATCTTTCCATTTCTTTTTGTCTTCAATTTCTTTTAATAACGTCTTATAGTTTTCAGTGTACTGGTTCTCAAACTTGTATGCAAATTGGAATCATCTGAGGAACTTTATAAATTATTGCTTTATTACTTTCTGGATCCCATACCCAGATATTCTGATTTGATTGGTTTGAGAATCAGAATTAAAAAAAAAAAACAAAAACAAAACAAAACAAAATACTTCCTTAGGTTATTTCAATACACAGCATTGGACTGGAGGGGCTGGCCTGACAGTTGTAACTAGCCTGGAAACTTAAGGTAAAAGGTGCTTTTGGGGGTCAGATTGAATTGTTAGACAAAACAAGATTTAGTGAAGCTTTGAATTCAAGGCAGAGGACCTGGGGATCACACACTGAATGATTGGCTGTCCTTGAATGTTCTCTGTGTTCCAATGAAAGGGAAATTTATAGATGTGTTCTCTGGCAACAAAATGCAAAATGGAATACGGCAGTGGATTCCAAAGGGGAATTTATCATTAGGCAAGGTAGCCATCGTGCATGGGGTCTCAAGAAAATATTTTAATTTCCTTTAAAATTAGATGAAATAAAGGAACTTTTAGGTCAAAGAAAATATTTTAACATGAGGGAAAAGGGAAGGTAGGGAATATATAAAATGAAGTCATTTTAAACAAGTTGCTAAAATTACTAACATTATGAAGGTTGAGGCATGAGGAAAAAACTCCAGTCTTGTTCTGACTAGCCTGGGAACTGAAAGTTTTTTTAACTCTCCAGTCCTGTGTCAATACCTACATGCACATCTGGACCTCCAGGCAAGCCTCTAATTATCCCCTGAAGGATTCATGTATTGAGGCCACCTGATTAAAACGTAAAGGACTCACATATACATCCACCTGACATCCATTATCTAGACCATCAGGACTAACTAGACCTCCTGGTACCCATCTTTTGTACTATCTGGCATCTGCCATCCTGACTGCCTGGCATCTGACTGATAACCGGACCAATCCTAGGGCTAAAGATGCAGGACTAATTATTATTCTCCAGGATGCACTTTTTACTATAAGAACTGTTAACTTTCCTTTATTCCTTCTTCAAAACACTTCTGAGTTTTTGCCTATCTGTGTTCCCAGTTTGCAAACTCCAGACCGTTGAGTAAATCTCTATCATTCATTTCTATCAAAGCCTCCAGGCTCTTTTTGAGTTTGTTTGACAAATACATCATATTAACATGTTGGGGTGTTTTTACCAGCACAGTTGTAAAATATAATTTTTAGTATTATTTTATGGGGGAAGAGGACCAACAAAGACAAAGGCACTTAGGCACAACAAAAGTCATCAACGAATAGGATATGGGAAAGGATTCCAAAATGTAATTTGGATTATGCTTTGGAGAAAAATTCAGTAAATGAGTTAGAGTCCTGGATAAAAATGTTGTTTTAATAAAAGTTAATTATTTCTTGAAGAATTCACAGTTCACCTAAGCTAAGACACAAACAGGCGGAGACTGTTAATTAAAACCTTATAGTTCTTGATAGCCCTGAAAGAAATTTTTTTCTTTAATAATCATAATTGAGGGTTCCAAAATACAAGGCTTCAGCAAGGAACCAACATTTCTTGAACTTTTATTTTGAACAATATTTTGTATGTTACAGAATATGCTACACTTATTCTTCTGCCAGAGTTGGAAGATGGGTAAACCAGCATTGGCCACACATCTAAGGAAACTTGAAGAATGTAAACTAATCATTCTAAAATCTACGATAATTGTTGTTCATAATTTTTTTGTTAACAGATCCATCTGTTTATATTTAAAATATGCTTCTTTTATCTCAAATATGATCAGACTGAAGATCTGGCTGCTCATTTGTATTTTCCAGGAAGCACCAAGTTCCAAAGTGCTATTTCAGCTGGGGCACTTGTGTAAAGGTTGGTTCTGTTAAAGAAAGAGGGGTGATTGAGTTATTTTTAACCTATGAGTTAGTTATTTTTAATCTAGTCTTTAAAGAGCAATTGTATTCATGGTAAAATGGTACACCGCACTTGAACCTTAACATCAAATATGCTAGTTTCACCTCTCCAAATATTATTCTATTGCTTTTTACAGTGTATAGATAGCTTTGGGTCAAAAATGATCTCCTCATAAAGCTAGCTACTAAACTGAGATTGAGAAGGTGTGAGAATTTGTTCATCTGAGTGGAGAGTCCTATGGTTACTGAGAAAAGGTTTAGAGGAGGAAATAATGGAAGAACGGATCTGATAAAATGACATATGAGGAAGAAATGAAGTAATAGGAGGGATTTGGTTGTTTGTAAAGAACTACACTTGAACACTAACTAAGTGTGACAGGCGTGTGTGTCACCATGGAATTAGTGGACCTTTAGATTCCCATGGAAATTTGGCATTGCATGAAATCTAGGTCTGAGCATGCTAAAATGTTTTGAGATTGAGTTGGAATAAATTCCTGAGAGCAGTCTTCTGAAGTAAGCTCCAGGGAAGATAAAAAACATTTCATGACTGCAAAAGATGCACAGTCTAGCAGTAGTAATTTCAAGTAAAAATTACCACGTAGTATGACAAATGACCCCAACAGAAGCAGGGGAAGTGTGCAGGCCCAATGGACTCATTGGCACAATACTGTGTATCAGTGATGTGAGAAGTTAGACCATTCTTATGCTAAAAGGAAATTCTTAACCTTCTGTGTAGGGCATGAAACAGAGACATAGAGAGAGCTACAAGATACCTTGGAGGTCATCCCATCATGCATCTCGTTGTCCAGGTAAAAAAAAGCAGCATGGTGCAATGGTTAAGAACACAGGCTCTGGGGTCAGACTACCTGGGTTCAAATTTGAGCTCTGTCATCTATTAACTACTAAGCTTTATTCTTTTGGTGCCTTCTGGCAGCTGGCAGCAGTGGGTATGCTTGCAAGGGCAACCTGGGCTCAAAAACCCCTCTGTAGAGGCAGAGTTTAGCTGAGAACAGCTGAAGTGCCAGCTCTTACTTCTTGGGCTCAGAATTTCTTGCCCTTTAAGAAATGAAAAACCTGAATATTGGCCCAGATGCAGTCCAACACGCGCGCGCGCGCACACACACACACACACATACACACACACACACACACACTGACACCTGTGAATGATCTGTGTGAAGGAATTGTTGTTAAGGACACAAAACTATAATTTGCATATCAGCTAGGTCCCAGTAAGAAATAATGCACAGGGGGCCAGCTGAGTGGCTTAGTTGGTTAAGAGCTTGCTCAAGAGTGCGAACTCTGAGCAACAGCGGTTTGAGTCCCGCCCCAGCTGAGCTGCCAACAGATGGCAGGATGGCTCAGCTAAAAAAAAAAATAGTGCACAATCTAGGGGGTGATTTGAGAAGAGTTTAATAAAGGGACAATTTACAAACATGTGAGCAATGTTTCAGAAAAGCAGAAAGGTTAGTGCAATATTCTGGGAAGGCTTTGCCACCTTTAGGCCTGAGGGGCAGTAGGGGGTGCAAGGAAGTATCAGGGCCTTAGAGAGCTATGTAGAGAAGGCCACTCAGGAGAAGCTTGGCCTTCATTAAAGCAATCAGGCCACTTGGCAGGGAGGAAACCCAAGAGAAAACTACTCTAATTTCACTTTCCTCAGGCCTTTCCGATCTCTGACAGTGCCTCTCATGGGTTCAACCCAGCTGGTCTTTATGGGTCAAATTCCTTAGCAAAGAGTAGGGTATAGATTGTATCTGTAGGGGTACATTTCAGTCCCTGTTGCTGCTCATCATCAATTCCTGCCTGGGTGAAAATTTTGCATCCTCAATACATATGATAGACAAGTTCTATTGGTTATTGGGTCATTGTAAGATGATATTGATGGTCATAGTCTCACCTCAAACCTGAAATATTAGCCACACTACTGCTGTTCTAATAGTAGTTAAAGAAAAGGGAGGGCCGGCCGAGTGGCGCGATGGTTAAGAACTGGCTTGGGACGCCAGAGGGCCCCGGTTCGGATCCCACATATGAGGGCCAGTGACACTGCCCTCCACAGCTAAGATGCTGAACAACAGCTCAACCTGGAGCTGGGTTGCCATGAGTCGCCGGCAACGGCGTAGGCTGCAGCCTCTCTGGCAGTGGGTTGCCATGGGCTATCGTGTGTGGCCAGCAGCCGCTGTGAGCGGCCGTCCAGAAACCGGGGACTGATCTGCCTCGCCAGGGAAGAGCGCAGTGATGGTGCCAACTTGGGCCAGTGAAGCAATGTCCTCCACAACTAGACTGAAGAACAAAAGGACAGCAACTTGTCTGTTCCTCTTCCCCAGTTCCCCAGCGCTGTTCCCATCCCCCAATTCCCCAATAAAAATCTTTAAAAAAGGAAAGGGAGGGAGGGAGTGAAGAAACAGTTAACATAAAACATAGCTGCTATTCTTGCTTCTGTAGCTGGCCAAAGTCTTAAGTTGATTAATTATGAATTCCTTCTTTCACCACTTATTCCAGCTGCCATGATCTCAGCTGGTCAGGTACTTTATTTGATGGGGTACCCAAGCCTTCTTGCCAGTAGCATCTGAGTTCTTTATGCTCTTCTCTTTATTGGAGTAGCACAGTGATGGAGCATGAGGTAAGGCCAGTGTATCCTTCAGTCTAAGCTCTGTGTGCACTTTCTTTGCTGTTAAGATGTGTTTCCTGGTTGGAGATAATGTTCCCCCATGACAATTGATAATATGATGAATTACATTCTCTAAACCCACAAAGGTGATATTAGCAGAAATGCTGCAGGAAGGGAAAGAAATGCACCAGGAATATGTGTCTTCGTCTCACGGTGGGTGGGAGGGTGTTCAATATAAGCAATCTGTCATTGTGTAGCCAGACGATTGCTCTGGTAAATGGGGCCATATAGAAGACTTGACATAGGCCTCTGCTATTGGCAAGTTGGACACTCAGCAATTATTAGCCAGATTGGCCTTCACGAGTGGAAGTCCATGTGGTTGACCCTATTCATAGTTTCCATCTCTGCTTCCTCCTCACTTTGTACATGAACACTTCAAGTGAAGCTGGTTGTGTTATTGAAAGAGTCTTACAGATATCATGGTAAAAACAATTCTTCTGGTGAGCATGTAAACTAGACACAAACATTTTCATACTCTGTGGTGCTTACCTGAGATGTCCATTCTCAAATCTCCTTTTCTGACCATCTCATCACAAACTTCTACCCTTGTTCTTTTAAAGTCTCTATCCAGTTAGATAACCTGCTGATGGCTTGGCAAAGAAATATCCCAGCTTTCCGCTGCTGTCCTCCATATTTCCTGCTGGTGTCTCCCATCAGCTAAACCATTTAGAAGTGGGAGGGCGGGGGATGCTATTCAGGCTTCTTGGACAGAGTAAGATGGATAAGTGGGAAAGGTCTATCCCAAGAGTTTCACATTTTACCTCAGATTTAGTTCTGATACAAAGCACTACATTTATATCAATTCTTCCTTTGTGAAAAAGACACATGTGCGTACACACATGTGTTGCCTTACAGCTATCTCCACGACCATCCCCCTGCACTAACCCCTGACCTAACGAGTTCCGGAGGAAGTGTCTCGGAATGCTGAGACCCGGTGGAATGATATCGGTCATCTTCCTTATTTGGAAGGACGTGGTATAATAACGCTGTCCTGGGGGTTGTGCAGGCTGTATGAAGGCATAGTGCATGTTGGAATACAAGAGGAGCTGGTTAATGGAAAACAGCCTTAAGGAACGTGACACACGGATCTTTGAGTAATCCAGTTTCACTTCCTTGAAATTTTCTCAATAAAAGCCATGCGAAGACCCAATTCAGGGCTCGGTCTTACAAGCTGTGTCCCTTGGTCTCACCTATCTGACCTTGGTCTCATGAGCACTTATTTAATCTGCATCTCCCCTCTTGTGTCCCATTTGCCCTTGGCACGCTGGACGTGACATCATGCATACATAAACATTGCACCTTGTACATTTTCATTAAGATGAGAGATAAAAATAGAATGTCAGTAAGCCAAAAGAACACATAAAGATTGGCACAGTATACAGTTTCAGAAAAAGATCAATATCCTAGGGCCACAGATGGAAATAAGATATAGTGAAACAAGCACAGGCTTTAGATTTAAGAGTCCTGGTTTAGAAATCTGGATTTATCATAAAATAAATAAATTTCTAGAGCACAGGAAATTTTCATCAAGATAGAGCATCTTAGGGGACATAAAATAAGTTTCAATAGATTTTAAAAGATTGAAATCTTACAGAATATGTTCTCTAATAGTATTAAATTAGAAAAAAACCAGCAGTAAATCATTTAGAAAATTCCCAACTATATGGAAATTAAATATCTTGCTCCTGAACTACTGACGTGGATTAAAGAAGAATCATAAATGCAATTAGAAAATATCTTGAAGTGAATACTGAAAACATAATATAAAACAGCTAAAGTGATGCTTAGAGGGAAATTGATATTTTTTAAATGTTTATATTGGAAAAGAAGAAGAGTCTAAAATAAATTCCCTAAGCACTCCACTTAGGAAACTAGAAAAATAAGTGCAAATTGAATCCAAAGTAAGTAGAAAGAAGGAAATGATGAAACTATGAGATGAAATAAATAAAACAGATTAACTATAGCGAATAATCAATGAAAGGAAAAGCTATTTCTTTGAGCAATCAATAAAATTGATAAAATTTTACCTAGTCTGATGAAGAAAAAAAGACTGGGGACACAAAATAATACTATGTGTAATGAAAGAGGGGCTGTTACTAAAAGTCTATGGACAATAAAACGATAATGGACGATTATGGAGCTCTTTATCCCAATACATTTGACAAGTTAGATAAAATGGACACATTCTTTGAAAGACATAAATTTTCAAAATTAACAAAAACGTCTTATAACCAACAGTTTGTTCTCTGTATCTATGAGTCTGTGTCTATTTTTTTCATTTATTTTGTTCTTTAGATTCCACATACAAGTGAGATCGTATGGTATTAGTCTTTCTCAGTCTGACTTATTTCCCTTAGGGAAAGGGGTTGGGGGATGGGTGAGAAAGGTGAAGGGATTAAGAAGTACAAATTGGTAGTTGCAAAATAGTCATTGGGATGTAAAGTAAGTATGGGGAATACAGTCAATAATATTGTAAAAACTATGTATAGTGTCAAATAGGTACTAGACTTATTGGGGGGATCACTTCATAAATCATATAAATGTCTAACCACTACACTGTACACATGAAACTAATATAAAATAATATTGAATGTCAACTATAATTTTAAAAATTGTCATGGGTATAAAGTATAGCATAAGGAATGTAGTCAATAATATTGTAATAACCATGTATAGTGTCAGATGGGTAATAGACTTATTAGGATTATAACTTTGTGAGGTATATACATGTCTAATCATTATGTTGTTTTGAACATGTGAAACTAATAAAAAAATTTCAACAAAAACACAAATAGACAATCCAGACTGGCCTATATTTATTAAAGAAACTGAAGTTCTTATCATCAACCTTCCCACAAAAACAAAACAAAACAAAACAAAAACCTGCAGGCTCAATTGATTTCACTGGTTAGCAAAACCAAACATTTTAGGAAGAAATAATACAGTGCTAAAGAATTTTTTTCAGGAACTGGAATAAAAAGAAATAGTTTCCATTTTTATGTAATGAGGTCAATACTACTCTGATGCCAAAACCAGACAAAGTCACTGTATGAAAAGAAAACTACAGACCAATAATCTTCATCATCTTAGATGGAAATAGCCTTAACGATACATAAGCAAGTCAAATACAGGAATATGTAAAAATCATATTTCATCGTGACCGGGTGGATGCAAGTTCAATTCAACATTTGAAAATCAATGAATATAACTTGCTAGATTAACAGATTCCTAAAAATTATGTGATCATATCAATAGATGTATAAAAGACATCTGCTAAAATTCATCATTGAATTAATGATAAAAAAAAAACTTTAAGCAAAAAAAGAAATAGAGAGGGAAAGTCTCAGCCTGACAAACAGCACCTAGAAACACCTACAGCTAACATCATACTTAATGGTGAAAGACTGAATGCTTTTCCTGTAAGATTATAAACAGCATTATATTGGAGGCCTCACCTTGTGCAATAAGTAAGAAAGAGAAATAAAAAAGCATACATATTAGAAAAGAAGAAGTAAAATTGCTTTTAATTGCAGGTGGCATGATGATGTACATAGAAAATCTTAAGGAATAAAAAAAACTACTAAAACTAAGGTAACATAGACACAAGATTCGAAATTTTTACAAAAATCAACAGTATTTCTATATACTAGTAGCAACCAATTTCATTTACAATAGCATGAAAAAACATAAACTATGTAGGGATAAATTTAATAAAATATGTGTAAGACCTGTATACTGAAAACTATAAATCCTTGATGAATTAAATTTAAGGAATACCAACATAAATAAATGAAGAGATTTAAAATGCTTATGAATTAGAAGATTTAGTATTGTTAAGAGGTCAGTTCCACCCATAATAATCTAGAGATTTAATGCAATTTCAATACATTTTTAGCAGGCTTTCAAAATAGGGATTAAAGAGTTTATTTAAAAATTAATATGAAACTACGAACAACTTCATATAGCCAAAACAATTTTTAAAAAGAAGAATAAGTTTACAAGAATTATACCACTTGATTCAAGGCTTACCTGACAACTACAGTAATCAAAAAAATGTGGTTTGGGTGAAAGGATAAAATAGATTCCAGAAATGTACTTACGTATATACGATCATTTCTCTTTTAGCAAAAATGCAACATATATTCAAGAGAAAAGAAAAACCTTTTTTAACAAATGCTGCCAGATAAACTGGCTGTCTCTGTATGGAAAAAAAAAATCATGGATCTTTATCTTATCCCAACCCAAAATTTAACTCAAAATAAATTTTAGACCTAAATGTAAAAGCTATAACTATGAGACTAACACACACACACACACACACACACACACACACACACACACACACACACACACAGTCTTAGTGACCTTGAAGCAGGCTGAGATTTTTTTAGGGCAGAAGGAGTAAAAATCATACACGGAAAAAAAAGATAAATTGAAATTTATCAAGATTAAAAACACTGGCTCTCCAAAAGCCACTATTAAAAATAAAAATTAAGGAAGAACACAGATCGGGAGGGAATAAGTACATCTGATAAAGAACAGGTGTGCCAAATATACAAAACTTTGGGAACTGAATAATAACACATCCCAATTAAGAAGTTAGGTTCCTAACGCGTTTGCTTCTAGTCAGCACCCTATGTCAGTAATGTTCCTAGTCAGAATTGTCAGACTTATTTCTTTGTTCCTTAGCCCTGTCCATCTCTCTCAACTTGATGGCAGCAATCAAGAGGACACCAAGCTTGCGAGGAAGGCCAAACCCTTAGATTTTGTGTTCTCGTTTTGCTTTATATTTTTAAATAAGACTGAGTCTTAATGTACCTTTGTGATAGAAAACCTTTCCACTGCTTGCATTCTAGAAACCCCCAATTTTCCAATACTTTAAGACCCCATATAATGGTACTCTATTCCTTTCCATGTCTGACCTGCTGAAAAGCCACTTCTGCCTGCGTTTATATTTCTTTTAATAACAGGCTACCCATGGCCATCAAAGACCAACACTCCTCACATTCTATTTTCCAATCTCCTCCCCCAGAGCTACAATCTGTCTTAGAATTTATCACAGACAATGGCTTTACCAAATGTTTGGGTGTCTAACCTCTAACTCATGCCACATAGCTGAGGTTTTCTTCGTGGCAGTACCTCATGTCTAAGAACAATGTCTATATTGTTTAAGAATGCTACAAGTTGTAAAAGATAAACCCTGAAATCTAATAGACTTCATTATTAGTTTGTTTCTTGCTTATGTCGAGACTGATCTGGGGCAGGGACAGGGGTTCTTGTCTACACAGTTGTTCCTGCTCCGTCTATTGTGCTCTGCTTTCTTCAGCATGTGCGCCATCTAAAGTGTCCCTGGAATTGGCATTGTGCTCAGTGGCTGGGGAAGAAAGGCATGCAACGTGTCCGCCTACATTTCACTACCAGTGATGGAGTCATATGGCCACCATTAACTTCCAGGGTGTCCAAAAAAAATAAATCTAGCTGTAGGTAAAAAGAGTTTAGCCAGTCCTTGTCAAATCATCTAATGGTTTGGTAGTAAATTAGATTCTTGTTATTTAGTGATGTTCCACCTAAATAAAACACAGTGAAATGAAGCCATTTGGGATAATGCAGGAGCTAAGGCAAAGTGAGGAAAAATATCACCCTTTGATATTAAAGTCAGTGAGAGTGAAAATGAAAATGAAAGAGCTTGGCCTCCGGCAGGGATGATTTGCAAATGTGTTGAGCATGAAGTTTCCAAATTCAAAGTGAAATAGTGTATCATCAGGAAGATAAGAATGTACTATAGATTAAGGAAAAGAAAATGTCACCTTAATTGTTTTGTAGTATATCTTATGGCTTGATGGCTGTTTAAAAAAGGAAATTTAAGAGTAAAAAATGTGTCAGTGTTTATCTAGTACTAAAATATTTTACCACATGCCAGTCACTGCTCTGTGCTCTTTGAATAAGTTGTTTTTTCCAACAACTCTCAGGGTTCCATTGCACTGAAGACGGAACTGAGTCATGTTGATGAAATGACTTGTACCAAGGCTGCTGGAAACTCAGCTGGCAAGCTGCAGAGTTGGATTTGAATGCAGGTTTATGTGATGACAAATCCTTTGATTTCGGCTAATACACTATCCTGCCTCTCAGATACTACGAATGGGCTGGGGGAGCCCTGTTATAGTGGAAAGTGATATTTTCAATGTGAAAGAAATAGATTTACCTTCTAGTGTGAGTCTTGATGGTTTTTGGAGTACACCCTCTGTCTTTTTAAGTGGAACAAAAAGAAAAAAAATTAAAACCCCAGTATTATGGACCCACTGATGGTTTAATTTCTATTGCTAGTCACGGGGTGCTAACATACCTCCTACTAAATACTAGCTGTAACCCTTCATTTTGTGTAAGAAACATCCCACAGATGGTCTCAATATTACTTTGTGTGCTCCTGAGATCTGACATCGTGTCCAAAATCATCAGTGGTGAGGGCACAATGTACACCTCTCTACATTAGGAATAAATCACTGAGCTGGTTTTCTGTATCTTAAGGTAAAATGATTAATTCTATCAGGACCACAAAGTACTAGGACTAATTTGAATGAGATACGCAACATGCACAGGAATCTGGTCTTGCTCTGGTCTTGAGCATCTCATTTTACTCAAATATGAAAATTTTTGTAACCCTAATGACAAACTCTGTCTTCTATCCTGATGTTCTCTTTGGGTTGTTCTTAATGGACCAAGTATCAAAATCAGTAGCGGATAATTCTGCATAAACAAATTTCACTGCTCCAATATTCTGAAATTTAATGGACTGTATGGTCCATTATTCTTTTCTTTGAATATGACTGATGTTTATTCCTATGCTGTTTTTACAGAACTCTTATAGAATCTTATTCTGTTTGGACTTGACGATTTGATCAGTGTGTTTTCTCCCTCTTGCTGTGAGATTAATATATCTTGACCATCCTATGAATGAGCTTACATACCAGAATTTGACTTTTGTCTTGTAAGACCTTGTCAAACTGTATGATATGTCAAAAAATATAAGTGGAAGGATGAAAGTTGAGAAATCAGTTAACTCAATAAATGAGATTTCTGCTTTATTTTATTTCCTCCCTGTTACAGGTTTAAATACAGAATTTCTATAGTTATATCTGGAAACAAAGTCTAATTATTCAACCAGTCCTCTACCATATCCTATTAATCTGAAACTTGGTCTAGCAGGGCAAGCAGAAATGTTGACAAAGCAAACAACTAGAGTGTAAATTGATAGCCTTTAATCAGACAGTTTTGCTTAAGTGACCACTTTTAAACCTCTACTATTTTTATTCCATTTTTTTTCTCAGATGAATGCTTGTGCAATCATATGTCTGTATTTCTTTTGTAAAATAGCGTACAGGTAAAAAAAATGCTGCACAATATTATTCGTTCACAATTAATCACATTTAAAACCAATTTAGGCTAGCTTGGATATCAAGGAAACTCAGTGATTTATATTACTCCATCGCAACCCCACATTAAGGAAAATATTGAACAAAAGTGCATACAAATAACCCTGACTACGTAGTGGAGAATCCTACAAAATTCCAGAAACATGAGCCAATATCTTGGTAACTATAACAATGTTATCAAATGCAAACATACCAGGCGTTCTTTTCCAAAGTGAGTCTACAAACATTGGGATTTCCTACTGAAGGCTGTTTTCACTGGACAGAACTTTAGTGGGGTGAAAAATTTAAACAGCAAGAAGCAAGGCAGAATAGGGGTGTGAAGTCTCAATATCTCAACCTCTGTTTTCCTTTTCTTACTGGGGTGATATTTTATGACACAGTGACTCACTTGGCCTCTTACTGCCTCAGTTTACAAACCAAACTTGTAAGACAATACTGTGGTGATTTTGAATTACGTCTGTGTTAGTTTTTGAAATTCACTCCGGGAGGTGACATATGAAAAAAACCATATTAAATAAGATATGGATCTGGTGTTATTGTTGCCTGCTTGTATTTGCAATAAGCTTATAAAAAAGGCAAAACTATGGAGACTGAAATCACCTCAGGGGTTGCCTGGGGCTGGGGATAGGAGCAAAAATTAGTACAAAAGCGAAGGAGGAAACTTTCTGTAGAAATGGAAGTGTCCTCAGATAGAACTGTGGTGATGATTGCACCGCACAACTGCTTATGTGTAGTGAAAGCCATTGAACTCTATACTAACAGTGGTGTCTAAATCATACCTCAACAAAGAGTGTCTCCCACTTTCCTCAGAGTAAAGGTCTTCATTGTGGACCCCAAGGCCTGGCATGATCTGGCCCCGGCCCTGCCTCTTGTCCCTTACCCACTCGCTGGAGCTACCCTGGCATTCTCTCTGTTCCTTCATCAATACCAGGTGTCTCCCACCTCAGGGCCTTTGCACTGGCTCTTCCCTTTACTGGAACACTCTTCTCCCAAGTGTTGATGTGACTCCTTCTCTCACATCATTTAGGTCTTTGTTCAGATGTGGTCTCCTCTGAGAAGCCTTCCCAGACCACCCTACTTGTATGACAGCCCTCCAAGCCATTCCTCGCTTGCTTCCTATCCCCCTCTTCAGTTTCATTTCATGCCATGACACCCTTTGTCATCTGACCCTCCACGTGTTTTTCTTATTTACTTTGTTCACTGTGTGTGACCTGTCCGTCCTCTCCTCCCTCAACCCCTCAACTAGAATAAGGCTCCAGGAGGGCTGGGCCTCTGTTTTTTCACAGTCATATCAGCATCAGCACAGCATCTAGCATGTAGCAAGGCCTCAATACAGGTCAGCTGAAGAAATGAATGGCAGAACTGCGGGTCCTGTGTCTGAGCCTCTGGCAAAAGGAGGAGCCGCTGCCCGAGACACAAAACGGGGCCAAGGGTCCACCTGCTCTGTGCTAGGCCCCTCGGGTCGGGGCAGGATGGTGGTTCTATGGACACAGCTGTGACTCAGTCTTCTTGCTGCTGGACGTGCACATCTAATCTCCCAGACAATCCCCAGAAACATCTGCTAAGGGGCCTGAGGGCTGAGAAGCAGCTGAACCTCTGAGGGCTGGGCAGGGCCCAGGAGGGAGCCAGGCTTCCCAGCACGTGCTCACTGACTGCCAGGAACCACCACTGGAATCAGGAACCTCCATCTCAGCCCAGCGTCCATTTCCAGATCCATGCGTTCCACAGACCCTGATCTCTCGCGCTCGGCTTGGCCCTGAGCTGAGCCGCGCTGGGGACACAGTGGTGTTGAAGACTCTCGCGGAGAAGACAGGCCAACTGGTTCCCAGACAATGACAATCCCGAGTGGGCAGGGCTGGGTCAGGCGAACCTGGAGGGCTCTGGGGGCCTAGACGTGGCACCTGACCCAGGCTGAGAGGGTCAGAAAGGGCTTTCCCGAGAGACAGGACATCTGAGATCTGCAGGACTAGTAAGGATTCACTCGGTGAAGAGGGCAGAGATGTGAAAGGCTATATGAGGAAAGAAAGAGTAAAGCACACGCCTGGAAATAACAGGCACTCAGAGCAGCTGATCCTCCTCTAATCCGGTGGTTCTCAAGCAGGGGTGATTCCTGTCCCCCACCCCCACCCCCACCCCCAGGGCTCATTTCACAATGTCTGGGGACTTTTTTGATTGTCACAACTGGGAAGAGATACGTGTGCTACTGACATCTAGTATGCAGAGGCTAGGGATGCTGCCACACAACCTGCGATACACAGGACAGCCCCCCACAACAAGAAGTATCTAACCCAAAGGCCAACTAGTGCCAAGGCTGAGAAATCCTAGTGCAGTCTAAAGAAGAGTCATCATGCAAGGCCAAGGGACAGCCTTGAAAGGTTTTAAGCAGAAATGAAATGAGACAAGACCTGGTTCTGTCCGGAAGCTCAGGGCCATCATCAGGTCAGCCTGAGTCCTAGTCTCTCTGACCCCACCCTCCTCACCCAGTAGTCAACAGAAATTCAAAGGGGGAAGACTTCCTTCCAGCAAGATGGGAAGGCCCTGAAGATAGGCCCCGGACCTTCATTCCAGCACTAACTCAAAATGTGTCTTGAGCTGCCTCTCAGCCAGGCTCAGGTTGGGGTGGTGATAAGATTCAAGTGTGTTTGGCATTATGACACCAATCTCATCCTGGTGGTCTCCCCAGGTGACATTATTTGCTCCTTCTCTCAGCTCCTTCAGTCCCTGGCATAAACTTTTGTCACCACCCTAGTTATCTAGAATGGTAGCTCTTTTACACATCAGTTTCCTCTCCCATTCCACTGAAGGATGGAGCCATCTTTGTGGCCCATCCCAGGGCTGGCCCTCCTGGTTCAACTGTTCCATGGACCATTGAGAAATTAAGCTCCCAAGAGGGAAAGCACTTGCCCAAGGTCACACAGTCAGCTTCATTCCTCCCCACCAATCCTCTCCCCTGTGATGCCTCCAACATGGCAGTGACATCCCAGTGAGTGGGTCCACAGCACCTGAAATCACTCTATTGATTCCCCCAAGGCTGAAAGATGGCTACCTGAACTACCTGGTATGCCCTGCGCCTCAGTTTAGTTGAGGTCATGGGTCAGAAGTCTTCAGCCCCTGGACTAATTCCCCCGTAAGACCAGTTTATGCTAAACGCACACCCATCCCAGACCTGACCACCATGGGTCAGCGATGTCTGGTAACTTCCACAAAGGATGGATCCGAAACCTAACCTGGGTGATTTTCTGCAAGTACTTTACCTTAATCTCACTGTTCCTGGGATTCCCACATGCAAAATGGGTCTGTGGGCCTCCACAGCTGTGCCCTGACTCAGAAGGATTAGTTGCCTTCCTCAGAGCTAGAAAACTCCCGCTTAATCAGGGCACCACACACACGGAGAGCCTGAATGCCAGACCCCTGTAAGAATGGACGTGGAACCTGCGATTTTTGAGTAGAGGACACCTGGGTACAAGTCTGCCCCCTGTGTGCCACCATCTCCTTAGCTCAGTGAAGAGCCTGGTGGTCACAGGCATGAGTGTGCAGGGGACCCTGCGCACAAAACCCTGCTTTGGGACTGTCAGGTCTCCCCGTATGCAAAGTCCCTCTAAGTCACCCCACTGCATGGGATTCCCCAAAAAGGAGCAGGACATGCTCTGTGGGAGGTCCCTGGGTGGGGAAGAACCCCTCAGGCCCACCTCTGTCTTTGTATCTGACCAGAGCTGCCTCCCAGGCCACCCCCTCCCCGTCCCCCACTCACCCGACTTCTGGGTTTTTCAATATATTCCTTTTAATTTATCTGAGACAGTCACTGTATTTTGTAACGTTGAAGCATGGTGTGTGTGCATTACAGTTCTGCTGTTTCAAATTTCTCCTAAAATCATTAGAAAACCATGCAGAAAGAGAAATCTCAGGATAATGACATCAGAAATTAACTTTTTCCATTGGACAATTTTCCATATTATCTACCATTGAATTTTGAAAAATAATCCACATTAAAAATAAAGTTGTTTTACCTTTTATTAAAAATAAGTCAGCCCCTCAAAACTTAAAAGTAAAGTGACTCCTTGAGTAATAGATTGGGTAATAGGCACCTTTTTGGAAGGTCCTAGTCAGTATCCTAGTCTAAAATGTAGCTTTCTCTCTGTTATCTACTATTTAAAAAAACACCTAATAAATTAATTCTCATTTGAGTCTCACACTACCCCACAAAAAGTCAGGCAGGATGGACATCATTTTTCTCATTTGAAAAACCAAGCAATTGAAGTTCACGAAGCTGTACATGTTCCAACAGCTCAATGATGGAGCTATGACTACAGTCTAGCCTTCTAACCTTCAGGTGTTAATACAAGAAAATGGTTAACATCTGCGGTCAGAAGAAAATGGGTTAAAATACTGGCTGTGTCATCTACTTGCTAGAGAGCCCTGGGAAATTTACTTCATTTCTTCATTATTCAGTTTATTTAAAATAGGGATCATAATAGCATCCACCTCATAGTATGGTTGTAAGAATTAAATAAATCCCTAAGCAAGGTATTTAATACAGTGCCTGGCTTATAATAAACACTCAAGAAATGTTTACTCATATAATCAATCTTATCCTTTCTGCACTATGAAGGCAGCCTCAGAAAAGTGGTAAAAGCTTGGCTTTGAAATCAGACAGATGGTTTCTGACTGCTGCTTTATCACAGGACCTTTGTATGAATTACTTACCTATAACCTCTTCTGGCTAGTTTTGTCATATGTAAAACCTGTGACGATTGAAGTCCTGATCTATAGAAGCAGAGGCTTAATACACGTTCAGTTCCTTATTCCACTTTGAGCTTTCTGGAAAGAAAGTTTATTTCCTAAGTACTTACTTTTATACCATGCATTTTACCCCTTGCTTGTGTAAGCTATTTTATTTAAGGCTGTATTACCAGTACCAAGTGTAGTGCCTACATATTGTCAGACATCCAACAAGTATGTATTGAACTATGCATTTCATATCATGGAGGGAAAATTTTATGCAGCTTAGGATGACCAGAGAAGTCATGAAGGAGATGGAATTTAAGTGATCTTGAATACTATTTGGAAAAGACAGTCACTGCATAAGAATAGAGAATGATATTTAGGAGACCTGCTCATGGCGATCAGCAGCCCAACAAAACCTAAACTTCAAACATGGGGAAGAGAGATGATCCTTGTAAAAGGTCTAGAGACGATCTTCTTCAAATCTGACACAGGAGGGATACCTATCCTGGAAAGAGCACAGGGAAAATGAGTGTAGCATGGTGGTTTGGGAAATGGTAGACAAGTAAAGTTATCTTTTCCACCTTTTGAAAGTAGTGGCAGAATGGTTTGTTAGGCTGTGTTCACAGTTCTGATGTAATAAGGTTTCATAAAACCAGTTTCTCCTCCATTTTTTAACGTTTCTATTTGGATGGGAATGACGTTCCACACATGTATTTAGAAAAAAGCTTTAGAAACATTGCTAACTTGTAATGACAGGTTACAACATTGTGAGGAGAGAAGGTCTTTTTAATAACAGGAAAAAGTGGAAAGGCATTGCTGCTCTCGGAGATTGGTGTATTGCCACTGGAGGTGACGACAGGCTGGGCTCGTAGTAGACGTGGTGGGAAAATGGCGGCAGAAATTTACTTGAGTTTTCTTCTCCACAGCACTCCTTAACTCTATAGGTGGTACAGTTGTCTCATTGTCAAGGGAAGGCTGGAGTTAAAAGTGCTAAGGACATGGAAACTATATACAGAGGGTGCCAAAATAAAATGTGTACACATTTTAAGAAAGGAAAAAAAAACTATCAAAATTGTAATACCCATTATATACCAATAAAAAAAGATGAATACAAGTCATGTGTATATGTGTTTTTGGTACCCCTGGTATATATCTCACCAGAGGTTTTTCAAGGGTGTGATCCAGGTGTTCTGATTTTGAAATTTCCTTTTAAGGCTGTGTTAATTAAACAATGTTTGATTTCTCTCTGTTTATTTTCATGCTTGAACTGGAACAAGCTGAGGTTGATCTGAGAGCTACACATTACGTTTTGACTACTTTCTCAGAAGGGCTTTACCTATTTATAAACCCTTTCACTTTCTTATTTCTTTTGTAAAAACACCTCATTTCCATTCCTAATGACCACACTCCGGAACGCGTCACCATCCAGAACTGCTTTCCTGGACCTGAAAGCTTTGGGTCCATCATCCCACTGTCTGGCCACAACCTTTCACTCAGTTACACCCTCACCATCTGTCCTATGACCTCGTGGGAACTTGTAATTGCAAGTCCCTTTTCTATATCTTCACCTATAAGTTTTGTGTTTTTCCCCAATAATCCAGTCTTCTTCTCCAGCTATGATTCCATGGTGGTTCACATTCTAACCTCTCCTCTCACCAATATTCTACATTTCAATCTATTATCATCACTTCCTTGTAAAACTCCAAACATGGATGAACCCAATGCTTCCAGCATTACACCAACAAAGTAAACTTCTACCCAATGCCTCCCCAACTTACCCCTATTCTAACAGCATTGTAATGCTTAATTCTTAGGTGTAACATAGTCCATCAAATGAGAGCCCTCTCAACACTGTCTCTCTTTTCTTTCTCTTCTTTTAAAAGAAGTGGTGCTCTTCCTCCTGAAGTGAATCTCTCTACCTGAGCTCTTTGCGTTTTTATCCCACCTACCCTCTGAAAGACTTTACCTATCAATGATCTCATCTGTCTCCTATATTCTCAAATTCACCTTCTTTATTTGCTCCTTTCCATCAGCGTTAAGCTTGCTTAAATCTCTCCTGTCTTAAGAGCAACAGCAAAAACTTCCCTTGACCCCGTATTGGCATACATCTACTCTCATCTGCCTTTCCCATTGAGGACACCTCTTTGAAGGAGTTATCCACTCTGGTGTCCCCACTTCCCAACAACCCTTTCTTCTTTATCCTTTTCTATATGGTTTCTGCCTTTACAAGTCTATGACAACAGACTTGTTCTCACTAAGAGTTACAATGATTTCTTACGATTAAATCCAACAGATAATTATTATTCCTTATAACTTTCTGTAGCATTTAACATCATTCCTCAGTTTCTTTATCTTGGAATCTTTCTTTCCTTGGTGTTTATAACACTATACTCTTCCATTTTTTTTCTCTCTACTTTTCCTCACTAACTCTTAGTCTTTTTTGCTAGCTTGTCTTCCTTTGCCCATTTCTTAAATATTGATCACTCTGTGGGCTTTATTCTTAGTCCTCTTCTATTTATTATAGATCCTTATGCCAGTCAATCTCATTAAGTTCCATGGTTCGATTTTCTACCCATATGCTGATGACCCCCAAATCTATGTCTCCATTCCACTGACTCTTCTGAGTAACAGATTCATTCATGCAGCTCTTTTTAGTCTATTTGAGCTACCATAACAAAACACCATAGACTGAGTGGTTTAAACAATAGAACTTTATTTTCTCATAGTTAAGGAGGCTCAAAGCCTGAGACCAGGGTGCCAGCGTGGTTGGGTTCTAATGAGGCCCTCTTTCTGACTTGCACTTGCAGGAGGTCACTTTGTCTCTGTATCCTCAGATGATGGGTTGGGGGTGGGAGGTCTTTTTATTATAAAGCCACAGTCCTATTGAACTGTTAAATGATCTCATTTAACTTTAAATAGCTCCACAAAGACCCTATCTCAACATACTGTCACATGAAGGTTAGAACTTCAACATATGAATTCTGGGGGGGGGGGATATAGAAAAATCTGCAGAGAGCTTGTAAGTATCCAATACTCATATAAAATTAGCTTTCAATAATGCCTAAAAATTCTGACCATGTTGTTACTTCCTACACTTAATTAGGTAGATTCTTCACTGACATAATAAAACAAACACTTTTTACATAATCAGCCAACTCCCTTTTTAGCTAATGCAATTGACTATTTTAGGTACCAGTATAAACTAGCAAGGTAATTGTTTTTCTAAAATAAGGAAGATGTTGCTCAGGATACACTTGGCTTTGGCAGCAGCACCAGAGTAAATCTAAATAAATGGTAGGTATTTAAATTGTGGGTTCATTTAAACGCTCTCAAGCATCAGAATCTATGCATACAAATGTCAATTTCACTGTATCTTTCAGAAACAAATAGATCTTGAATGCATGATCTACTTACCCTTTTGTGTTCCTCACACAAGACTATTTCAAACTGTGTGAATAACTGATAATTAACTTGACATTTTAGCATCTCTATTCTTGGAAATAATATGGTTCCACTAACTCCAAGGTGCTTTTTAAAGATAAGCTAAGTTTATTTAGCATTTAACATCCTGTTAACATCTTTGGGACTGATAAAATATATATATACACACACATAAATTAACCCCTGTTCTTACTTTAACCTATCTGATTTTGAACCACCACCCATTTTTAAACAAATCTTTTACATGAGAGGAACATATCAGATATGAGATTATCTGATTAAGTGGTTACAGGAATGTAGGATTGTAAATAAAATTCTTCCAAATAGGATATTTTGGGGGTTTCTACTAATAAAAATCAGAAATGCCTTATTAGTTGACTTACTCATTATACAAATAATGTCAAAGGGAAATTTAGGAAAATTTATTAGGTAAGAAATGAAAGCCAGCTGACTAGTGAACAAAGTAGCTTTGAAACCTATTATTATTATATTAAGGCCTTTGTTTGTTATCCTTGAAAGAAGAAGGTACTGACCAGATGATATTTTGAGGTTCTCCCAAAGTTGAATTCTTGCTGTTCATCTCCCTTTCACATGCTTTTCCATCTACTTCTCCCCCTTTCCACTTTTTTCCCCCTTTTTTGGCTCTTTCTCCTTAGTTGCCGACATATTCACATGACCCAATCATCAAGTAACAACAAACAAACATACACACATTCCTTGACCCTATTTTCTCCTCTGGCCACCAGCCTATGCAACTTTTCTCCTCAAACTTATTTAAATGCTGACATTTCCCAGTCTTTTATATTTCCTGAACTTTTTTTTGACTCTTCCAAATTACCATCTAACTTTTACCTACCTTTCTGCTGAAACTCTGTTCAGTAATGTAACTGACAACCTTGATCACTGGGGAATTTATGTCCATCTTCCTTGTGTGCTCAGCATCAATTGATACTATGGATACCATCTCTTCTTCTTGACTCATTAGCCTGGAAATGGTCAAAACAAGCCAATGCATCTGGGTTCAGGACTATCCAGGAGTGGCAGAGTAAACAGCTGCTGGCCAACCAACACACTCAACTCTCAACTGGACAGCACACTCATCTCTCCTTAGGCAGCAGCTACAGCCATCTTCTCAATCCTCAAACTAATCTCAATTTTTCAAAGGAGAGAACTGATAAAAAAAGAAAAAAAAAACAAAAAAGGAGAACTTGACAGAGGGGAAGGAACTGAGAAAATTGAGCAGCAATGTGTAATTTGTGAGGCTATTCTTTCTTCTATTTATAAGACCAGACTGTGAACCAAGGGGACACCCATGCCCCCAACAGATGCTACTGGTCATCAACAGAAGTCCCCGTGGTAGTCATCACAAAATCATAGAAGTTGTCTAGAAATTATATCGCCTATGGCTGATGGCATTTGAATGATCTTATTTAGTAAACTTACTCCCACTGCCAAAGACCCCCTTCTGTCCGAGGATCTTCTATGATGTATTCAGGCCTGCATGTGTTTGGATTTCTCATTTAAGCATTTGCTGTAAGTTGGAGGGCTTGATGTTGCATTTGAGACAAATTTTAATGATTGCAAGCTCTTTCTCCTGGTACTCTTATTTATTCTTTTCAACTTTCCCTTAATTATTCCTTATTTTTCTGCTCTTTGAATGTTGGCATTTTTTTCAAAGCCCCATTATTTTTTACCCTCTTCTTACGTTAGTATGGTCAGTCTAGGTGATCTAATTCTTTTTATTCTGAATCTATGGATTCATCCCAGGTCTGTCTTCCAAACTTTAGGCCCGTACTGCCTACTATTGAACATATCTACCTGCAGGTCCAAGACAGCCCTCACATAATGTAGCCAAAAGAGACTCTCTGCACTTTTGTTTCTAATGACATAGCAGACCAAACTAGTGGGGAACCCTCCCAATAACAAAAATAATAGAAAGCAGATATGGGCTTGGGCCTGCAGGAGGCAAGCAGATGAAATTAAGATGTCTGAATAAAACAAGACGCTGGAAAACTACCTCCTTGATGAGATGGGAGATAGAACACTGAATGGGGAAAAATAGACATACATGGGAAACCATAACTTTGTGCCAACAAAGTTATGGAACTCAAATGGAGCAGTAACATGTTAGCTGAAAAACTGATTCTAGAACAATAAAATAAGAAAAGCATTGCAGCATTTCAAAAACTTGGGGTACCTTGGACTCCTTAGAAAACAATCCCCACAGAAGGCATTTTCATAGCAAAAGTAACAAATCACAAACTGGTGACTCAGGGATCAAGTTTCATCTATCTCACAATGCTGCCATCTTGGAATCCTTTTCCTAACTGCGGGGCAGGAGTGAGAGTGGAGAAAGTGTACCTAGTTTAATCGCCTTGGACTGGGAGTTACTCATAACTTTGACTCACAACCCCTGGTGAGAATTAATCAGTGACACCACCTAGAAACATAGGGCTGGTGATATGGTTTATCAGTTGGCCCAGAAGAACGTAAGTTTTGTGAACACATAGCAATTATCTTTGCCACATTGTCCTATCAATAGATGAGTAAGAATTATTGATTCTGTCTTAGATATCATTAACTAATCCATCTTCTTCTCCTTCCCAATGTCTTCAAGCTTGCTTAGGCTGTCATTAACTTTCACTTGAAATACTGCAACAGCCTTCTGAGAAACCATCTATTTCCTCTTACCGCTGTTGCAATCCTTTGGTTGTGAACAACATGAGCTCTAGTTAACTTAGGAATATTTGGGAAATTATTATACAGGGCTATATATCTTCTTATGGATTCCAGAAGGAATAATAAAGCTGGGTCCACGAAAGCCCTAGAAAAAGAGATTTGAAAGAGTATAAGGATGGCAGCCAATTGTCAGATAACCGCAGTTGCCCTTTATCTTGTTTGGCCTCTATGCAAGAGAACACTTGTTTTTTTTTCACCTAATCCAGTGGTGTGTTCTATCTTAATGTTGCAAAAGTATTCAGTTGCTTTTCCTCCAATATGATGTCATTCATTAGTAGTTTGGGCATGTAAATCATTTCCATATTTCTCTTTTATCTGCCAGGGCAAGGACCACACTAAGTATTCCACTTCTTTTTATCTCCCACAGATCCAAACTTGAAATTTTATAAAATCCAGGAAGACTGAGTGCTCAATGAATATTCAACAAATTAGTAAATAGCCACCATTATGCAATTTTATGTCATTGTGAGCACATTGTTAGCCAGAATCTCTGATCTAAGAGTTGTACTGATTCAGACCAGTGGATCCTTCATCCTTCAAGAGAGGATTTCATGATATCTAAGTCTCTAAACAGAGGAACAGTTGACACATTATTTTCCTGAGTTCATGCTCCATGACTGGCCTTAACTGGCTGTGTTTAATCCCATAGGAAAGCTTTGTGTATTTGTCACTCTGTAGATCGGATACCTCAGGGCTTGTAAAGTGTTTTTGCATACATTAATTATGTTGACTCTGAAATTTTTCTTGTAAAGAATCATATTATTATTATTTTTTAAAGATTTTATTGGGGAATTGGGGGGAATTGCATTGGGGAATCAGAAAAGGGGAACAGACAAGTTGCTGTTCTTTTGTTCTTCAGTCTACTTGTGGAGGACGTCGCTTTACTGGCCCATGTTGATATTATCACTGCGCTCTTCCCGGATGAGGCAGATTGGTCGCCAGCCATTGGAGAGCCGCTCATGGCAGCTCACAGCAGCTCACACCAGTTGCCAGCCACTCACATTGGTTGCTGGCCACTCACAGTAGCCCCGCTGCAGCCTATGCCGTCGCCGGCGGCTCACAGCTCCAGGTCAAGCTGTTGTTCACTATCTTAGCTGTAGGGGGCACAACGTCACTGGCCCATGTGGGATCTGAACCGGTGGCCCTGCTGCTCAGAGCTCACACTCCCAAGCCAACTCTTAACCAATGAGCTACTCGGCTGCCCCCTCATATATTATTAATAAAATTTAGCTTAATAAGTAATTTTATAGTGTTTTAAAAACTATTTTACATGTATTAATGTGTTTTTTTTTTGGTCTTACAAACATCCTGTAATTAGGTAGGGATGGAAGTAGGACTTTCCCCAAGGCGTTTTTCCACCGTTTTCTCAAAGTTCAAATCTGATCGTTGATTTTGTTACCAAATCCCGTATTATCCCACTGTCCCACATGGCAGTTAGTGGAATATTTCTCTTGGAAGCAAAAACAAATGCCATCAATAAAAGATAGAGAATTTCTAGGAGGCAGCATAGGGCAGTGGTAATAAGTGTGAGCTCTAAAACCAGACACCTAGGACCAAGTCTAAGCTTCCTAACTTTTTAGCTGTGGTACTTTAGGTAAGCTAATTTATCCATAAACATGAATATAATCATTGTACCTACTTCAGGGTTTCACACTTTGTCAGCAGGATTAGATTGCATAATGAATGAAAAGAAGTTGGTACAGTATATAAGTACATGGTAAATACACAGTGCCCATTGAAAAGGCTATATGGGGCGTTGGCATAGAGCTCAACTCTCGACCCATGACAGTAGGGTTCAAATCCCAGCTCTAACTTTTTCTGCCTGTGTAAACTTGGGTGAGTTACTCAAATTCTCCGTGCCTTAGTTTTCTCATCCATTAAAAGTAGGAACCATGATCATACCCACCTCTTAGAGTTGTGCAGAATAAATGAGCTAATGCCTGTGAAATGCTCAGTAAACTTGTTAATTGAATATTGTTTCCTGTTAGGGGAGACCCTTAAGAGTTTTTCCAGTGTTGGATCCTCAGCATAGTTAAGCCTGAGTAATTTTATTGTTGCTGTTTTCTTTGCAGTTGGCAAGTTGATACCTGTGTATTGAAATAAACCCCAGTGTTTCCAAATAAATGTATAATTTTTATTGTTGACATTTTAAAAATTCCAATTAAACAGATTAAGCTTACTCTAAGCAAAGAGAAGCAGCAGAAGGAAACCACCTAATGACTAAACTAGCGTTTTATATAAAACTACTCACTAAGAGGGTGAGTCTTGTTTGTGGAGACTGATATTTCTCTATTCTTGAACTTGATATTTTGGTTGTTAGGGCATCAGGTAGATGTAGGTTGCTGCATCTCAGTTTCATTCAAACTGCGCCAGATCTGGTGCTTTTGTTCTTTTACGATCTCCTGCAATATGCCTGGTAAATGTTGCCTTGAGAGATTAATTGTAGATAGATGATAGATAGATAGATAGATAGATAGATAGATAGATAGATAGATAGATACATTTCACCCCTGTTATCGAACTAAATTATTTATAACAGGTAAAGGCACTTCCCTTCCCCCTTTCCCAAATAACTTTCCAACCTAGAATATAAATCTAAAATTTCTATTTGAGCCCATTTATGGGGAATTCTAGAATATGGTAGTCTATGTTTATTTATGTACAATTGCTGCCTGGGGGGAAGTGATCCAGAGATTTAGGTCAATGTAAATTACATTTTCAGTTATAGAACTTACTTTTTTGTTTTGCTTTGCTTGGGCTTTTTAAAAATAGATTTTCTTTTTAGAACAGTTTTAGGTTCACAACAAAATTGAGTAGAAGGTTCAGAGCTACACCCCCAGCCCCCACACATGCATAGCACCTCCCGTTAGTAATATCCCCCACCAAGGGGTACATTTGTTACAACTGATGAATTTTCTCTGACACATCAGTATCACCCAAAGTCCCTAGTTTACATAGGGATTTGGACAAATGTGTAATGACATGTGTCCATCATTACAATATCATATAGACTTGTCTCACTGCCCTAAAGACACTCTGTGCTCTGCCTATTTAACTTACTTTTGAAAAACAAAACAAAATTTCACCTCTATTATTCTCCCTCTGTCCGTTCTTCCCAATTTCCTCCATCCATCTTTCCTCCCCTTTCTTCCCACTCCCGTCACTCTGGCTTCCTTTTCCATCCCTAGAACACAAGACATCTACCCCTTAGGTGTTTGTTCGGCTAACTCCCTCACTTCTTTGAAACCTTTGCTTAAACCTTTAGGATTAAGTTTACTTGAGATTATGCTGGATTCTTTGGTACATTACAACCCCCTCCCCCACATCACATTCTAGATCAGCTTTATTTCACTCAGTTTTAAACTTCTTTTGATAGCACGAATTATCTTCTAATATACAGTGAGTTCCCGACTTAGGAACATTCGAGTTGCGAACTTTCACAGATAGGAACAGACCTTGCATTAGGAACATCCGTAGATGTTAACAAATCGTGGGAGTAGCTCACGTGTGTGAGCTCAGGTGTGTGAGCTCAGGTGTGGGCCAAATTCCACCTTGTCCTCCATTTCCAACTGCCGATGATCCTTCAGCTCCACCATCTCCCACCTGCCCTGCCTCCTCCACTTAGTAATTCTCTTCTTGTCAGTTCACTCCATGCAATTCCTTATATGCCAGTTGTTGTACTGTACTGTACCACATTTTAAGGTAACTGTAAAAGTAAAAATAGTTTATTTATAGTATTTGTGTGTGTGTGTTTAGTTTTATATGCTTTACATTGTATATTTGTGTCAAAGGCATGTAAGACTCACTTTGTCGGACTTAGGAACGAGTCTAACTTACAAACGTTCTCCCGGAAGGGAACTCGTTCGCAAGTTGGGGACTTACTGTACAAAAAATAAATTATGTCTGTGGTTATTGTCTATCTTCCCTCTCCCCAAAATGAAAGCTCCACAAAACCAAGGGCCTTTTGTCTATTTTGCTCACTGCTATATCCCAAGCAACTAGAACAGTGCCTGGCACATAGTAACCACTCAACATACTTGTAGAATAAATGGGTAGCATAAAACATGTAAAGAAGAGGCAGCATCCTGTTAGTGGAAGTTGATCAAATATGTACATCTCTGTGTTTGCAAATGAACCGTGTGAAATTCCTGTGCTTTCTTGTAAAGTATTCAAGTAGAATCTAGGTATCATTTATTTTCCTCTCTTCTAAAATAGTGTCATTTCCTTTCAGATCAGGTGAAGTTAAAATCTATTAGGATACCGTTGCCTTTGCCAAAAATAGATACACAAAAAAAATTTCCCAAATTTATGACATTCTTAGTTATAATAATAAAATACTCACCTGCAAAAGTAAAAAATTATATATTACCAGGTGAAAACTTTGTGAGACTTTTTATTTTTAAAGAAGACTAGAGATGGAGTCTTGTGCCATTAAATTTCTTGGCAACTTGCTCTAACTTTCTGTGCCTCAGTTATAATTTCTTTTTCTGGGTGCCCAGGCCTTCTCTCCACAGAGCTGAAGCCATGTAAACCTTCAATTTCATCCTCGTCGTCACCTGGAACAACTGCCTCAGACTCTGCAGCACGTCGCCCTTTTGGCTGGTGTTACTCTCACCCCTCGTTTCGCATTCTCCATAATGGGCTTGTACATACAAGTACTATCTGTGAGCTCACCCCACGATACTTCCCAATTCTGACAACCCCCCAAGTATCGAAATCACCTGTTGGCCAAGAACCTCCTTTGGCCTCTCTAGCTCTTTCTGGACTGGTGCCTTTCACCTGCACCTGATTAAATAAATATGGTACCATTGTGTCCCTCAATGAACTTCCAAGTTGCACCTCATCCTGTGCACATCCAGCTCTGTCAGATGTTGGAATGACAGCCTTTTCTCCCATAATTGATGCTGTGTTCTGTCCTCCTAATGCGTACCTTTCAACTACCTCCTCTTTTCTCTTACCATGCATTTTAGTATTATTTTCTGCCTGCAAAGGTGGCCTTCCTACCTACTGCCTCACTCTATTGAGTGGGTAGAACCATAGCTGGCAGCCACTCAAAGCATGCTGCATCTCACCACAGTTATCTGTACTTGGCTACATTTCAAGACATGACTTATACTATAAGCTATACACACTATATAGTTAATATATACACTATATGTGTGTGTGTGTGTGATCAGAATAGAAGAGATAATTTGCAGTCTTTTTATGTTCTATCAGTGTTTATTATGTGAATCTGTAAAAATAATCAGCCAAGCATGGCATAAACTTCTTTACCAGAATACACAGTACTCTAGCAGCAGTTAGGTTAAGCTTAAGAATGAGCCAAAGACACAACTAGCGTTGGCATGATTTGAGCAATACAGGGAGTAGAAACAGCTGCCCTCTGCAAAATTTCCTTTATTTGAAAACTATAGTATTGTCAATTTTTTTAAATTAAAATTTAGTGAGGTGACAATAGTTAGTAAAATTACATAGGTTTCAAGTGTACAATTTTGTAATACACCATTTCTATATCACATTGTGTGTTCACCACCCAGAGTCAGGTCTCCTTCCATCACCATGTATTTGACCCCTTTACCCTGATCCACTATCCCTCTCCCCACTTATGCTCTGGTAACCACGAAGCTATTGTCTGTGTCTATGAGTTTTTGTTTCTTTATTTGTCTTGTTCCTTTGTTTGCTGTCAGTTTTAAATTCCACATATCAGTGAAGTCATATGGTTCTTGACATTTTCTGTGTGACTTAATTTTGCTTAGTACAATAATAATCTTAAGATCCACCCATGGTGTTGCAAATGGCACTACTTCATCTTTTCTTATGGCAGAGTAGTATTCCATTGTGTATATGTACCACATCTTCTTTATCCAATCATCTATCGAAGGACACTGGTTGTTTCCATGTCTTGGCCACCATAAATAAAGCTGCAGTGAACATCAGAGCACATATATCTTTATGGATAAATGTTTTCAGATTTTTTGGGTATATACCCAGGAAAGGGATTGCTGGGTCATATGGTTAATTCTATTCCTAATTTTTAAAGGAACCTCAACACTGCCTTCTATTGCAGCTGCACTATTCTGCATACCCACCAATGGTTTATGGGGGTTCCATTTTCTCCACAGCCTCTCTAACACTTGCTATTATTTTTCTTGTTGATGATAGCCATTCTAACTGGTGTGAGGTAACTTCTCATTGTGGTTTTTATTTGCATTTCTCTGATGATTAGTGATGTTGAGCATCTTTTCATATGTCTATTGGCCATCTTTGGAGAAATGTCCATTCAGGTCCTCTACCCATTTTTTAATTATATTGTTTGTCGTTTTATTGTTGAGTCGTATGAGTTCCTTATATATTTTGAATATTAGTCCCTTACTGGAGGCATTGTTTGCAAATATCATCTCCCATTCAGTTGGTTGCCTCTTTGCTTTGTTGATGGTTTCTTTTGCTGTGCAGAAGCTTTTTAGTTTGATATAGTTCCATTCATTTATTTTAGCTTTTACTTCCCTTGCCTTTGAGGTCAAATTCATAAAATCCTCTTTGAATCAAAGGTCCATAAGTTTACTACCTATGTTTTCTTCTATGCAGTTTATTGTTTCAGGTCTTATGTTTAGGTCTTTGATCCATTTTGAGTTAATTTTGGTACATGGTGATGGATAGCAGTCTAGTTTCATTCTTTTGCATGTGGCTTTCCAATTCTCCCAGCACCATTTATTGAAGAGGCTATCTTTTCTCCATTGTATGTTTTTGGCTTCTTTGTCGAGTATTAGTAGAAAACATAGAAGTTGCAAATTATTATTGGAATACATGGACATTTGAAGTAAAAATTGCTAGGAGAAACCAGTTACTTTGGGCAGCACATTGGGAAAGAGGAAGGAAATGTTTCAACTTTGCAAAACCAAAGCAGTGACAATGTCTCTTTATTGAGAGTTGATTCTGCTCTCGCAATGTCCTGTGCACTTTTAAAATTCTTTTTAGACCCACAAGTGACTGGGACAAAGAGAGGATGTCCTCACACCCCTTGGCCTTCTGTATAATCTCTCCCTGCTTTATCTGTGCTGCAGTGGCAGACCCCTGCAAATAGTCACAGGCAAATTCTGGGAGAAGTCTTCTTGCATTGCAAGTCATCTGGACATGCATGGAAGATCTCACTTGACATACGAGAAGTGTTATTCTCATATGGACCAGCAGGTCTTTGTCATTTCTGGTTTTAATGATCTCTGATTCAATGTATGTATGTATGCCCATCTTAAGTCCACAATATGTGCTTTCTTTAAAACATCTTACTGTATTTTAGAACACAATATTTACTTTAATATATATTTTATAACTGCCCTATGAATTTAAAAATCTGTTACTTACATTATAATCTCATAAAAGAGTTGCCAAAAAACACGTAACCAAAAATAGGACTATGCAATGAAACTCTCTTTCTACGAAAAAGTGAGTCTGTGCTAACAAATGCAATTCGTGACTCGGAGCGGCAACCAGAAGTTGGTCGTTAGGTATTTCTTGCTGATGACTTCAGGCTGGTTGCAGCCAAAACTCTGATGTGTCAGATCACATCTTGCCCTGCCTTGTCCATGCACTGTGGGTAAGCCCTCTTTCTCATGAGGAATCTAAGAACTACATTAAGTGCTAGAAAACAGGCTGAAGCTTCAGTGCAGGGAGAAGGTGCAGTGAGGTCCTGTATTTTGGAGCTAGAAAGGAATCTTAGAGGTCGTTTAGTAAAGGTCATTTAGTGTCCCATTTTCCAGAGAAGGAAACTGATATCCAGAGAAAGTAATGAGTTGTCCAAAGCCACACAGAAAGTGTGTGGCAATCTGAGACTAGAGGCCTGCTTTCTTCACCAGAAACGAGGGCTTCTCCTGCTTTGCCATTTTTCTTCACCTATTTTCTGTGAAGATTCTTCAGCTGGCTTTGCAGTTCTGGGAGGCTGAGCTCTAGAATCAGCAGTCAGTGTTTTATCCAACGGAAATTCAGATTTGTAGCCAGGCTGGCATAGTGGAAACTGCATGAATTCTAGAATAAAATCCCAGCACTGCTACTTCTTAGCTGGGTGAGCTCTGGTAAATAACTTGATCACTTCAGGTCCAGTTTCATCATATATAAAATACAAACATCAGAGCTACTGTATCACACCCAGTACTCAATACTCAGTATCTTTTCATTCTTTCCCTCCATCCCCTTGTTTCTCTCCTTAAGATTCCAGGTCTTTTGTCATAGCTTCTTGAAACAAAGTGAAGTAAATTCAGCTCAATATTATGAATACATGGTTTGAAATGGCTACCCTTGGGTGTAAATCTAAGGAGCTTTGCTGACAATAATCATTTAATAATGAATGACCATTTCTATTTTAGGCTAGGCTGAAAGAAAGCATCCATGCTTTATCTTTTACTGGAGATTACCATAGAAGCAACCTTGAGTGTATTTACAGGAAGGCAACTGGAATGGTGCAATTATTCAGAAAAGAAAACAAAATATAACTAATTTTTTTTTTTAAACAAGCTCCTGATTTAGGGAGATCCTATCCCTGCTCTCAGGAGAAAAGCAAAAGTTTAAACAAGTTGAAACTAGTCTTGCCTCCCTTTCACCTGCAAACATAGAGTCCTGGGCTTCATATTTCTTGGTATGAAAGGAACTCTGGAAATGCAGCCTTTACCTCTTTCTGCCCAGTTTCTGCTTCTTAGAAGCCCAGCCCACTGTTTATGCTCCTGACCCCTTTCTCTCTCTCGCTCAAAGAGCTGACTTTTCTGTTTTTATCTTCTTTCTTCCCCGTTGTCTATAAATGTTAATGTTTCTTCTCATCTAAACAAAAATTAAATTAAACCCTGCTTTTCATTCTCACTTTTCTCATGTATCTGTTTCATGTCCTTCACAGCCAATTAAAAAAAAATTTCTTTTCTCCTCCTCCAAAGTCCACTGTAATCTAACTGCAGCCTCAAACCCTCTGCTGAAACTATTCTTGTTAAAGACATTGAAGACCTTACTGTTGCCAAAATCAACAGTTTCCTTCAGTCCAGATTTAATTTGGTTTCTCTTTATGCATTTGACACTGCTCCCATTTTCTTGTTTTGTTTTTTCTTTTAATCTTTTTAAAAAAAACCCACAAAACTAGAATCTCATTTTAGAAAATTAGAAAGTACAGAGAAGCAAAAAGAGAGAATAATCACCAACATTTTATTAATTAGGACAAACTACTCAAACAGTTAGGAGTGTAGCTTTCCCCTAATATTAATACATACACTTACAATGAGCACTGATATACACACGCCCTCCCACACACACGTGAGAGGATGCTAGCTATTGTATTTAGTTTTGTTTTTTCATTAATGTACTGTGAACTCTATTCTGTGTCAAAAGGCATAATTGTATTTTTGCCAATATTTTAGAAGCTATTTTTAAATTAACTAAATGGCTTTTAGGTGTTTATCTTACAAATCTTTTCTAACCAATTGTTCATTGTGCAAACAACAATCAAAATAAAGCACTTGTTGCTATGTTAATATTACATCAGATAAAAATTTTAAGCAAAAACATTACTAGAGATTAAAGGAATTAATTTTATAATGATTACAATGAATTCCCTGGTCTAATTCACCACAAAAGCTTAACAAATTTTAATTTGCATGCAAATAAAATTATAACCTCAAAATAGATAAAGCAAACATGGTCATTACTACAAGGAGAAATACAAAAATCCATGACCATAGTGGGATTTTAATACACTTCTCTTAGTAATTTATAGAGCAAACAGGCACATACAAAAATCAGTAGGGATATAGAAGTTGTGAATAATAATGTTAAAAAAAACACCCAATGAAAAAATATGAAACACTGCACACAATTGCAGAATAATACATGCTTTTTAAATGCACGTAAAACATTTATAAAATATTTACTATATTCTAGACCATAAAGGGGTCTTAAAAAAATTCAAATACTAAAATAAATCCTCCAACCTCATATAATGATATTGATATAGCGGGCTGGCCGAGTGGCATGTTAGTTAGGAGTTGGCTTGGGACACCAGCTCTGAGCAGCAGGGCCCTGGTTCGGATCCTACATGAGGCCCAGTAACACTGCGCCCTATACAGCTAAGATGGTGAATAACAGCTTGACCTGGAGCTGGGCTGCCGTGAGTCACCGGGGATGGCATAGGCTGCAGTGGGCTGGCAGGCAGCAGTCATGAGCTTTTGTGAGCTGCTGAGAGCGGCTGTCCAATGGCCGGCAAGCAACTGCCTCACCTGGGAAGAGCGCAATGATAATACCAACATGGGCCAGTGAAGCGATGTCCTCCACAACTAGACTGAAGAACAAAAGGACAGCAAATTTTCTGTTCCCCCTCCCCCAATTCCCCAATAAAATCTTAAAAAAAAAATTCAATTTAATACCACTATCAAAGATTCAGGACTGTGAATGGAAGAAATAATAACACACACAAACCATGATAAAAATTTAANGTCCTCCACAACTAGACTGAAGAACAAAAGGACAGCAACTTGTCTGTTCCCCTTCCTCTGATTCCCCAACGCTTTTCCCCTCCCCCATTTCCCCAATTTTAAAAAAAAACAGATACCGATATAGCTAATGATAATTGCTTTGTAATCTCCATATATTTGGATATTAACTACCAAATAAACCATGAATCAACAAAGAAATAATAATACAAATTAGAGGAAATATTAAACTGAATTATAATAAACATATTATAAATCAACACCTGCGGAATATAGCCAAAGCAATATTGTGAGGGAAATTTACATCTTTAAATGTAAATAGTGGGGGGGGGGGGAAGACAATGATAAATATATTTTGTATTCATCCTAATAAGCAAAAACAGCAAAGTAAAATAAAGGAAATAATACAGATAAGATTTGGAATTAACAAAAAAAATATATAAATATAAATAAAAAAGATAAGGCAGCCAAAACTGGTTTTATGAAACTACTATTAAATCTGACAAATTCTGGAAAATTGACCAAGAAAAAAAAGAGTTAAATAACAAATATAAAGATGAAAAGATGCTGCAGATATTTTAAACAACTTAAAGGTTTAGATGTAATAGATACATCCCTGAAAACTGTTTTTTATTCAATTTCACTCATGAAGAAATAGAAACCCAATACAAAAACAGAATCAGTAGTCAAAATCTTTTCAAAAGAAAAATTGTAGGTCCAGTTTGCGTCTCTGGAGATTTATATGAAATTGTCAGGTTTTCGTGTAGACATACATTTTCAACCCCTTTCGGTAAATACCAAGGAGTGTGATTGCTGGATCATATTATTTTTTAAGAAACTGCCAAACTGTCTTCTAAAGTGGCGGCACCACTCTGAATTCCCACCAGCAGTGAATGAGAGTTCCTGTTGCTCCACACCCTCATCAGCATTTGGTGTTGTCGGTGTTTTTGACCATTTTAATAGGTGTATAGCGCTATCTCATTGTGTTAATTTGCAATTTCCTAATGATATTTGATATTGAGCATCTTTTCATATACTTATTTTTCATCTGTATATCTTCTTTGGTCAGGTGTCTGCTTAGGTATTTTGCCCATTTTTTAATCAAGTTGTTCATTTTTTATTGTTCAATTTTAAGAGCCTTTGTATATTTTGGATAACAGTCTTTTATCAGATATGTCTTTTGCGAATATTTGCTCCCAGTCTGTGGCTTGTCTTCTTATTCTTTTGTTGGATGTCCACTTTCACAATTTCTATTCAAAATTGCGCTAAAAGTCCTGTATAGCACAATACAGTGAAAAAAAGAAATGAGACACAGATAAAAAGTAAACAATAAAGCTATCCTTATTGCAGACGACATAATTGTATTTGTAGAAATTCTTAAGTAATATATATAAAATCTACTAGAACTTATAAGTGACTTTAGCAATGTTTTCATATCAAAGCCAGTATACAAAAATAAATTATATTTTTATATTCCCAAAATTTGAAAATAAGATTAAAAATAGTATTTAAACTCCAAAACATAAAATACTTAGGAATAAATTTAACAGGATTTGTTTAAAAACTCTACATTAAAAGCCATTAAATATTGATGGGAGAAATTAAAGGATACCTTAAATACGTTGAGAAGCATAACATGTCCATGAATTGGAAGACTCAATATTAGTAAATGTTCAGTTGTCCCCAAACTGGTCTATTGATTTTTTGCAATTACAGTCTTAGACTTTTTAAAAGTAGAAGTTAACAAGATAATTGTAAAATTTCTATGGAAATTCAAAGAACCTAAAAGAAGCAAAACAATTATTTTAAGTAAAGTGTTTCTTTTTCCCCAATAAATGGTACTGGAACTAGTGGACATCCGTCTAGGAAAAAAAAAAAGAAACTGTCCTCAACTTCAAATCATATGCAAATATTAATTTGAGATGAATTCATAGACCTTAATGCAAAAGCCAAAAATATGAAGCACCTAGAAGAAAACATGGGAGAATATATCTGCAAGTTTGTGCAGGGAAAGTATTTCTTAAAAATGACAGAAATAAAGCCAAACTTCAAAGAAAAACATGATGGACAGAATGTTAAAAATTAAAACTTCTGCTTATCAAGAGACATTACTGGGCTGGCTGAGTGGCGCGATGGTTAAGAACTGGCTTGGGACGCCAGAGGGCCCCGGTTGGGATCCCACATAGGAGGGCCAGTGACACTGCCCTCTGCAGCTAAGATGCTGAACAACAGCTCGACCTGGAGCTGGCCTGCTGAGAGTCGCCAGCGATGGCAGGTGGGTTGCCATGGGCTACCGTGTGTAGCCAGCAGCCAGCGTGAGCGGCCAGCAGCCGCTGTGAGCGGCCGTCCAGAAGCCAACGACTGATCTGCCTCATCCGGGAAGAGCGCAATGATGGTGCCAGCTTGGGCCAATGAAGCAACGTCCTCCACAACTAGACTGAAGAACAAAAGGACAGCAACTTGTCTGTTCCCCTTCCCCCAATTCCCCAGCGCTGTTCCCCTCGCCCAATTCCCCCCACTCCAAAAAAAAGAGACATTACTAAGAAAATGAATACCCAAGCCATAGAGAGGGAGAAAAATATTTGCAACACATATATTTGAAGAAAGGACTGGTACTTAAAAGATACAAAGAATTTCACACTTCAATATAAAATAACCAACCCAACATAAACATTGATAAAATACTTGAATGGGTATTTCACACTTCACAGATATAGTATTTTCATATATCCTCAAAGAAAGAAATATGAATGGTTAATAAGCACATGAAAATGTGTTCAACATCCTTAATCATTAGAAAAATGCAAATTAAAACTACCATGTGAAATCACTACATAGCCACTAGAAAGGCTCAAATTAAAAGACTGACAATCAAATGTTGGTGAAGGTGTAATGCAAATAGAACTCTCATACATTGTTGGTAGGAGTGTTAAATGATACAACTATTTTGGGAAAATGTTTGGTAGTTTTTGAAAGATTTAAACATACTTCTACCCTATGACCCATAAAATCAATTTTGAGTTTATTATTCAAGAGAAATAACAACATATATCTATCAAAAACTTGTACAAGATCATTCATAGCAGCTTTATTCATAATAGACCAAACCTAGAAACAGTGTAGATTGCCATTCATGGAAGAATGAATAAACAAGTAATACAATGGAATAACACTCAGCTATAAAATGGAATAAATTACATATGCATATGACAGCACTGTACGGACTAAACAAATCCAGGCATAAAGAAACACATGTTTATGAAGTCATAAAATAGAAAAAACTACTTTACAATTGTGATGGAATCAGAACAAAGCAATTCCTTGGAAGGATTAGAGATTGACTAGAAAGAGGCATAAGGGAATTTTCTGGGGCCATGAAAATGCTCTATATTTTGATAGGATGTAGGTTATGTGAGTTTATCCAAACTGATGATACTGTACCATTAAGTCCTATCTAATTCACTGCAGTAAAATAGACCTCAATAAAAAAACTTTAAATGGCACAAAGCAAATACTCATGGGAAATTAGCATTCACAATATAAGATACTTTAACTTTCTTTAGATAGTCTACCAGGCAGATAGGCTGTTGTAAAGTCCTTCTCCTGCCCCTCACCATCCCAAATCCTTCAAGATATTAAGTTTTGCCCTCTTCTTATTCAGTAGAAGATGAATGCAGAACAGAGAATGACTGACATCCAAGCTGGAACATAGTTTATGCTAGTAAGTCAGCGGAAAAGTGGGGATCACTTACTCTGTGTATACCGCCTTGCGATTTTACAAGTCTGTCATTAATAGGCTAACCTCAGCTATGACTCAATATACTTCTATTGTATTACAACTGATTTCCCAATATTAGCCAGGGATTCATCACTGAGTCTGCTGAGATACATTTCTTCCTGGTTCATAGATTACTATTCTTTTGTGGTCATAGTGGTCTATGATGTGACATTTCTTCTGTCAGGAATTTTAAAGTTGTAATGTTTATGTATAATTTGTGATGCAGGGTTTGTTACAATTCATCCTTGTCACTTTCTCTTTGATCTAGAGGTTCACAAGGAGAAATGATTGGTAGCTTTTAGTTTCCTAGGTTACAATAAAAGTTTTCCTTAAGTATCCTATTGTGCTTTGCATTACGGTTTCCATGTTATTTACTCACTGTATGAGACTGATGAATAGTATTAATAAGTAACCAGTAGTACCATAAAAACTGTGTCCTAGGTTAATAGTATATATGAACTCTGGGACATACAGCCTAAAACATTTTCTTTTTTGTTTTGCACAGACATAGTCTATAGATAGAGGATAGGAATTTGAAAAAAAAATTGCTGTAATTTCTGAGTATATGCATCGATAAAAGAGACACTTTTTCTTACTGGGGAAGTTTGAATATCATATCAAATTGCTGAGTATTACAACAGCTGCCAGGAGGCACTTCCTGTCTTTAGTTCACTGCTTAATATTACTTAGGTTTTAAGTGTGTGTGTAAACATTTGAATTGTTTTGGTTACTCAATTAACAAACAGAGAAGTGAAGTGGGTTCTAATATCTACTCATTCAACATCCTGTGAGAATGAACATTTGAGAGTTCTTGTCTCCTGGCAATTCTTGTCCTTATGAGTCTTTGAAGAGAAAAAACTACGTCATTGGGTAAACTCAGGTGTCGCTGAACTGCAGCAATGCCCTCTGTTAGGGATCTGGCTGTGCAGACCAGACTTGCCTGAAGCTTAATCTCTGGGATTTATATGCTTGAGAGAATGGAACATGTTTTCCATTCAGAGCTAAATACAATTGTTATTCTTTAATATTTATGTATTTGGGCAGCCAAAGCCTGATGAAACTGACACTGTGAGTGGCTGTCCAATGGCCAGCGACCGACTGCCTCAGCTGGGAAGAGCACAATGATAATACCAACATGGGCCAGTGAAGCGATGTCCTCCACAACTAGACTGAAGAACAAAAAGACAGCAACTTGTCCCTTCCCCTCCCCCAACTCCCCAATAAAATCTTCAAAAAAAAAATTTAAATTAGGAGCCTTGTTCATAATAAATTTTATCTCTAGAAAATAAGTTTTTGTAACTTACTAAGTCTGACAATTAAGTTCGTGAACTTGTTGCAACAATGTTGCTAACCTTTTTTGATATTAATTATTTATTATGAATTTGTACCAACTGGACAAACAGTTAACCAAGTTTACTATTTGGAAGTGCTGAAAAGGCTGCATGAAAAAGTTAGACGACCTGAACTTTTCACCAACTGTTCATGGCTCTTGCATCACAACAGTGCACCAGCTTACACAGCCTGGTCTGTGAGGGAGTTTTTAGCCAGTAAACAAATAACTACATTGGAACAGCCTCCCTACTCACCTGATCTGGCCCCTAACGACTTCTTTCTTTACCTGAAGATAAAGGAAATATTGAAAGGAAGACATTTTGATGACATTCAGGACATCAAGGGTAATATAACAACAGCTCTGATGGTCATTCCAGAAAAAGAGTTCCAAAATTGCTTTGAAGGGTGGGCTAGGCACTGGCATCAGTGCATAGCTTTCCAAGGAGAGTACTTCGAAGGTGACCATAGTGATATTCGGAAATGAGGTATGTAGCACTTTTTCTAGGATGAGTTCTCGAAATTAATTGTCTGACCTCGTATCTCTAGGACAGAGCAAACACCTAATTACTGAACATCTGCTCTTTGTATTGTCCTGCAGTTGACCTTCCTCCCTTTTGAAGTCCTAGGGCATCTTACCTCATCGTTGGCTCAGGATGTCCTATATACCTCATTTTCCCTTTCTGTCTCTGAACCTCTCATGTATGTGAGGGGTCTCATATCCCATATGTACATATGTAATTAAATGTGGTTATTTTCTCTCATTACTCCAACTGTTTCTTGTAGATTTAAGTATTAGACCACCCGGAAGAACCTAGAAGGGTAGAGGAAAGTTTCTTCCTCCCTGCAGCTTTAATATTTGGTATTATGGAATGATCCTTTTATTTTATACTGCATACACTATCTCAATTTATAGATTTTTTTTTTAAACAGCTAAAATACCTCAAAGGTGCTATGGGATTGAAGTAGTGAATAATTTGGCCTGGGTCATATAAATAGGGTGAGACAGAACTAGAACTATACGCCACTCTTCACTCTTTTTTTTTTTTTAACTAAAGTTTATTGGGGTGACAAATGTTAGTAAAGTTACATAGGTTTCAGGTGTACAATTTTTTAATACCTTATCTGTATATCACGTTGTGTACTCACTTCCTTCCATCAGTTCTCCTTCCATCACCATATATTTGACCCCGTTTACCCTCATCTACCATCCCTCCCCCACCCTGCCCGACCCTCTGGTAACCACTATTGTCTGTGTCCACGAGTTTTTGTTTTTTTATTTGTTTGTCTTGTTCCTTTGTTGCTTTCAGTTTTATATCCCACATATCAGTGAAGTCATATGGTTCTCCACTTTTTCTGTCTGACTTATTTCACTTAGCATTATAATCTCAAGATCCATCCATGTTGTCACAAGTAGCACTCTTCACTCTCAACCCAAAGCTCTTTTGTAGTATCATGCACTAGTTTTGATAATTAGGGAGGCTGTGATATAAATAGGGGCTATGTACACATGTGTTAGTAGTCATCTCTACACAATGGGCCAGGAGCTCCTCCTTGGTAATTTTCTGCTCTGCCACTGCCTCCACCAGTCCCCAAACCCTTTCACCTCAGTAATACTTGAATTGTTGACATCGGTGTTTCATTTCTTTATATTAAAGTTTATATTTTTTGAGGCAAATACTTCTAGGAATGCTAATTAATAAAACCTAATCTTTCAAATATATTTTAGTGTGACTATATGAGTCCAATAGTTTCCAAATAAGGGTGTTTGACCACTGCATGGTAAAAAAGGAGATTACTGGGGCATTGAGAAAGCCAGATCAGAGAAGAAGTCACCATGGATAAGGAAAAAACTAAGGCAAGGCTCAAGTGACCGGATACAAGCTTCCCTGGTAATCTTGCCTAAAGCCAGGAATTTACCTTTTTTATACAGAACACTCCTTTCAAGTATTTCCTTCTTTCTTTTTTTTTTAGTTAAAATTTACTGGGGTGACAATGGTTTGTAAAATTACACAGCTTTAAGGTGTACAATTCTGTAATACATCATCTATATATCACATTGTGTGTTTACCATCCAGACCTTTTAAGTCTTTCAATCCCTTTTTTTTTTAATTTACAGATTTCAATATTCTAGGAGCTCTACTTAAAGATCAATCTCACCAATAGCTCCATTGCTAAAACAAATGCAGACACCCTCTGTACAAACATCTCTCATGTATGACCTTGTAGATAATTTGGGATGAAATACGTGTTCCATTTAAAAAATACGGGACATTACATATGAGGAGATTGTTTATTATGAGGGCAAATCAGAGCCAGAAAATTGCAGTTCTTCCCCTTTTTCTCTGTTTCCACAACTGATTTGATAATGATGGGAATGTCTTTTAAGTTAATAAAGTTTTGTACATTTGGCTGTGATTTACCTCTGCATCAGTGACATGAGAAACATTTTCAACTCTTAGAAGAAGAGTGAAATACAATAGAAAGTGGAGTAAATGAAAACTATGAATCTGGAGTCATTGATTTTTATTACAGTGACATCATTAAAATAATGCCAACTGATACCAGTAATTACTGAGCTGAAAGATTCGGAATTTGGCTTTTCAATTCTCAAAGCTATTATTTTAGCCATTGAGTACATAATACATTTTAATTTATTCATATTATTATAAGGTTAACCCCTTATAAGATATATTATTGGCAAATATCTTCTCCCATTCAGCAGGCTGTCTTTTTGTTTTCTTGATGATTTCCTTTGCTGTGAAAAAACTTTTAAGTTTGATGTAATCCCATATGTTAATTTGTTCTTTTATTTCCGTTGCCCGAGGGGATATCGCAGTGAAAATATTACTGAGGGTAATGTCTGCAAATTTACTCTCAATTTTTTCTTCTAGGAGTTTTATGGTTTTAGGTCTTACATTTAAGTCTTTAATCCATTTGGTTTTCTCTTGTCAATCTGTCTCACATTGATTTGATTATTTGACTAGTCAAAAGAACCAGAGGAGGGAAGGGGGAGTTTTTCCCTTTCCCCTCAAGTCCTTATTCTTATCTAGTTATTTTCAGACCTATTTCTCTTTCTTTACTGAAGGATGGGATTAGAAAGTGTGGTCCCAGTGGGCATCAGAAGAAAAGGGCATGGTAATAAAGGAGTGGTTGGAGACCCTCAAAACAAACATCTGAGCTTCAAATTTCACATTTTTGTTTCTGTTGCTGTTTGTCATTATTTCCTGGAGAAGAAGAAAAGTTTGTGTCCTGGTTCTTCTGAGATCATATTGGTTAAACTATGGTATGAACTATAAATATCAGAACTTACTGATCTCTTCGTGCGTTATAAAATGTGCTGAAAACAAATGTGGGGGAGGAACAAACTTTCCTCCACCCTCAAGGTTCCTCTGGTAGGTCTAATAAACAGACATGAGACAGATTAGTAAGAGAAAATCACCAAATTTAATACATGCATAAGTATGAGAACCCCACATACATGAGAGAGTCAGAGACCCCCACATGCACAAGAGGTTCAGAGAGAGAAAGGGAGTATGAGTATATAAGACATGCTGCACTTTGGAGGATCCAAAGAGTCATTGCAGAGTGATAGGGAGAGCAGATGCTCTTGACCTACAGATAGGTCAAAAGAGGTTATCTCTGATAATCTCCCATAATGGGAAAGGCCCCTATTCTAGTTCTTCCAGGGAGTCAAGGGAGGGGCAGAAATTTCTCTTGAGCCTGTGGCTGGAGTTACCCTTAGCTCAAAAAAATCCTCATACCACAGAAACACATCTTGGGGTGATTCTTTCTGAACCCCACACTCACGAGCCACACTTTTTCAAAATGGCCTATGATTTGAAGTACTTATGAAAGCATACCAGAGACCCCATTTGAAACAATGACGCCTCATGCACTGCAATTATGTATTCTGAGTGAGCAAGGTTGTACATTCAGTATGTGTGTCAGAGGCCTGGATCTCCATAACAGGATATTACAATTTGGTCATTCCCTTGGGGAAAGGGAAATAATCATGTTTGTTACTCTTTAACCACGGACAAGCTTCAAAATGACCAAATAGGGTACTCAGAAATCTAATGAACTATGCTGTTGCAAGGCAGGACACCATTATTACTCAGTCATTTTCTGAAGGACACACAAGGTTATTCACACCTCTTCATTACCTACTCCCCTAAACAGCCAGTTGTGGTTTTTTTAAAAAACCAGTATATCCACATCGAAGACACATAACAGTGGAGATTTTTAGTGCAATATTAATGGTTTGAAATCACTATATTGCAGCAATGTGAACATAAATTGCTCACTATGTGAGCCTTTGATGGCACATAATGAATCAACTTGTCATGGAAACATTAACAAGCACCTAATATTTGTATTTCCACAGTCTTTCGGGTCTTGTCATCTATGTTGAACAGATAGAAAGTATATATTACTTATGTTGGCTGTGTTTATGTTGGCGAATTATTGGATGTAAAGTTAGGTTGAAAAGAAAAACAAAACTTTATTCCGTATTTATAGATTCCTTTCCTTTGGAGGCATTTACCTTTATTCAAAAGTTCATGAATTAACCTAATCTGTCTCCTGTGTGGAGAAGGAAGAAACTTCCTCCTACCCTTCTAAATTCTTTCAGCTGGTCTAAGCATTAAATCAACATGAGACAAATTAACAAGAGAAAGTAACCAAATTTAATTACATGAATATGCATGGGAACTCCACATCTGTGGGAGAGTCATAATCCCCACCTACACCAGAGGTTCAGAGATGAAAGGGAAATGAGGTATATATAATGATGAAGTAAAGCACCTTGGGGCTTCAAGGGTCATTGCAGGATGATAAGAAGAGCAGGAGTTTAGTAATTAGTAGTTTGCCCTGACATGTAGATAGGCCAAAAGGTTATCTCTGATCATCTCTTATCATGGGCGAGACCCCTAACTCAAAATCCCCTAGGTAGTTAAGCTGGGGGGAAAAGGTTTCTCTTGAGCCCACAGGGTCTTGGTTGCATTTAGGTCAAAATAATCTGCAAACCACAGAGGCACATTTTGGGATGTCTTATTCTGAACCCTTTTCCCTGGATCCAGATTGCTGGGTCCATTTGAGAAATAAAATAACCAAATCGACAAAAATTGTTTTCATAGTCAAAGTAAGTCACAAATGGGTCAGAGCTATGTTTATCTATTAATGCAAAAGACATTATATACTTAGCTTGCTTTCCACATTCTCTTAAACTCATGAGTTGCTAAATTCGATTGCGTTGTTATCTGGTGTCCATTGGTAGTAGGTGAGAATGTATCAAGATCGTAAGCATGACAACGTTGCATGCGTAACACCAGCTTCCTACTTCCCGCTGGTATACAAAAACGATGGGAAGAGTACAAGCCTTCCCCCCACTATTCTCCCTCAAAGAGTATTTTTTTCTTTGCTAATTAGGTTAAAAAAATTATAAGTCATTTTCTCTTATATTTGTCTACAGCTAAGCATTTTAAATTTGTTCTTAATGTGTCTTTTTTTTTTTTTTACAGTTAAAATGGAAAAACCTACAGCCTTGATCCCCAGTGTCACTTCTGTTGGTCCCATGCACCCAGAGAATCATGGTATACTTTCCCTAATTGTATAAGCCTTTACCATCTTTCCATATGTCATGCAAAAATGCAACCTTATAGTATAAACTATATCTCTTAATACTTGATTTAAATTTTATAGAGGAAATCCTTGCCTATTTGTTGGTAACATACCCACTTTTCTTAGAGTTCCTATATCACTTCACTCTGTAATGCTCCTTATTACATGAAAAATTCTACAGTTTTTCCTGAGCTGATTTTTAAATTTCTTTTGAAAAGCATGAGAAACTTAATTCAATCATATTTTAATATGAGTTGATTTTTGTGACAGTGACAAACAAATATGGATATGTTTGTAAAATACGCAGTAAGAATTTTAAATATATTTATTGCAATACTGTGATTTATTATATCTAGATAGATAGATGATAGATAGATAAGGTAATATACAGATATATGGATGGATGAGTGGATAGATTAGATAGATAGATAGATGATAGATAGTTAGATAGATAGATAGATAGATAGATAGATAGATAGATAGATAGATAGATAGATAATGTTCTGCAGTTCCTGGCTTTGGGCTTCCAGATCATTGAAATTTTCTGAGCAATAAAAGTCAGGGGAGCTTCTTTTATTATAATATTTGGTCTCTTGTCCTCAGTTCCTGAAAACTTTCAGAGTCATAAAGGCAAAATGGGTGTCTAGTTACTTTTCACAATCCCTTTCCACTACAGCTGGCTTTATGTTAATGTAATTTTTTCAAAGCACCAAAGGAAGGATGGGGCTGGTTGCCTGGGGAACCAACCATGACTAGAGGTCTTATCCCTTGATTTTCAGGGAGAGGAGAGGGACTAGATGTTGACTCAATCACCAATGGCCAATGAATTAATCAATCATGCCTGTGTAATGAAGCCTCCATAAAAACCTGAAAGGATGGGGTTGGGGGGAGAGGGACTTCCAGGCAAGGGAACCAGAGCACCTCCATGTTCCAATGTGCCAGGCCCCAAACTCCATGAGAACAGAAGCTCCTTTGTTTAGGGCCTTGCCTATGTATATCTTCATCTGGCTGTTGGCTGGTGTCTTTCAAAATTCTTTCTAATAAATCAGTAATCTAGTGAGTAAATGGGTTTGACTGAGTTCTGTAAGCCACTCTAGCAAATTAGTTGAATGCAAGGAGAGGGCCATGGGAACTTCCAGTTTGTAGCCAGTTGGTCAGAAGCACAGGTTTCTGAAGTAGAGAGTAGTTTTGTGGGACTGAGCCCTTTACTAGTGGAGTCTAATTCTGTCTCCAGGTAGACAGTGTCAGAATTGAGTTGAATTTCCCCACACCTTCCTAGTTCTGAGAATTGCTTGTGGTTGTGGAGAAGCCTAAACACACACACTCACACACTGGAATTGGGTCCAGGAACCTAATTTATTTATGTGGCAATCTAGTAATTCTCTACAGATGTCTAGGAAGGTTGTTCTAAAAATCAAAACAAAACATTGAACGAGTGGAAGGAAATGAAGAAGAGTCACAACTGTCACTTAAAATTCCTGTCTGCAACTACAGCTTATTGAATGACATCGAGAAGGCTGGTGATGTGACACCCCCTGCTGACCTGTGAGAGAATGCTGTCTTTACCTTAAAATTTTCCTGTGACAGGCCTTTTTCCATCAGCCATTATAATGACTGATGACCCACACATTCTGTTTCTTCTTCCCAGATTACAGTGAAAGTTGGTAATTGCAGTAAAGCTTAGAAGTTGCTCTGAGGCCCTTGTACACCCTTCCCCTTTATTCTTAGGCTCTATGACACCAAAATGACCTGAAATTCAACCAGTTCTAGCCATGAATGTGCTGTCGTAGAATTATACTATATTGCCAACTCTGGATAATCCTAAATGATTTAGGCATTTTTTAGACCAATTTTACAGATACAGAAACTAAATTGAGTAAACAGGACAGATAAGATAATATAGTGCTAAGTCTAGAGAAATTAGTTTTTCATTTGTTGGTTTTTTTGTTTATAGGTAAGACCATGTAGATTAGTGTGAATGGTACACGCTGATGTCTCCATAGGCTCTAAAAGTCTTTTCTATTTTATTTTCTTTCTTTTTTTTTTAAAGATTTTATTGGGGAATTGGGGGAGGGGAACAGTGTTGGGGAATTGGGGAAAGGAATCAGACAGGTTGCTGTTCTTTTTTCTTCAGTCTAGTTGTGGAGGATGTCACTTCACTGGCCCATGTTGGTATTGTGATCATTGTGCTCTTCCTGGGTGAGGCAGTTGCTCGCCTGCCATTGGATGCCTGCTCACAGCACCTCGCGAAAGTACAGCCTACGCCGTCGCTGGAGACTCACAGCATCCCAGCTCCAGGTTGAGCTGTTGTTCACCATCTTAGCTGTAGAGGGCGCAGCGTCATTGGCTCTCATGTGGGATCCGAACTGGGACCCTGCTGCTCAGAGCTGATGTCCCATGCCAACTCTTAACCAACACGCCACTCGGCCGGCCTAAGTCTTTTCTATTTTCAATGCCCAAAAGTACCAAAGGCCCACTTATTAGCTACTTCTATAGGGGAACTTCTGACCCAAAAGCTCTTCTGAATAACTCTTGGCTTAGAATTTGAGCCAGCTCTGGGTTTTCTTTTCATGGACACAGACCTGAGATCATTTTATGCACTTTAAAATTCTTTCTTTAACTCTCTAAAGCCCCCAAAAGTTAATGATTTGCATCATACAATACTTAAAGAAAATAGCAAAACTGGAACTGGAATTTGATTCTAAGCTTATATAAACATCATGAAAATAGGAAATGGATCTTCTTAAAATTTCTATACCATCAAGTAGGCATAACTTCCTCCAAACCCTTTGGTTAATTCCTTTGCCAATGGGAGGAATTAGTGTTAAGAACTGCGGGAATTTCATTCTCTTCACAGTCCCACAAAAATGTTGACTTTATTATAGTTTAGCAGTGTCTATCATTTAAAAGTATATACTTTAGATCTCAAGCTACCAAGAGACAGCATTTACTCAGTGTGTCTGTGGAAAAGTATTTTCATGACGCTATAATCTATGCTCTCCTTCCTCTTTGACACATTTACATTTGTCATTGAAATAGAAAAGATGGTACCATATTGCCCCATGTATAAGACGCACCCTTTTTCAAAAAAATTGGGGCCTAAAAACTGGGTTCGTCTTGTACAGTGGTTGTAGATATTTTTACTTGCATTTCCCGCAAGTGAGGAGTTGTATGAATTTTATGATGACTAAAACTTGAGTTCAATAACTCTATGTAATACATTTTTTTCAAATTTCGGGCCCCCAAATTAAGGTGCGTCTTATATATATGGAAGCATCTTATACATGGGGAAATACGGTAAATTCAGATTTAAAGTAATTCAGTGCTTAGAATAAGACCTGGCACATAGGAAGAGTCCTTAAACATGAGTCATTATCAGAATGGTCTGGAGCCACAGTACTTAGCATGCTACACGTGGATACCTGCGTGTCCCCAAAACCCTATCAGGACATCATCAACACAAAAGATTTTCATAATACTAAGGTATTATTTGTCCCTTATTTATTTAACAATTACTAGAAGTCATTGTACTCTTCGCTATTAGTAGTGATTCTAATATTATAGTCATTGAGTTCTTTACCACCAGGCAGTCTCTGTTTTTAAAAAGTCAGTGTCACTTAAAAATACCCTTTACAAAATAGCAAAAATTAGTGACTTTATTAAATCTCAACTCTCAAATATATGTCTTTTCAATATTCTGTGTGATGCAAATAGAGCACGAGACGCTCCTGATACACCCTCCAGTATGATGGTGTCTTGAGTGTACACATACATGCAATTGCTTGAGTTGTGAACTAAACTACACAGATTTTTCATGAAACACCATGTTTAATTGAAAGATCCACTGACAGGTCAATGATTGTTATTTTAGACTTTAATATTTGGCATTCATTTTTTTCAACAATGAATGGAGTGAGCTTTCAAGGAAAACAGTAACAGTGTTTGCTGCCAATAATGACAATTGAAGTTTTAAATGAAAATTAGGATTTTAGAAAACATACACACCACTATGTCAGCTTCCAAATACTTAAAGATTTTTCTGATGAAATTGGTAGTAATATTAACAAATGTGATATTTCATTTCTATAATGACATGTGGGAACATTTTAAAGAGCTGCATAGCTCAATGAACCAATATTTCCCAAATGACAAACATATTATGCTACAAAATCATGCATGGGTAAAAAGATCTATTCAAGTGTAAGACAGACCAATGGATTCAAATATAAAAGAGTACAAAAAGGTTATTGATATTTGGTTTTATATCCACATTTCAACTCATACTTAAGGAACTGCCACTTGTTAAGTTTTGGTTTGGTATCAAAAGCAATTTTTTAAAAAGACTATTAAAACATTCCTCTTTTTCCAATGGCATATCTGTGTAAGGTTGGATTTTCTTTATATGCTTTAACTGAGACAATCTATAATATTTCAATAGACTGACTATAGAAGCAGTATGAGAATCCAGCTATCTTCTTCAGCCAGACATTAAAGAAATTGGCAAATATTTCCAATAATGCCACTCTTCTCACTAATTTTTTTGGTCTGGAAAGCATGATTTTCATTATAATATTTATTTATGTTAACATATAATGGATTTATTATTGTTATTTAAAATAAATATATAAATAATGATTTTAAATATTCTGTTTTGATATCAAAATAATAGCTATCAGTAGCTATTAGCCATGTAATCTAAAGCTCACTTGGGTTCTTAATCATTTTTAAGAACATAAAGTTTTCCTGAGACCAAAATATTTAAAACTGCTGGTGTAAAATAAATGTCTATTGCAGGGGTCAGCAAACTTTTGAGATGGAAGAGCCAATCCTGTCCCTCACAATTTAAAAATTATTTGAGGTCCATAAAACAAATTAAATCACCATTAGGTGAATAATATCCTTTAAAAATTTTATAAATGAAACTATGATAGTTTTGTTTTCATTTTCAATTTTACTTCAAAGCCACATGTACGTACCCAAAAAGTTCCTTCACACCTTATAATCTCTTCAGTCTAGGACTCTGGAGGATAAAGTGAGGACTATAACTATGTGAATAAAATAAACTGGAATATAGCAATAATACAGTAATCAGACATGTTTCTAGAAGTTGACTGTTTTGAAATAAGGAGAAAGGGACAATTTCTTGTGACTAAAGATATATACTGATTAATGGATAAAATGCTTTTGAGAGGTTATTTATGATTTGGTTTCAACTAGAAAGTTGTCAAAAAGTTGTTTACGGTTCTTGTCAATGTAAGGAAGTCATAACCTTAAAAAGTGACCAACTCTGATATAACTACCTTTTAAGTTTGAGATATCGGTGGAGAGATAATAGATCTCAGTAAGTTCAGAAAAAGTTGTTTTAATGTGCTGGAGACCTTGCCCTTTACTGCTAGCTTCACAATCGTCATTCCTTAAATTTCCTTCTCTACAAACCAGAGTAGCTTCACTAAAGTCTTCCTTTGTTCTAATTCGTGCCTTTATCCAGGTTTGAAATCCCAGCATGGTCTGACTCTTTTTTTCAACTTTATGTCTAATCAGCTGCCAATTTGTACTAGCACTTCTTTTTAAACTTGTTTCACATTTGTTCCTTTCTTCTTCATCCCCATTGGCCTTCTCAGGTCCAGGTGGTCATCACCAAAGTCTTGGATTTCTAGAGCACCTTCATAGCTGATCTCTGTTTCTAGGCTCAGTAAGAATCTGACTAAAGCAGTGATTTGATCTTCCACTTTTGGGGATAAAAACCTCCAGAGGCTCATGGTTACCTAAAATAAAGTTCCTCAGCCTGGCAATCAGGAACATTCAACACTGTTATTTGTCCCCAGCCTATGTATTCAGAGCACCTTTCTCTATAGTTCATCACAAGCCCTATAATTCAGGTAGGGAAGAATTTCCACTGCCCTGCATAAGACATGCCTTTTATTGAAAAATAAGCTTACTTTGTTACCCCCCACACAGGACTGGCCACCCTCTTCTAGTTACAAGTCCCATTCTCATTCCTTGTCAAAAGTTTGAGTCCCAAATTTTCTTTGAAGTATACTCTTCCCTTTCTTACAGCATTGAGCAATAAAAACATTAATAAGTTTTATAATTAAACTGTTCCTCTGTGCGTCAAATGCTAGGTAATGTGGGTGACTCGGGGCAAAAAAAATGTACTATTTTTTCATTGTTAAAAGGTAATGTGGTAAGCATTAAGCTTCGGCATTAGAAGATTGACTTCAAACTCCAGTTATGGTTAAAGGAATTTGGACAAGTCATTTCAACTTTTTGTATTTGGTTTTCTCATATCTAAAATGGAAATGATCAGGGCCGGCCGAGTGGCGTGTTGGTTAAGAACTGGCTTGGGATGCCACAGGACCCTGGTTCGGATCCCACATATGAGGGCCAGTGACACTGTCCTCTACAGCTAGGATGCTGAATGGCAGCTCAACCTGGAGCTGGGCTAACATGGGTCGCCGGCGACGGCGTAGGCTGCAGCCCCTGCTGCAGTGGGTTGCCATGGGCTACTGTGTGTAGCCAGCAGCCAGCGTGAGCGGCCAGCAGCCGCAGTGAGCGGCCTTCCAGAAGCCGGCGACTGATCTGCCTCGCCCGGGAAGAGCGCAATGATGGTGCCAACTTGGGCCAGTGAAGCAACGTCCTCCTCAACTAGACTGAAGAACAAAAACAACAGCAACTTCTCTGTTCCCCTTCCCCCGATTCCCCAATAAAATCTTAAAAATAAAATAAAATAAAATGGAAATGATCATAACACCCATCTCACAGGATCATTGTAGGATCAAATAAGAGAATGTCCCTTGAAAATGGTGAAGTTTCATAAGAACATATTATTATTGTTGTTATTGTCACTATTATTGCTTTTGTTTCATGTGTGTATGTATTTTTATACCACCAATTAGTGTATAAATTTTGGGTCATTCTTTACTTTTTTTCTTTTCTTAATATTTTATTGGGGAATTGGGGAAGGGGAACAGCCAAGTTGTTGTCCTTCAATCTTAGTTGTTGAGGGCACAGCTAGCTCAGCTCCAAGTCCAGTCGCCACCCGGCTGCCCATCGGCCAATCAGCTCAAGGTGCCATGTTCAATTTTGGTGCGGGTGGGTGTAGCCCACCGTTCCATGTGGGAGTTGAACCGGCAACCTTGTTGTTAGGAGCATGTGCTCTCACCAGCTGAGCCATCCTGCCACCTATTGGCAGCTCAGTGGCAGCTCAGCTCAGGTGCAGCTCACTGGCCCATGTGGGAATCGAACCAGTGACCCTGTTGCTCAGAGCTTGTGTTCTTAACCAACTGAGCCATTCGGCCAACTCAGGGTCATTCTTTACTTTTGAATTTCCTCTTGGCAAGTAGTATTAATAAAGATTTGAATAAGGCTTATTAGCTGTATAAATAAATTTTTACAAAAAGAGACATTAAGAAGACTGTGGTAACCCACAGGTAAATTTTTATTTTGTGAAGAAAAAAAAAGTGTGGGAGATTAGCAATGTGAAGATTAATGATTCTTTTAATGAAGGATTGTTTTGTAGTGACAAAAAGGTAGTCTTATTACCGAAATCTTTTGAAACACAAGAATTTTAAAAAGATTCCAAAATAAATAATTTATAGCTCATCAAAATTCTGCAGGGAAAGGAGGAACCCAACAAGAGGAGCCAAGTATGACTCAACATGAAAAATTGAACTATAACAGAAAATACATTTAGCTAAATTCTGGGAAGATAGCCTACCTCTTACACAAAATAACTTACTACAGAGATTAAAGCTGAAGTCATTATATACTTAAGTTCTTAATATTCAATCAACTGAAGGATTGACAGCTTATATGGTTGTCAGAATTATAGGAATTATAAGGAATTATAAGGAAACCAGTATAAGATTAATACATTTTTAGTGTTTTCAGAATTACAAGAAATGCTACTAAATTTTTAATAACAAAGTACCATCTTGAGTTATTACATACTACAACTAAAATTAAATTTGATCCAATGAGAATGTTCAAGGTTATGAATAGACTGGTAAGAAAACAAATAGAACACCATACATGTGCATATAAGTGGGAAGAGAGAAATAATGCAAATGAGCCTCTTAAACAGGGGGATCGCAGGCCAGCAGAGTGGCGCATTGGTTAAGAGTTGGCTTAGGAGCGCCAGCTCTGAGCAGCAGGTCCCACAGTTTGCACCCTCTACAGCTAAGATGGCGAACAACAGCTCAACCTGGAGTTGGGCTGCAGTGGGGCTGCAGTGGGCTGCCGTGAGCTACCGTGATCGGCCAGCAGCCAGTGAAAGCTGTTGTGAGCCGCTATGAGTGGACGTCCAATGGCTGTCGAGCAACTGCCTCACCCAGGAAGCGTGCAATGATAATACCAACATGGGTCAGTGAAGCAACGTCCTCCACAACTAGACCGAAGAACAAAAGGACAGCAACTTGTCTGTTCCCCTACCCCGATTCCCCAACGCTGTTCCCTGCCCCAATTCCCCCAATAAAATCTTTAAATAAAAATAAAATAAATAATTAAATAAAAGGACCATTAATAACATTTTTGTGCTTATGATTTTCCTTATTGTTCTAGTTTGTCCACAAAGCTTTAATGTTTTATCACATCCACAATGGCCCAGAGACAGAATTTTGGAAACCTTGTCTCTACCTATCAGAAAGACAGGGTAAAAACCAGTATGGCGTTTCCTTGTGAACAAAATATATCCAAGGTCATTTAAGAGTGGAAATACAGCATGATTCCACAGCTGTGCCTTTTAAGATGGACTAGAAGGAGACTTTACGTCTCTTACTGAGAATGTAGGATTTGTTGCTTATTCATTGGAGAAGGGCAAATGTTTCACAGATTATTCCTTTGCTTGATGGCTACTAAATTTGTAAATATACCCCTAGAAGAAACAACACAATTCTGATGAGTCATCATGCTTTCATATAAGGATGTTGAAAAGTAACCTCAGAATAGGAACAGAAGCTGAAAATCTATTTTAAGACTTCCCTGATTTGTGGTATTTTTCTAAGGAACATGCACATGAAATAAAATAGCTACATATACATTAATTCAGATTGCAAATGTTTAGAAATGATCCAACGAGCATCTCTGAAAATGTTCATTGAGTATAGTAAAAATTATGTTTTTATTTTTTACTTAGGGGAAGAGAGGTAAAAGGTGATGAAAAAATTTGGTAAGTAATGGTTTCTTTTTCACTTTCTTCTTTTTTTTAAGATTTTTATTGGGGAATTGGGGGGATGGGAACAGTGCTGGGGAAGGGGAACAGACAAGTTGCTGTCGTTTTGTTCTTCAGTCTAGTTGTGGAGGACGTTGCTTCACTGGCCCAAGTTGGCACCATCATTGCGCTCTTCCCAGGCGAGGCAGATCAGTCGCCAGCCTCTGGACGGCCGCTCACTGCGGCTGCTGGCCGCTCATGCTGGCTGCTGGCTACATACGGTAGCCTGTGGCAACCCACTGCCACAGGGGCTGCAGCCTACGCCGTCCCTGGTGACTCACAGCAGCCCAGCTCCAGGTTGAGCTGTTGTTCAGCATTTTAGCTGTGGAGGGCAGTGTCACTGGCCCTCATATATGGGATCCGAACCGGGGCCCTCTGGCATCCCAAGCCAGTTCTTAACCATCGTGCCACTCGGCTGGCCCTCACTTTATTCTTAATTATAATATTTTATCTGATGGAAGAGAGCTTTGGTAACAGGAAAATGTAATTTCCATCTCTGTATAAAGTAGGTTTGTGCGTTTAGTCAACCTGGAGAGGACACCTCCCACTAGCATAACAAGAAGATTTTTTCCAAAATGAAAAAAATGGGACTACAACAAACCAAAAAACTTAAGCACAGCAAAAGAAATGATCAACAAAAATGAAAAGACAACGTATGGAATGGGAAAAATATTTGCAAATTTTATTTCTGATAAGAGGTTAATATCCAAAGTGTATAAAGAACTCATAATGCAACAGCCAAAATAATAATAATAATACTCCGATTAAAAATGGGGCAAGGACCTGATTAGACATCTTTCCAAACAAGATATACAAATGGCCAGCAGGTGCATGAAAATCTCTTCAACATCACTAATTATTAGGGAAATGCTGGTTTTGGTATATTGTGGTTACCAGTGATCAGCCCATGCATGCCTGAGCCGCATCATGCCTTGACATTTAAGAGCTGTTCTCCTGCCTCTGTGCCAAGTTTGAGTCCAAGGAACCCCTGAAGATATAGTCCAATGTCACCAGGGGCTCCATGCCTTTTGTCATACCTAATCTCTTCAATCTTCCTCAAATTGTTTTCAGATTTTCACACAGCAAAACTGTTCGCCACTAAGAAGAAGCTGGCTTTCTTGTTCAGGTATTCATTTATGAAGTAAGTGTGGTGATTTGAAGATTAAATCTTAATAAATATTATTACATACTTAATATGTATTACTATGTAATAATAGGTATTGCTTACTATGTATAAGGCACAAAGGTTCTTAATTTTAAATGGAGTCTCTGAATCATCAACCTTACAGAAATTATCTTCTCCTACCATGCGGCCAGGTAGCCATTCCTCAGAAGCCTTGCTACCTGCTCTTATCTGCGGGACGGGGGTTACCAGTACTTGATAAATACACGAATCACCCATCCTTTCTGCCTTGTCTCCATGTTTGCTTCCTCTCATAATTTCCTATAAGAATTTGGGCTTTGCAAAGATAATTGCAAGGAGGGATGACAGGAAATGGGGAGTCAGCGGTAATAATCTTCTCCATGCTTTGTGCTGCTTTAGTAGTCACACAACTTAAAAGATTCTTTGTCAATGGAATACAAAGTCATGCTTTGGAATGGAGAAGAAAAAAAAAGTGCCCATGCCCAGGAGAACGGAAATCAAAAGGATAGCACATGCATTTTCAAAATGTTTACAAATAAGCTTGTTACCTATCTAATATAAGTAAAAATAAAACAATAAGTTATCAGAGAACAAACCATGTGTATATAAAAACTAAATTTTCCATTTCCTATTTATTGGGGAACTGTTTCTTTGACTTCTAAGGCTTAATTCAGTTATCTGTGAATGGGCCATGGGAAATGGTTATGGAAAGAGAAACGTAATTTGAGGTCAAAGGTTTGGCTTAAATCTGACTCTGATGTTCAAACTGGGGTAAGTCACCTACTTTCCGAGTGTCCGGTTTCCTATCCTTCCAGTGAGATGACTGCCGTGTATGCTGGGGCAATGCTGTTAGGACCCCCAGTTCATTCCAGAGATCACATGCAGCTCCAGCACCTGACTCCCATGTACTGGGAAGAGTTTCTTTCCTAAGCACTTACGTCTGCCTCTCAGAGCACACATTTTTGTAATCTCAAGTCTCTTCTTTTTCTCCCAAATTGTTTTTCACAGCTTTCAGGTGGCAAAAGTGATTCCAACTAAGAATAAACTGACTTACTTCTTCAGATTTACATTCATGAAGTAAGCAGCAATTTGAAGATTAAATTTTGAATCTTAATAAAACATTATTAATACATACTATGCATAAGACATGAAGTCCCTAATTCTAAATTGAATCTCTCAATCTTCAGTCTTATCCAGATTATCTTCTCCTGCTGTGTGGTGGGGTGTATTCCTGGGCTGACTTTTGTCAAATTGTTTCAACCCTTCAGTTTCCCTCTTTTGCATCTCTATAGGCCTCTTCTTCAGGAAGTTCACCATACCTTCTCAACATGGTAATCACTTTGGTTTTCTCCCTCCACACATCACTGTCTCCATTCTTCAGTCTATCCTGCTGTCTTCCTGAATACCAGTTTAATAATGTTATTCCCTTGCTAAAATCCAAGAAACCAACCCCCATCTCTGACAATCAACCATCAAAATAGAAACAAAAAGTGCAACTAACTACTACCATCTTTGATGCCTGGGGAGTTTCTTATTCACTACAGGAAAATGTCTAAATTCCTCAGTCTGTTACTTAAGCATTTTTAAAGTCTCATGCCCAAAGTACATTTCTAAACTTACCTCTTACTGCTTTCTCCATAAACTCAACTTTTCTCCCAAAATTGCCTTGGCACTTCCTCCCAGCCATTAATTCCTGCCTTTGTCTTTGCTGCTGCAATTACAGTAATTCACCCACCGAATTTCAATTCTAGTTTCATGGCCCAGTTTAAGTTCAGATTTAAATCAGTGTTCCCTTATCTGTTTCCTCCCTCTAGCATTTCCTATTCAAGACACAGTGGCTTTTAGTCATACGCATTTTTCACACGTTTCTTTGCTTGTACTTGCTGTTCTGTTTGCGACATTCCCCTCACACTCAGTTTCACGAGTGGTTTGGCTTATTCTCATCTTTCAAGTCTTAATTGAAATGTGTTCTCGAGAGGCCTTTCCTGGACATTTTTTTTTTTAAGTCTTGTTTATCTTGTTTCTTGCCTCCCCTGTCCACCAAGATATAAGCTCCATGAAAATAGGAACCTTGTTTATTTGGTTTGCTCTTTTCCCAGTCTGATAATATGCAAGGCGCAAGATAATTAGGCAGGATTTGGGGATGGCTACATGAAGATCTTGGTAAAGTTGGGTTATGTTTTGAGGCATTTCCAAGAACTAGCCTTGGCACAGACACTGCAGAAAATTAAAGGAATGAAGCAACTTGGCAAATAAGCCTATTAGTAGTGATATGTGCTTACTGAATTTAATTTTTGCCTCCCCAACTAAATTACAAATTTTTAAAAGGATCTCCTAGCAAGGACATTAAAAAAAAAAAAAAAGATTGTGAATGAGGGATCAAATGAGTGAATCATATTTATTAGGTGATTGGATGTAATTATTAAATACATATTATGTCCAAAGAGTATAATGTTTAAGGGTTGCTGGAACATTCCCAAACAAGTGACCATATATAACTTGAACCATACACTTATTATAAATATCAGAATGGGTATTAAGAAAAATAGAAATACCTAAAGAACCAAATGAAAGGGAGATTGTTTTTCTAGAACTATACTAGATAGCAATATGGTCATACCATCTTTATTTTTTATGTTAGTGATAAATCAAAATATTATCTGATATTGTCGTGCTTTCTTTAACTGTAGCAAATTCTGAGCAAGAATGGACATACAACTGTTTTGGATATTATTCTTTCATTTTTAATTCTGTTCTTAGACCAGTCTGCTATTTTCAGGAAAGTAAAAATATCTCAGTAGGGTATTAATTAAGAAATATTTAAATATGTTGTGTCAGCAGTGTTTTCCTTAATGGTCCTACCTATATGAGTGAAAGAATTGGATCATTTTGCTAATTTGAAATGAATTTGATGAGGGTGAATGCTTTTGTTTTTATTTTGTCATAGCAGATTTGGGAATTTTGGTATAGCTGTGAATTATCTCAAATTTTACTTCACCCTAAAAAATAAAATTGGGACAAACTGAAATTCAAGGCTAGATCATAAATGTAATGAAATTAAGTTCTAGTATGTGACTATTTTTGTTATTTGGGTGAAGATTAATTAAGAGTTGGTTGTTTTTCTTTGTTGTGCTTCAAATCAGAGAAAGATGATTTTATATATATATATATATATATATATATATATATATATATATATATACATAATGAAGGAAGAGAGATTTCCAGAAAGAAATTGTTGGGCTTGACAATATATTGAAAAATCAAATAATGAAAGTACTTTTGTAGATGCTTAGTCATTTATTTCATAACCGTAAGTATGCAAATGGTATTATTACTTTAATCCCTTTATGAAAACCTTCTACTGACATCTGTTGGAGCTCAGTTATTTGAAGAACTCGGTACATTCCCTCAGCAGTAATTCTCCGTACTCAGAATTACCTTCAAAACAAAAGATATGGGCTCAGCCTCTCTATGGTCATGAGTACTTTTAAATTCCAACAGTGCAAGTATTTTAAAAGCCTATAAAATGCCAGCAAGTTAGTTTCTGAGCCGTGTAAATTGGGCTCGTGCCCATTCTGACGTAATTGCTGAAATTAGGCGCTTGCTTTACCAAATTTAGAGGGATCTTGAAAAGCAGAAAACAACTTGTTAAATTATGGCCACAAGTAGGTGAAATGAATTAAGACAACTTGGCTTTGTCAAAAATTCCTTAACATGGTTTGCCTGTAGTCACAATTTTCTACTGCGTAGTAAGACATATTAATTGTTGACTTTTTATGACGCTTTCCGTTTGTACAATATAAATTGGTAACTTGGGACAAAATCTCCAGGGTTCCTGATTTAATTTTCACTTCTACTTTATTTGCAAAAGAAAAAGAAATATTTTTAAGTCAATAGGCAGTCGAGAAAATGTCATGGTATGTGTATGACAGTGGAATAATCTGACTTGTAGGGAGGTTTATTTGGGATTGAAGCCTAGGGTGATTTTATGAGGGGAAAAAGAGATACAGGAGTGAAGGCCATATGACAGTATATGTAAGTGATAGTAGTGTAAGAGTATAAGTTAATGTTTTCATAGGAAAACGTAAAGAAAAATGTAGATGTAAAAAATTTGAAAAATAGAAACCCAAAGATGAATGAAGGAATTAGGGTAGGTAGGAGAGGTAAGACAGTGACCATTGCTGATGAGAAAGAGAACAGTGGAACTTTCCCCACCTGAGTGTTTAGAGGAGTTTATTTCTTACCAGTGGCACCACTACCATTGATGTATAACAATCAGGGGTTTGGCTGACTTGGGACAACGCTGAAAAGATGATCAAACAAAACTTGCTATAAGAGATGGTATGATATACTGGAAAGATTGTGGGCTTTAGAGTTAGACAGACTTGGATTGAAATACTGGCTTCACTACTGTTTTCTGCACTTACGTAATATTAGGATTCTATTGAAAATAAAGATGATAATGCTTGGTTTCGTGAATACAGTGGTTAATGACACTATAAATGTAGTGATAATAAAACACTTGGCTCTATAAAAGGAGGAACAATGATCCTACTGGTACTTTATTTGCTACAGTTCTCTTAATATATTTTTTGAAACAATGAGATGAAAAAAGTTTAATTAAGTAGTAGTAATCTGCCTAACAAGTTCAACGTAAAAAGAAGAATTAAGAGAAAATTATTGTTTCCACTTATCAGGTCAAAATATCACTGCAACTGTATAAATATAGTAATTTACATTGAAAGTACAAGTGATAACTATGAGTAAATATTTAGCTATTCAAATATAGTTCTTATTGTTTGTAGATACGCTCTCCCTAGATCTCTGCCTTCATCATAGCATCTAATATTTAAATTCATTGTACATATATTTTAATTAGGGTCCACTTCACCTTTCACTCTGATTGGCTTCATAGTGTGTGGTGGGGGTGGGGAGGTATAAAACAATAAACTTTCTCTTCTTTAGTAATGATGAAAATGGCAGTGGCAAGTAGAGTGCTAGTTGGGTGTCAAGTTTAAGATATCTTTGAACCCATTATCATGGATGACAAATTCCACAAACATCCCTTGAGTTCCTAATATGTTATGAGCTTCGGGGTGGGCAGCAGGGAGGCTTTAATAAAAAGAAGGCTTGTCTCCTGCCATCATGGAGTATAAAATATTTTTTCTCATATAGCCAAATATAACTCAAATTGATCAGTGCTCTAACGAGTGTTCTTACTCAAGTGGAAAGATAAATTATGCTGGAAAGGGGAGCAGGTAGAGACATTTTCCATACAAGGTAGTAACTGAGCTAAGCCTCATAGGATGAGTAGGATTATTTCACTGGAATTTAAGGGAAAGGTGTGCAAGGAGAATAGCCTCTGTGTTGAAAGAAAGAAGAGAGTCAGTTAGCTTGATGCCAAAAATATTCATAGGTGAGAATTACCTCAATTTTCTTTGATTCCAGTGTCTTAACAAACTTGATTTCGCTAACACATAGAGGAATGAGTCATATTAATGATAGTCACAGACAGATAAATAGTAAGAGCTTACTATTTTACCACAAATATACTTACATTATGGACCAGAATCCTCAAGTATAGCAGTGGACAAAAGGGACATATTATTATAAGCAAATTGGTTAATAGGTGGCCATTGAGAATCTTCTCTGTTCTTGTCCCCAATCTGTATTAGAGTTCCCTGTTCAGCTCTCTCTTAGCATCCTAACAGAATGCTGTAGCATGCTGGCTAAGCATGTTCATTGGATGTATGGATTGAACTACCAACTAGTATCTTATTCCTTGTGTCCAAGTTCATTTCGTGTAGTTGGAGTGCAGGATAGGTGAAGTAAAAGCCATGAAAAAGAGACTAGAAGGCAACTGCATATGAAGAAAAGAATCAACTATGAAAACATCACGTTCTTCTTTTCTGCTTTTTGAGCCATGGATTTTGACAAGTAAGAGTACTTCCTTGTTAGTTAATTCAGCCAGTTTTGAGGCTGTTCCTTTTGCCTACTTGTCCAATGCTAAAATTAGCTTATTATTCTCAGTGATAATTAATAGCAAGCAATGGGACATTCATTGTCTGGCAAAAATGCAAAAGGTGGAATTGAATTAAAGAGGCTGCTAGAATATTGCTCAGTTTCAGCTGGTTTCCACGTGTATTCCTTCTCCTAACTGATCTTCATTGATGGACAGGTCCAGGGAAGAGGGCTCTTCAGACCTAATTGATCCTATGCCTAAGTGTAAGCTACGAGGTCAGGGTCTCTCTTAACAATACAGTGGAGGCAGAGGTTCTTGAAGCCAGTAGGCCAATGCTGGAAATATCTTGGGGGGCAGTGAACTGTACCATCCATCAGGGTTCTACATGAACGCCGAGATTATAGGCAGGGAGCCAAAATGGTTGTGGGCATGGAGGATACAGAAACACAGAATGGAGAAATGGGAGATGGTCCACATCAGTAACAAAGAGGGAGGCATGCTTGCAGAAGCTTTTATTCACTTCAAGCAAGGAACTAAGTCAGCTTGATTGAGTGAGGTTGGAAAGCGGCAGACATCTCCTCATATGTTTTAACCTTAGCCATAACATACTCTGAAAATTTCTTTAAAAGCATTTAATCAAAACTTTTTCTTATCTTTAACACATGGCACACTATTGGATATCCTCTTCAAGTAGTGAGAGGTACAACCTTTTATTATCAAACTGAGGAGAGCATGTGAAGCTGCTTTTCAAGGTCATCTTTTTTTGTCAGAGCCCTAGGCTGAACACGCCCTGAAAAACATATTCTTTCTCCAATTGTACCTGAAGGAAAAGGTGAAAAAGAGCCATGGACTCTCTGCTCCTCTATGTACCAGACACCACCCTTTAAAAAACAAATTGGGGTCTTCTTCGAAAGAGAAAGACCTTGATCCCTATGAGACACCATTGGCCTATTTTAAGAAAGAGAGATTTGGGGCCGGCCAACTGGCTCAGTCAGTTAAGAGTGAGAGCTCTGGGCAACAGGGTCGCCGGTTCGATTCCCACATGGGCCAGTGAGCTGCCACTGAGCTGAGCTGCTACTGAGCTGCCAAAAGGTGGCAGGGTGGCTCAGCTGATGAGAGCACATGCTCCTAACAAAAATGTTGCCCGTTCAACTCCCACATAGGATGGTGGGCTATGCCCACCCACAACTAAAATTGAACACAGCACCTTGAGCTGAGCGGCCCCAAGCTGCTGACAGGCAGCTGGATGGCGACTGGACTTGGAGCTGAGCTAGCTGCATCCTCTACATCTAAGATTGAAGGACAACAACTTAGCTGTTCCCCTTCCCTAATTCCCCAATAAAATCTTTTAAAAAACCCAAAAAACAGAAAAGAAAAGAACAAGAGATTTATAATGTATCAAGTTGAATTTATGGGAGAAAATAAAAACAAAAAAGGTTTGAATTTTGGGCTACAGAAAGCATATAATCCAGAGAATTTAATGATGGGGTCTGCAGAAAATGTTATAAGAATGCTAGGAAAGTGTGCTCAGCATCTGATTAAAGGCAAAAATAGAAGATGCTGTGTTTGAAAACGAGATATACTAAATGAACCAATCTTTAAAGACACTAATCCATTCTTGTGAAATTTGGATAAATGTAAACAGTACACCTCTATTAAAGTGAGTTCAGGTATTTGAAGTTGCATTACAAATTTGTAATTCAACCTGATTTGATTTTCCCCCTAAATCTCACCATATGTATTACAGTCTTTGGTAATCTTAAATTTACAGCCTTTAATCTTAAATTTACAAACCAACAGTTATCAACTCAGGTGTTTTAAGTTTGGGGATGTAATATTTGAACAGATTTGATTTTTAAAGTGGTGTTAATCTTATATTGTTCATCTTCAAAATGTACTCATTTTATAGTTTGGGTTTGTTATAAACTTTGCCTTTTTAAAGAATGCAAAAATGCTCTAGGTTATTTATCTTTTCTATTTAGTTCTTGTTTGGGGGGAAAAAAAGGAAGCATAAACTTAAGGACAAGAAAGTACACACACACACACACACACACACACACACACACACACACACACACACACACACACACACAAGCATCCATATAATTTAGGACCGGTTGAATCCCATATTATTCAAGCATGTTTCCTGACTTCAAACTCTTGGTTCTGATAAGTAAACATTTACATTCAGGGTATTAGCTTCTGCAAGAACAATTGCGTTCCCTCGCTTCCTCTTTAATTCCACCTTAAAACATCTGTGAAGACTAAAGGAAACCAGCCCACTTTTTAGCTCCTCCTCCCAAGGGTAAGAAGTGAACTTCTCTGTGGTCCCAGGCTGAAAAAGGATCCTGACAGAAAGCTAGAGGCAAAAAGCAGCCCGAAGAAGCTCATGTAACTCTGGGAACTGTAAGCAATATATTTCCTCTTCCCCCGTTCCTCTCCTCTCTCCCACCCTCCTTAGCTTGAAGCTTGTCTTTTACTTAGAAGGAAGAAAGGACGGAGGGAAATCCAGTGTTCAACGGCTTTAGCAAGTCTGCACGTCCTCTGCCCTTTGAAGTGAGACACAGATCAGGGAACTTAATATTCGTCTAACAAATGCCAGTTTGATTCCCGGGGTCTCAATGCACGGTGGAGTCCAGGTGAGAAGGTGTTTCCTTCTCTTAAAGCCGCGAGAGAGAGCCAACATTCAAATGGCAGTGAGGTGGCGCTTATTAGAGCTCCACGTGATGCCACCATGGTTACAGATGCCAATACTTAAGCAGCGTGCTTTTGACAGCCTTAATGATCTTGAACGACGGTATTTGTGGACTTGTTTAAGTTTTAATTTAAAACCAGTCCTTTCGGTTACTGACGCAAAGCATTCCTGGGTATTTAATGTGTTGCAGTGTTATGCGAAAAGGAAGGCAATATTGGAAAATTAATTGTAAAACAACTGGTAGTCTGATCCGCCCTTCCCCCAAGTTATTGGACATGCCAGAACAGAGTTCAAAACTAGATGCTGGAAAAAGATTTGATCAAATGATAAAGTTACGTTTTGTGGGTGAATACCATTTCAGGCATTCTGTTTTCGAAGAGGCAGTCAAAGAAAAGGCACTGGATTTGAAATAATAGTGGCTTAACATGTCTAAATCCTTTTAGTCTTAGTGACTAAATCTTAGAATCATTTTAGTCTTAAAAGTAAGGATTTTTCACCCCAGAAACTACAAGAAATGCGCTTCATTCTGGTTGATGATGTAAGCATTTATTCAGCTAGTGCAGATGGGGAGTACGTGTGGATGGGTGTCAATTCTAAGTTATGATATTTGCATATTTAACCCTTTCAGGGAGAATTGGTGTTGTGTTTTGTTTCTGTTTGTTGCATAAATGTGAAATTGTAGCCCAAGAGATATTTGCAGGGAGTAGTGGTGAAACAAACCTCTTTAAGAATTTTTAAATTATATTCCAGAAGTTCCTAGACCTTGCCAATCAAGTGTGATGTTGGGATTAGAAACAGTTATTTGCTTCTTTCATTGAACGGAGGAAGAGTTAAATTTTTAAATTAAGCAATAATTGTGAAATGCATAGAGAAGTGTTTAATCTGCATTGCTCACAGCAACTTTACACTTCCTGTAAGGGAAGCACATTTTATGGGACAAGAAACTAAAAAATAAAATCAATTCAATCATTTTCCTTTTCCTAATTCCACATCAATGCACAATATTTCAACAGTGACTTCTTTTTAACATTGAGTCACTTTGGAAGTATTTGGCATTAATGTTTAATAGGAAAAGGAAAATTATTGAATCGATTTCTTAGTACCTGATGAAGTTCATAACATTGAGATAATTTGGCCTGTGTTTTTAACCCATCAGTATCATTCCTAGTGTCCTACTTAGAAAGCAAAGTCATGAAACCGAATCATTTGTGCATTAAAAATATGTTCCAGCAAAAAGAGGAAGACAGAGTTAGCTGTGGTTCCTTTTCCTCTTGTATGCTTTTTATTTACCACCAGTGTTTTCCTCTTCTTGCAGACTTTATAGCTTTCGTGACTCTCAACCTTTTTTTTTTTTTTAAATCACACACCTTTTTACAAATCATGAAAGCTGTAGGCTCTTCACTGGAATAATGTGCACATGCTCCTCCAATATACACAAATTTGGAAACAGCTTTAGGAAGCTCATAAACCCCCCAAAACAATCCATCTCACATGAAAATGCAGTGTTTCTTAGAACTTTGGCGTTTCTTGGTATTATCAAATAATTAGCAAATCATTTTACTTATAAGTAAAGAACTAACAGTGACTATTGCAGTGCCCATATTGTCATTTATTAGTGTTCTGAAACAATGAGAAATTTGGTGTAATGGAAAACCTACTTGCCTAGAAACCAAGTGACCTAGATTTTAGGCTCAACCCTAATAAAAACTAGATGTACAATATTAAGCTTGCCATTTTTCTGTAACATCTGATATTTTTTACTGCTGAATGCAACCAGTAAAATAAAATAGAAAAATAAGATGCAAGTTATTTTTAACTGAATCGTGAGATGTCTATATTTGCTGCCCTTATTCCAAAATTCCTCACAGTATTTCCCAGCATTATTGGTTTTGTTGTTTGTTTGTTTGTTTGTTTTAAGATTTTATTGGGGAATCGGGGAAGGGGAACAGACAAGTTGCTGTCCTTTTGTTTTTCAGTCTAGTTGTGGAGGACGTTGCTTCACTTGCTCATGTTAGTATTATCATTGTGCTCTTCCTGGGTGAGGCAGTCACTCACCGGCCATTGGACAGCCACTTTCGTCAGCTCACGAAAGTGCACACCCGCTGCCGGCCAGCCCCACTGCAGCCTACGCAGTCACTGGGGACTCACAGCAGCCCAGCTCCAGGTCGAGCTGTTGTTCACTATTTTAGCTATAGAGGGCGCAGTGTCACTGGCCCTTATATGGGATCTGAACCGGGGCCCTACTGCTCAGAGCTGGTATCCCAAGCCAACTCTTAACCAATGCACCATTCGGCCAGCCCGATATTGTTTTATTATATTCTTATTTATTACAAAGATAATTCACGCTCACTGTTTAAATTTAATTAAATATAGAAAATTGCAAGGAAAAAGTTACGCATAATGCCTCCAAGGGGTACTACTTTTAAAATGTCATTTAGTCAACAAATATTTATTGAGTAACTAGACTGCATCTACATGGAGACAAAGAGATACATCTGTTTGTCTTATACTTATATACATTTTTCTATAATTGCATTTACATGTAGATGTTATAAAACGGTGGGCATACTTGTTAAAAGATAAACTGAGGCATTTATCTGAGCAAAAACTCTACTGGAATGAGGCAGTGCCAAACTAGAAGTGGTTAGGAGTGCTTCACCAACAAGATCTCAGGGACAGACTTTTACAGAAAAAAAGTGGAAGCAAAGTAAGGAAATTATGGATTGGCTGTAGCTTAAAGCTTAGTTGGCTGTTTGTGATTGGTTGTCCTTAGGTCTGAATTTTGTAGTTTTGAGGCATTTACAGGTTTAGATTTTGCTTTGCTTATGTAGGCCACCATGGCATTGGAGTTACCTCAGTCCAATGGCCTCCTTGTTTAATTAATTTAATATACTGTTCATGTTGTTTTGTAACATGCTTCCTTCTCATGGAGTTTTCTGTAAATATGATTTTTTTTGGATTCATGCATTATTTTGTATTCATTTATATCTTAAACAAATAATTACTGAGTCCCTTATATGTGGCACTGTGCAAGTAATGGCAATCTATCCATGAACAAATGAGTCTGATTCTCACCATGATGTAATTTTTAGTCTGTGGAAATGTTGAATTGGCCAATTATAAATTGTTGGGCATTTAGGTGGACTACAGTTTTCCACTATTATAAATAATGTTTTAGCCAGGACTTCTTATATAAATGTTTATACACATTTTTGTTTACTTCCTTTGAATAGATTCTTATAATGTATGTCCCAGGTTCTAACAAAAGTTCCACTACTTACAAGTTGTGAGATCATAAGCCAATAATTGCTTTATCAAAATGTACTTTTATCAACTGTAAAATAGCAATAATAATGATAAAAATAATAATAATTGAGTATTTGGAGGATTCTTAGAAATACTTAGCAATATGTCATGGAATGCTACATATTATTTTTGCCATTTTATTCTTGAGAAATACTGTATCCATTTATAAGCAGTTGAAGAGAGTAGAATTTCCCTAAGCCAACATTGTGTTATCTGTCAAACACAAACAACAAATCCAAAAACTTAGACAATTGTTATATGAATATAGTATCTTGTTTAAATTTGCATTTCTTTCAGAAATAAGGTTGAACAATTTTCATAGTGCCCACTTATATGTCTATGTTTATGAATTGCCTCTTTCAATGTGATTTTAAAATCTTTTTTTTTTCAGTTTTAATTTCAAATTTGGTAAATATCAATAGATATAACTCACATAATCAAAGGCCCTTTGGACACCTCAATTTTGAAGAGTGTTTGGGGTCTTACCATTACAGGCTAAACTTTGAACTGGAAACAGAAATTCTGGAAACATTGCTTTTCTCTGATTTGGAGGATTGATCTTATTTCCTCAAACCCTTTTTTAAAAAATGGGTGAGATGTACAGAAAAATGAAAGCACGTCATTTTCATTCTCATAGACTATCATATTCTAGCAAATTAAGGAAATTGAAGAGAGTTCCAAGAAGAGGGCCAAACCCTTGTACAATCTCCCACAGCTTCCGGAGCATCCAAACTTCCAACATGTAGAGAAGATGGAAATACAACTAAGAGTTGCACGATGATTACTTAGAAAGGTTTTCTAAGAAAAATGGTGCCCATGTTTGTCAAGAACCAACTTAGAAAAAACGAATTTAAATTTTAGTCAATGCTTCATCTTCTGCTCCTTGATGATTTTGTCAGTGACCATTAGGGGAACCAAAAGGTTGGCTCTTGACTTCTTTTTGAAGAAGGTAGTAGATAGCAGATAGTGGTCTGGTCTCGGTCACCTGCCTGAAAAAAGAGATGCACCAAATTTTTGCTATACTTGCTACGTGATTCTGTTTTTCGAGTTCTCTGATTCTTATAACATTCTTTGAAAATATGGTAAATCTCCCCTTTATACAAATAGAAAATAAGCTTAAATAATTCAGTGCTTACTGTAAGCAGATTTGTAATTTAACACTACCAGCCTAATCACTTATTTAATGAATTCAAACAACTTTACAGAAACTCAGCAAACACTTGTAAAGTGATTCTTATCAGAGTTTAACTGCCTCTGGGTTAGAGATAATAGAGTGATAGGCCCTTTTTAGCACATGCAGTTGTAAATCAGCTGCCCCCTTTTCCTTAATTTTCTCATTCCCTTGACTTCTGGGTCCCGCTGGGAAATTTAGGTATTTTCGGTAACGATATGTTTTGAATTAGAAAACAAATGTCCGTAACATGTGTAATTTCAGTATTCTATAGTACACAAAAATCATGTACTTATAATACTCAGCTTATACTTGCTTAGTTTTTCATTTTGGTATTAATTTACAATTCGTTTTTTGATTATCTAGCTTGAGGGCCAGTTTATCTATGTCAGAGGGCCAGTATATCTTACATTTGCATAACATTTTGTGCTTTGTGTAGAAGACTCCTTAAGAATTTCACTCCCACAATAACCTTGTAAGTTAGGAGAGCAGATAGTCACATTTTACAGATGTGAAAAGAGAACTGTTGAACTGTCAAATGGCTTGTTTAATGTCCAAATCTTAAGATTTCCATTTTGATGCATTTTGTATGTTTTGTATTATTCAATTGAATAATTGATTCATCTATATTTTCAGTTTTAATGCAAGCTATTTAAGGCTCTCAACCTCTTCCTATTTATGTTAACATCAGAAAAATTATAAGGGGAGATCCAGAAAGTATACATCCCAATGCATGTTTCCGTATTAACTGAATTGTTTTGCTCTTTTAACTGGATTACTGATTGACCTAGTAGAAGAAGTTGCACAAACATCTAGGAATGATTGAAAAAGTAGTGTATGATTTAGAATTTCATATTTTGGAACTATTTAGCATTTTATATAGATATATGTCATTTTAAGGCGATGAAGTACGGTATATGAAATTTTATCTAAATATACAAAGTAGATACATTATGAGTTATACAAGAAGTGCTAATATTACCAAAGGTTTTACTTCACTTTGGTAATAGAGCGTTCTCTTAAAATATTCTGAGTATAACCCGCGGAGCTTCTGGCTCTTCTGCCCTTTTTAACCCAGGCAATTGGCATAAAGTATTTGTATCAAAATGGCTACTCTGACCTTGGATTAACCATTTATAGGGGAAAAATCATTATTAGTTGACCTTTCCAAATAATCCAGTAGCTTATGGTAAACCAGACACTCCTTTTCAGGGGAAAAAAACTTACATTCATTGTCAAATGGTTCATTATACATATGTTAACATCATCATAAATAATACATAGTAGGACAAGTGACTGCTGGGTGTGACTGTGTTGCTAGAAATATTAGGTCAGCAAATGGCTTCTGAATTTCAGTCAGTAAATTGACACACTTCCTATTTGTCCCATACTTTGATACCCACAGCTTTAACAAGACAAGCAAGTCAAACAGAGCTCACAGGCAATAAACTGGGGTGGGTGGTAAGCCTCTTACAGAAGGAGGTATTCTTGCTCAATTCTTGGATCTGTAGTTGTAGAAGAGACAACATCTGGCCAGGATAGTCTGGGGGCAGATAATTGGCGTCTTTAAGTTTTCTTCAGGCTCTCATTTTTTTATTTATGGAGACAACAGGGTAGTCTATTTTGTGGGCTTTTTACATGTAGTATTTGATATAATATTCTGAAAGTATTGAAGAAAAATAGTTTAGAGCAATTATGAAAGAATTTATAGAAAAGCAATTTGGAGAAAAGTGCCTAGAGATGCATGCAGTTATGGGGACATACTGTATAGACCCCTGTATCTATGATTAAGGTTTTATAATAGCCATCAATCCCTGTGAGATCTACAACAAACCTCAAACAGGGATTGACTTTCTCTCCATTCAAATGTCGTGATGAAGAGGCAAATGAATTTAAAATTGGTGAGGCCATGAACTTATATCTCAAAGAGAAACACTAGGGCATTGCCATAGTTCATGGCATTGTCTTTTAAATCACTCCTTTCAATGTAAAATGGGTATTTCTGTTCAGATAAAAATTTCAAAGTATTGTTATATCCTAGGTTATTAGAAGGAGGTGCTACTAACATATTTAAGGAGGATTTTTTTCATAGCAAAAAATCAAATTTAAAGAGGTTTCTTCATTAATTAAAAAAGTAATAGCAAAATATTAAGATGGTTGCTTATAATCTGCTACTTGGCCCTTATTGTTGAGGTGGCATTAAACAGGGATTTATATTTAAAATATATAAAAGTTCACAATATTTACATGGGATTTTTTTTATCCTTATCATTAAAGTGCCTCTGTTGTCAATGAAAAGCAATAAAAGAATTTTGTGAGACTCATTCAATGTTTGTAGCCATTCTTACTATCTGTTTAAATTATGTTTTAAATTGACAAATTGACTTGGTTGATTAATAACCTATGAGCTATTGTCACAATGAAAGGAACACTCTTGTATAATTATATTTTCTGTGAGAAAAATAATTTCTAGATACTATTTTATGAATGTGTATAGTATACCTAGGAAAATAGTAGAAAATGTATCTTTTCAATACTTAGATACAGAATAGGCATCATAGAAAGAAATTTAGGCATTCTGTTTTCTCTTTTCACTTAAGAATTTTACCTATTGGGTCAAAACAAAATGCAGACACTAATATCAACCAGGAATTGTTGATCATTGGCCTGTGTGTATTTATTCCGTCACCAATTTGGTAAGTTTTAACTAATACTGACTACGTAATAGGCACTGTGCTAATACCTGGGTGAATAAAGCAGGTACGGTTAATTCCCTCTTGGAGGAGAGAAACAACAATTAAGCGAGCAATAAACAGATAATAAAGGGAATAAATGGACTTCCATAGTAGAGCATATCCTGGGGAGGTGAAAGATGGAAAGATTTTGCTGAGAGGTAAAATTTAAGCGAAGATGTGAGGGTTGAGACACCATGCATGGGAGGTGAACGGAGTGAGACTGGTGTGGCTCAAGATGGGGGCTCCAGGCAGAGAACAGCAGTGGTAAATAAGCCTTCAAAGAAGCAACCAAGAAGTTAGATGGAAAACCAGGGATTAGGGCGATGTCATGGGAACAAAGGAGGGAACGTGGTTCCAAAGACACTGAAGGTGGAAAAGTGACAACTACATTTGAAAACTTGGAAGTCCTTAGTGATCTTAAGAGCAGTTTCAGTGGACGGGACAGAGTGAGGAGGAAGTGGAAGTGAGATGGCAAGTGGATGGAAGTCAAGACTCTTAGTACATGGAGACAGTGTGAGAAAATGGCACTTTAGAGAAATCGGTCAGTGAAACACAACATAAAAAGGGAGACACCGAGGGAAAAAGAAAATGGATTAGAGGGAGACGGTAACAGGTTTGCCATCAGATTGGGCAGTAGAAAGTAGAGCTGGCTGATTCAGAAAAGAAAGCCATGGCCTTCAGAGTGAAGTACTTGAGGAGGAAAGTGGGATTTTACATCCAGAGAGACACGTGTGGGGCCAGGTCTGTCACAGAAGGAGGAACTCTGCCTCCTCTGTGTATGGGCAGAAGAGTTTGTAGATTTGCTGGTGGGAAGATGAGAAACTTCCTCCTGATGCTTCTGTTTTCTCAGTGAAGAGAGATGAGGTCATCAGCTAAGCGTGGCGTGATGGTGGGAGTGGGGTGAGAGATTTGACTGAAGGGAAAGAAGCAAGTCATTTTCGAGACAGAAACTTGAAAAGATGCTGTGTAGGGTGGAGAGCCTCTTTGAGTTTTGAGAATGTGAACCTAAAATAAAACCAGTCTCCCAGGGTTTTTGTTTTGGGGTTTTTTCCTCCAACTATGTTAAAATGCTGGGAGCAAACCCAGAGAAGCTAGAATGGCTGAGTTCTTCTAGAGTGGGAGTTTGTTAAGAAAGAAAGAAAGAAAGAAAGAAAGAAAGAAAGAAAGAAAGAAAGAAAGAAAGAAAATCTGGAAATCCTTAAAATGAAGGACCAGGACACTAACCAAAAATACAAAACAAAAAACAAATCAAAACATAAATGCATAAAACAAAAATACACAGACATTCATGAGCTTGTAGAATACAGATCCTTTGATCTAAGGTAATTGTTAATTACAAGGAAGTAATAACAAATTGTCTCGAGTTCCAGCATCTAGTGGGCAGGATTTGAGTCTTTGTTCCTTCCAAACTCTTGTTGGCGTCCTTACCTAGCCAGTTGCTAGGCCCAGTTTAGGTCTCTACTTTAGCAAAACTCTCAGTACCTTAACCTGTTCCAGGAGCCATCATGCTGGGTTCCTTTTTCTTCTAGTCCTAGTTGCTAGATTTGTTGTTGTCATCGTTGTAAGTTCTGATTGCTTAACAGTTAACCATGCCTGCCTTTATTGGCTGCCTACCTAAATTCTTGTGTCTGGTTTATATCACACCTCTCAGCTTGCTTAGCTTTTGCCTACTTCTCTAGGTTCCCAAGGGCATGTTAGTGCCTTCATCAAGATCATACTCTATACAATTGGAACAATTACAGCTCAACAATGTAAAGATGACTAAAACAATAGGAATAATCCATCATCAAAAAACAGGGTCTTCCTTTGACAGCCCTGCTAACAGGATATACTTTCTTCAACTTGACCTAAATCCTTCATATTGTAACTAAAAGTCATTTTCTTTTCTTTTTTTCAGTCCTTAGAGCTTTAGAGAACAGCTGGTGTTAAAAAGCAAAATTCAATTGAGTAAATGTGACGATCTAATTGGCTTTATTCAACGATTCATGAATTGGGCAGCATCCCACCTAAAAAGCAGAAAGGAGCTCCAAGGAGCTGTAAAACATGAAAGGCTTTCATGGGCAAAAGGGGTGGGAAATGGGACTTCTAACAGAGTGGATTCTTTTAGGCAGTGACTTTCCTCTGGGGGAAAGGGTGAGGGTCTGTCATACAGATTACCTCACTCATGCTGATCAGGTAATTCCACATTGACTACTTAAAGGTCACGTTCCTGGGAGAGTTTGAAACTACAATTCAATCTTGGTTTGCTGATGTGGGGTTTAGCACAAGTGACTCCATTTTTGGTTCTTTGTTTTTTAACACTGGTTACCATAATGAAAATGATATGGTTTTAGTAGCTAAAATAATATTATTGAAATATGGACTCATATTTCCTTAAAGTTAAAAAAAAATCTCAGTTTTTGAAAAATTCATTAGCCATTTTTCATAAATCCTTTTAACATTAAAATCCTTTAGTTTTACACCAATGATGGATGGGCGATGCCATGAATGAAAGCGATGAATCTGTGTGGGTTAAGCTGGGCAGCGTGGTGAGAAGGGGAAACTCTTTGTGGTCAGATGCACTGGAATTTGCTCCCAGCTCCCTCGTTTCGCAGATGCTCTGCCTGGAACTCAGCACATTCTTCTTTGCCCTTCTTTCCTCCTGTCTCGGTGACACATGTTGTAAATTAGAAAGTCATTCTGTACTTTCGTCCTGGCTCTCCTCCTGTTTGTTAGGCAATGGTTTAGATACAGTTATCTAACTGCTTGCTGTCCAAAATGAAGGGGACATCTGCCAAATGAAAAAAGAGAGTATAACATTGTATTTATATTAATTTCATGTTTTCACAAACCTGCTGAGGCATTATAGCTCACTAGCAGAAGCTCAACTGAAATATGTAAGATTTTATTAATGTCCTTGGCACTGTTCTCCAGCTTACTGATCAAAGGTATAGGAAATGCAAATTTCATATTTTTGGAGCATATGACAGTGTTTCTAGTTCATTTCAACCTGTTTATTATGTAACACCTAAATATTTTTGCTTACATGTTCATTATCGTGCTAGCAGAGGTTAATAGCACAAAAAAAGAACTTAGTTTTTTTTTTAATCATTTTGCTCTTTATTGTGCTGTAAGTTCTTCTGTCCTCAAAATGCTTACATTGAACTTCAGAACCATATAGGTGTACTCTACAGGAGTAGAGGGAGAAACTGTGCTTGCCAGGCTCCAAAGCATACACAAATATCATTTAAGAAGCCTCCTAGACTGCAAGTACTCCATCGTTTTCAATATGATTGGTTTCTTTTTGTTTTGTGTCCAAAGTTTTATTTCATGAATTTTATAATGTCATCCTGTATCCAGGGGTCCGTGGGCTTCAGCCAGACTGCCAAAGTGGTCCATGGTACAAAAAAGGTTAGAAACTCCTGAGGGCATACTTTCTATTTACAGAGCTCTTATCCTGCAAACCATTGGCTTTCCTGTTCATTTCAGAAGTGAAGTGTCACTCACAGTATCTAGAGGCACATTTCAAAACTTCCTACAACCTGAACAAAAGAATGATGAACTTGAACTCCTATTACATATTTCCCAATCCAGAACTTGTAGAATGCTGGGCTAGTGTTTAGTGGTGTCAGTTTACAATGACACCTGAGATGCAGTGGTGTTATATTTTTCTGCCCATTTTTTCTGCTTCAAGGTCATAGTCAACATTCATACTTTAACTGCAAGATGCACTTCGCACTCACGAAACATTACAGCCAGTATGATGGTTTTCCTGGGGGTTTTCCCAGGACTGTTTACTTTAGAAAAAAATGCATGGCTTTCCCGCTGTGGCAATCTTGAGTACGTCATATAATAAGGCAGCAATTAAGGAGGGAGTGGAACCCTCAACAAAACACGAATGCTCCCTAGGGGAGCGTATTTGCAAACCATCTGGTCTGGAGAGAGAGCTGTAGAAGTAAAAGCGCTTCTCAAAACAATCTCCTTTTCTTATCATTTGTGTACTACATAGTTAGGTATATTTAAAAAGTGTTGACACTCAGTGCATCACCATTCTCAATTTCTTTTCAGTAGAAGGTAAAATGTTATTCTACATGTTCTGAAAATGAACCTAATTTAGTTCACACTTGCCAATGGGATTTTATTCCATAATATTGTGGGAAGAGGAATTTTTCAAACAATCCATCTGGTATTTGTAAGTAAGCATCTTGTAACGATAAGACTCAAACCTAGAGAAGTATAAAAGATGAAAATGGCTCTTACTAAGCTGTATTGGACCAATCATAGAGACAAATTCCATTATTCATTTCCCTCAAATTCACATCTTGAGCCTACCGACAAACAGCAACGTGACAACTTAAAATTTGGGGCAAACTAAAATTTACCTGTATGCCCATTTTGCTTTTGGCTATAATTCCTTTGTGGCCTGTGTATGTAGGAAAGGTTGGGTTGCAGGTGCTGGGAGAGTGTGAAGAAAGATCTGGTTGAAGGTGATGAGACATGTTCAACTGTTTGCCTCACTGGGTGCATTTGGATGAGCTTGTTTTCATCTTTAGGCCTCAGCTTACACAAGTGCACGTTGATGTTCTAGGTGGCGATAATGAGCATTTCCTTGTCATTCCAAAATTTTGTGACCTAAGACATAGGCAGAATGGGTGCTTATTTTTGGCCACCAAGAGGGTGAAACAATGGAAAATAACAGCAATCCAGATGGTGAAAGAAAAGAACCAGAAAACTGGCTTGGGGGTGGGGAGACATTCTTGCTTTGTTCATAATACAGCTGTGAGCCTGGACCAGCCGGTTTCCTAGCCTTTAATATCGGCTCACCTGCATTATACTTGGCAACTGTGAAGTGGTAAAAACAACTATGTATTATGTTTCATTTCTATATATATATATATAGAGTGTGTGTGTGTGTGTGTGTGTGTGTGTGTGTGTGTGTTTGTGTGCATGCGTGTGTGCTTTTCAAATATCCAGATGAAGGAGGCTGGTCCATTTAAAGATGCCATTTTTTTTTCTTTTTTTTTTTTAAAGATTTTTATTGGGGAATTGGGGGATGGGAACAGCGTTGGGGAATTGGGGGAAGGGGAACAGACAAGTTGCTGTCCTTTTGTTCTTCAGTCTAGTTGTGGAGGACGTTGCTTCACTGGCCCAAGTTGGCACCATCATTGCGCTCTTCCCGGATGAGGCAGATCAGTCGCCGGCTTCTGGACGGCCGCTCACTGCGGCTGCTGGCCGCTCACACGGTAGCCCATGGCAACCCACCTGCCATTGCTAGTGACTCACGGCAGCCCAGCTCCCGGTTGAGCTGTTGTTCAGCATCTTAGTTGTAGAGGGCAGTGTCACTGGCCCTTGTATGTGGGATCCTAACTGGGGCCCTCTGGCATCCCAAGCCAGCTCTTAACCAACGTGCCACTCCGCCGGCCCATGTGCTTCTTTGTTTAACTGCTATGTTTATCTTATCGATGTGTGGTAGACTGAATGGTGCCCTATCCCCCAATTCATACCTTGAAGCCTGACCCTCCAACTAGCAGTGACAGCATTTGGGGATAGAGCCTTAAAAGAGATGATAGAATTAAAATGAGGCCCTTAGGATAGGCCCTAATCAAATCTTCCTGGTATCCTTATAAGAGGAGGACATTTGGATGTATAAAGAGACAGCAGTGATGTGTAGGCACAGAGAAGAAACCATGTGAGGACATGGGGAGAAGGTTACCATCTGTAAGCCAATGAAAGAGGCCTCAAAGGAAACCAACCCTGTTGACACTTTGATCTTAGACTTCCAGCCCCTAGAACTATGAGAAAATCAGTTCCGTTGTTGAAGCCACCTAGTCTGTGGTATTTTATTATCAGAGCCCTAGCAAATTAATACAAAGCATCGCTTCCATAATGCCAGCTCTCTGCTAAGACCCTCTCATAATGCTGTTGCTTATAGTATAACATCTCAGAATCCCGTCTTACCTTTTAGGGTCTTTTGTCAAGTGGCAGAATGATATAGAAAGAAAGAACTGGGTATGAGGCAGCATCAGAATGCCAAGGCCCGCTCGGCCCCTGGTAATGCAGATGACCTGGGGAAAGTTTCTTAGTCTTTCTGGGAAACAGTCTTCTTTTGTGGAGTGTGGGTAAAGGAGACTCTGCCTCAGTCTGAGTTGTCAATTGGACAAATCATTTAACCTTCCTAAAGGTTATGTTTTTTTAAATCTCTAAAATGGCTATAATAATCCCTCTCTTGTTATAAAGATGAAATGAGACGGTATACATAAATCGCTTGGCACAGTACCTGGCACCTGGGAAGTGCTCAATAAATGCGAGCTTTTAAAATGAAATAAGGAAAGTAGCAATTGTTATGATGTCTTCCAGTGTGTCAGTCTAGGTTCTATAAATAGACTCTGCTTCCCCTGATTATTTCTCAACACGAGTCCTTATCTATGATCTGGCCAGTTTTCCCCAATTCACCAGACAAATTCCCAAATTTGTCCATTCATCCTTCAGTCAGCAGTAATTGAGTAATCACTTCAGGACGGTACAGGATCAGAGACAGATCTTCCCCACGTTGCTCACAGCTAGGGAAGACATACAGTCCATCTAATGGCATATTGTGTAGAATGTGGTAGGAGGTATGAGGGAGAAATACAAGGGTCCTAGCCTAGTAGATAAATTAAGAGATGGTTTGCTTTAGAGAATGAGTTTAAACAGAACCCTGAGGGATGGACAGGGGCTATCCTGTAGAGAAGGTGTGGGGGAGGGGTACACACCAGTGAGAGCCTGAGGTTGGATGGAGCCTCTCCAATGTGGCCACACCTTCCTGTTCATGACCTTTCCTAGAGGAAATGTTCCCATTCCCCCTTTCTAGACATCTAAGCCCACTCATGGTTTCAAATATCATCTTAGTTATTTACCTTTTCTATCAAACCTCTTCTGTTTTAAATTACCTGAACCTTTCCCTTCTCTGAAACTCTGGGAGATATTCCATATACACTTGTCTCTTTAATGAACACTAAGTGATATGAATCTGAGAGAGAAAGAAGTTCTATCAGAAACCTAGGCCTGAAAATGGACTGGGAAAAGTCAATTCACGAGGAAAAGCATGAACATGAGTCGTCTGTGGGACAGAGCTCCACACTGTTGTGTTCCTCGCTTACGGAACAGACTTAGGACACCATGTGCCTCAGTTGGTTAGAGTGTGCGCTCTTAACAACAAGGTTGCCAGTTCAACTCCCACATGGGATGGTGGGCTACACCCCCTGCAACTAGATTGAATATGGCACCTTAAGCTGAGCTGCCTGTGGGCTCAGTTGGTTAGAGCACATGCTCTTAACAACAAGGTCACCGGTTCAACTCCCACATGGGATGGTGCACTGCACCACCCCCCCACCCCACCCCCGCCCCGCAACTATATTGAAAGTGGCAACTGGACTTGGAGCTGAGCTGCGCCCTCCACAACTAAGATTGAAGGACAGAGACTTGACTTGGAGCTGATGGGTCCTGGAAGAACACACTGTTCCTCTTCCCCCCCCCCCAAAAAAAAAGAAACAGACCTACTTAATTAATCAGTGCCTTTGTATCTAGCAGTATGCTTTTAGATTTCCTTGGGAACCAGAGAGTTCTCATGACAGATTTTCTGTACTAAATTCCGAGTGTGGCTTGAGAAACATTTCTAATATAAAGCAGCTCATTTCCGTGTCTTAATTCCTGTTGTTTCTTCATTTTTCTGTGCCTGTTGGTTATAGCAAATGCTTTGCTTAGTCTAGGTTTTTAAAAAAAGCACCAGCAAAATAATTTAAGAATTTATAACTTTAGTAATGCCATAGTAACTGTGTATCTATGTGTGATGATGATGGAAGCAATAGCGCAGTGCCCTTTTTGCTCTTAAAACATCTTTCTATGTCCAGCATAATGAAGAGAGCTTTGAATTTGGAAGCAGACAAGTCAGTGTCCTAATACTTTTATTGAAAAAAATTTAACAGATCAAAAACAGCAGCATTTCTTAATCTCTATTAAAATTCATTGTTGCATATAAAAAAGTATATAGTCTTTATGAAAGGTGCTTAACAAATTGGCCTACTTGAATTTCTTAGAAACCCCCAAAGAATCAAATAAGTCTCAGGAAGTTGTGGCGCTTTGGGGAAAAGCACGTTTCATAAATGACAATAATAATAACCAATGATATTTATGACCTGCTCGGCACTGTCCTTGATGATTGACATACATGTTCTCATTTTATCTTCCCATTGCCTTTGTGAGGAGTGTTGGGGGGTGGGGTGAGTGGGGTCCTATCCCCATTTTACAGATAAAGAAACTGAGGATCAAGACCACACAGTCAGAGGAAGGAGGAGATAAGCTTGAATTTAGCTGCCTCACTCCAGGAGAGAAGCCTACCACTGCTTCAGTGCTGAGCCTCTTACTACCTTCTGGGCTCTGTTACAGGATGACATGGAGGGAGGAGAAAAGGATCATTTGCATTCCCATCCTTCTTTCCTCCAGATACCACAAACCTAATAATAGCCCCTTCTTTTCCTGTTGTGGTATCACTCTATGCAGGGAGAGAGACTTGACAAAGCACACTCGTCTGTGTCTCTGGCTCCTGTTCACTTTTCCCAGAGACGTCTATCTTGCCCTGACAACAGTACTAAAAGGGTTTTGGAAAGACCACATGCTGTTGAGCATTCATTGAAAGACAACAGTTGCATCGCATATTCAAGTGTGTGTTGAAAATGTCCCTCTCATTAGTGTTCAGCAAGTCTATAATTACAGGGCAGTCAATTAAAAAAAAAAGAAAAAGAAAGAAAGAAAAAGAAACCATGAGCTTCATAGCTCTTGCTTCAGACTTCAAAGACTGTGTATACTCACCGAGACTGGTTTTTCAGCTTAGTTATAAAAAAAACAACAAAAACAAACAAAACCAAAACAAAAAAAAGAAAGAAAAAACAACAAAACTGCTGTTTTGTAAGCATCCATGATAGTGATTGTGCAACCTGGTAGCAATAAGGTTTCCAGGACAGAGCTAATTGTAGAAAGAAATACATTTTCCTAGTTTAATGTGGCTAGCTTGACAGAAACGCGATCATTCCACAGAAACCTAAAATATCTACTCTTACTGTTAACAATTTAGGGAGAAAGTGGATGAATGGGTGCCTGTTCATAATTAGAACTGAAAATGCCGTCACTGTCTGACAATAATGACCAATGATTATCCTGAAGACAGTGAACCGTATCCGAGAATTATCCCATATGACTGTTTTGTTACTTCTTTCAAATATAACTTTGAAATGAAAACTGTACATGTAAATTAGATCTATCCATATGTATTGCACTTTTTCAACAACTTATTTATTTTGAAATAATTTAAAATGAGAAATTACAAAAATATTACAGTGTTCCCATCTAACCTTTATCCAGACTTCCCCAATGTAATATCTTACATTCCTGTAGTATATTACCAAAACCAGGAAACTGACATTGGTATAATGCTATTGACTAAACTACAAACCTTACTTGGATTTCATTAGTCTTTTGTATTTACAAGTATAAATTTTATCCAGTCCAACAACCTCTGTCTTTTGATTGGAGTATTGAGTCTGCTCACATTTAATGTTATAGTTATGGTTGGATTTTTATCTGCCATTTTACTTTCTGTTTTTTACATGTCTCATTTCTTTTTTGTTCCTCTGTTTCTTGTTTTAAGTAGATATTTTCTAGTGGACCATTGTAGTTCCTTTGTTGATGTTTTAAGTATATTTTTCAGTGATTTTCTTAATGGTTGCTCTAGGAATTATATCTAGATGCACCTTAATTTATTATAATCTATTTTATATCAATAATAATTTAATTCCAGTACAATATAGAAATGTTGCTCTAATATAGTTCCAATCCATCCACACTCCTTTGTGTTGTTGTCATATATGAAGTGGGACAATTGAGTTCACGAACTCATCATAAAAAAAGTGCTACATACTTCATTGCTGAATATCACTACAGTCACCTTCAAAGTACTCCCCTTGGGAAGCTATGCACCAACTCCAATGCCTAAGTCCACTCTTGAAAGGAATTTTGGAACTTTTTTTCTGGAATGGCGATCAGAGCTGTCATCTTGATGTCCTGAATGTATTGCCCTTGATGTCCTGAATGTCATCAAAATGTCTTCCTTTCAATATTTCCTCTATGTTCAGGTAAAGAAAGAAGTCATTAGGGGCCAGATCAGGTGAATAAGGAGGATGTTCCAATACAGTTATTTGTTTACTGGCTAGAAAGTCCCTCATAGACAGTGCTGTGTGAGCTGGTGCATTGTCATGATGCAAGAGCCATGAATTGTTGGTGAAAAGTTCAGGTCATCTAACTTTTTCACACAGCCTTTTCAGCACTTCCAAATAGTAAACTTGAGTAACTATTTGTCCAGTTTGTCCAAATTCATAATCAATAATCCCTTTGATATCAAAAAAGGTTAGCAACATCGTTGCAACAAATTTGCAAATTTAATTGTCAGACCTCCTATATTGTCTATGTTATAAATCATAATACTGTATTGTAATTTATTGATTTATACATCCTTTTAAAAGAAGCTTAGAGAAGAAAAACTATATTTATAGAATACTTTATTTTGACCTACATATTTACTGTTTCTGGTACTGTTTATTTCTTCCTGTGGATTCAATTACTTTCTGATGTTATTTCCTTACTTCATTTCAGCTCCATTCCCTCCCCCTCTATTGTACTATTGTTTTCATGTAGATTACATTCTTTAAATAAGCCCAATGATACAATTTTATAATTATTATTTTATGCAGTTGACTTTTAAGGCAGTTAAGAGAAAATATATATTCATACCATCTTTTACAATTGTCTATATACTTACTTTTTACAGTGCCATTTCCTTATGTGAATTTGAGTTACTGTCTTGGTATAATTTCTTGAACATTCTTCACTATTTTTTATAATGCTTGTCACCTAGCAAAAAAATTTTTCAGTTTTCATTGATGTGGAAATGTGTTTACTTTTTCTTCTTTTTTGAGGGATAGGTTTTTGGGGGCGGATTTTTGGTTTTTTGTTTGTTTGGTTTTTGGTTATAGTATTCTCAGTTGGTAGTTTTGTTCCTTCAGCACTTTAAATATGTCCTGCCACTGCCTTCAAGTCTCCATTGTTCTGATGAAAAATCATCCATTAATCTTACTTTGGTTATTTTCACGTGATAAACCTTTTTTTCTTGCTACTGCCAACATTTTATTTTGCCTTGGATTCTCAAGAAAATATGTCTAGGTTTGACTCTCTTTGTATTTATCCCACTTAGAATTAATTGAGCTTTTTGCAGGTTTTTAATCAAATTTGGGGAAATTTTACCTACTATTTCTTCAAATATTTTTTTCTTTCCTTTTTTCTCTCTCTTCTGAGATTCCCATTGCATGTATATTAGTATAGTCGATATTGTCCCCCAGTCTTTGAGGATGTTCATTTTTCTTCATTATTTTTATTTTTATTTTTATTTTTATTTTCTGTTCTTTAGGTAATCTCTATTGATGCAACTTTAAATTTACTGATTCTTTTGCTAGTTCAAATCTACTATTGATCCTCTCTCATGAATTTTTCATTTCAATTATGTTTTAACTCCAGAATTCCCATTTGGTTATTTTTTTCTAATGTCTATAATCTCTTCATTGCTATTGTCTATTTGATATATTATTGTGTCTTACTTTCCTTTAATTCTTTATGCATTGTTTTCTTTAGGTCTGTGAACATATGTGTAACAGATACTTTGGAATATTTGTCTGCCAGATTTATAATCTAGAGTCCCTCCAAGATAGTCATGACTGACTGCTTTTTTTCTTGTGTATGACATATCTTCCTGGTTTCTTTTTGTTGTTCTTGTTGTTGTTTTTGGTTTGCTTGTTTGTTTTTTACTGCTGAAAATTGTAAACTTTAGAATATATATTGTAGCAACTCTGGATTCTGACCCTTCCTCTGGGGAGGTTACTATTGCTGTTAGTTTGTTTTAATGACTTTCCTCACCTCATTCTATGGAGTCTTTCCCTATAATGTTCAGCCTCTGATGTGCCATCTCAGTTTTTACCTTTCATTGTGGTTTTATTTTTAAGCCTGGTTAGGGAGTTGCCCCTGGGTAAGTGTAGTTTATCTGCCAGCCAGTGATTGGCCAAAGGTTTGCTTTAACATTTGAGTGACTAAACCTTCAATCTTTGCTGATTAGTCTGCATGTGGCATGGAGAAGGCTTTCAATGTACAAGGAATTTACAATTCCTCTCTGGCTTTTACTTTCTGCATTCACAAAGCCACATTCTGTGAGTGTCTTGTTAAGGTCCTCTGAGCTTTCTTCTTATCCGTACAGCCTTGCATATACACAAGGTCTTCCATGCCATGGGAAAGTGAGCCTCAGCAAGGCTGTCTCTGCTAATTCTCTTCTCCAGATCTCCTTTTTACATTTCTGGCTGGTCTGCTGTTTTGTGGCTTGCCCCAACCAGCATGGATCCAGTGCTAGCATTAACCTTTCCTAATAGTTGGCTACTGCATCTCTATTGTTTTTTACTACACTCCTGGACATAGAATTTTCCATGCCTTCTTCCAAATACAGTTATCCATCCTTCCCCTTCACCTCCCCACACTCCATACACACATGCTCCTCAGGTCTACTCTGCCTTCCCAGATAGAACTTCTGTGCTGTGGAACAGGGGTGGTGGTGGTGGTAGGAGCAGCCCATTGCTAAAATGTCACAGACCCCACTGTTCTTATTTAGATTTAGCAGATTTAAAAACATAAAAATGCTCTTCACATGTTGCATGTCTTTTGCTCAGTTTCCAGAGTTGTTGTTTGTGATAACTCTAACCACTTTTGTAAGTGCCTTTTGTGGAGAGGATTTCTCAATTTCTCATTCTGTCATTTTGGAAGTTGAACCACATATTTATTGAACTTTAAAGTAGAAGCATTGGTCAAGATCCTAAGATATAAGACCTAAGATATCAAATACTGAAAGGAGTTGTGATATTGCCTACTCCTTTGTATTTTGAAGAAAGCAGGTGGATGAGAACATTATTTTACTCCAAAACCCCAATCATACTTCACAAGTATTAAAAGATTGGGATAGTAGGGATGTGGGGAGGACTTTGAAAGAGTTTTGTTGTTGTTGTTGTTGTTGTTTGTTTACTTGTTTTGGAGACCACTGCTTGGAGTGGAAAATTTCTTCCCTTGGTGAAGAGATCTGGGAGGAATATACCTCTTAACAACCAATCAAGAAAGAGGCCTTTACAGAAACTACTCAGAAAGTTTATCAGAGGACTGAATGTGTGTCTCCTATAGTAGGCTCGTGTCTAGTTATGGTTGGGAAATAAATACACAGGGATACAGGTAGCAGAATGGAGTGTTTCATTTGGGAAGTAATTGCATTCTCAGAATTTGTTGGAAAAAAAGGACACACTTATGAGTATTCTCCATGGACTAAAGAGAACCCTTTAGTGTTAAATCATATGTATACAAGGCATTTGCTAGGTAGAGTGAAAAAAAACTCAGAATAAGACCTGTGGAAGTGGACTGCAGGATACATTGGGGCTATAAAAGAAAACACAAGGCCCCAGCTAGAATAAAGACACATTGGTTCAGTTCAGAGAATACAGGGAAGAGATCTCAGAAGAATCCACAAAAGCATCCATGAGAGAAAGAATCAGCTTTAATATGTACCAGGCCCAGAGATCACAAAGCTAGCTTACGATGGTACCATAAAGTAATAACTTTTTCACCCTTTATCTCTCCCCCTTCAACTTTCTTCAGCCATGCAGGGTTAAGAATTGAGCTATAAAGTTTGGAAGGTAGAAGGGGAGAAGAACTTCAATTCTAAATCAAGTTCAATTTTGGATGAATACATGGGCCCAGCATTTTAATTTCTGAATTTATTTAATATATATTGATATACTAATATATATATATATATACATATATACATATACACATATATACATATATACCTATATACATATATATTTACATACACACACACACACACACACACAATTGTTAACAGCAAAATTCTGAGGCTGACTAGGTAGGAAAAGAACCAGCTGTGAATAGATTTAAAGAACAAAAGAGAGTTACTGTAGGATTCAATGCCACGAGTCATGTTTGATTAATATCTAATTGCCAGGTACTTTCTAACCTAGTAGACTGGGGCAGTTAGCTATCTTAAGCATATTTCCTGCTTTTGGCTTTAATATTGGGGCGGAGAGGGAGAGGAAGGCTGGTGCATCTATTCAGGTCTAGCTGCAAGATACAGTAGTTACAATGGTTAGGTGGTGAACACGTTGGTTATGAATGGAGTTGCTGGAAATGAGAAAGGAAATAAAGTTGCTGACGCAAACTTTAGGCACCAGCAACGTATTTCCTCTAAATATCTTGAGTGCTAGTCTCATCCTTTCTGGAATTTCACTTGTTCTGCTTTTTTATATTTTTAGTTAGAAATTGATATTCGATATCCTTTGACATTAAGAATAGTTAGGAATGAATAAGAAGGACATCAAAATGCCATGCCAGCATTATTCCTTCATACATAAACTTGGCATGGAATAATATATTCATCTATCCATCCATCCAACAAATATTTGTCCTGAAGCTACTATATTTTAGTCACTGTACTAGGCACTAAGGTTAACTCTATGAACAAGATAAAGATGGTCACTGACTTTATCCACCCTTAGCTCTCTCAGGAGAGGCAGACAATGTGTAAGTGGAATGGAAGACTTGAAGGAGAATTACAAGGTGCAAATGGAACCATTAACAGGCAGACCACACCTACTCTGAAAGTCATGGAAGTTCTCTGTGGAAGTGACATTTAAGCTGAGTCTTGAAGCATGGATGAGCTTTATCTAGGTGAACAGTATTCACCTACAAGGCCCGACATCATCCGCCCCCACCTATATTTCCAATGTCATCATAAGCCACTTTTGCTTTTGATGACCATTTGCCCGTCACTCCTCTGATCGCAATCCCACAAAAGGCCTGCCTAGAATACTATATTCTAACCTACTCCTTTCCCACCCTCTATGGCTAGCTCTTTTCCAGAGTTCCAGCCTCAGGGTATTCTCTAGTTCTGCTTTTTGCTTGTTTCCATCATTTTATACATCTTTAGTTCTAATAGTTTCATTCATTGGTGGTTTCTTAAAAAACTAAAGTCTGACCACACACTTCAACAACTGTGCTTCTTGATATTTACCTAAAGGAGTTGAAAACTACCTCCACACAAAAAGTTGTACATAGATGCTTATAGCAGCTTCATTCACGATTGCCAAAATTGTGTAGCAACCAAAATATCCTTCAGTAGGTGGAAGGATAAATAAACTGTGGTCCATCCAGACAATGGAATATCACTCGCTGCTAAAAAGAAATGAGCTATCAAGCCATGACAGGACATGGAGAAAGCTGAAACGCATATTCCTAAGTGGAAGGAGACAATGTGAAAAGGCCACATACATACAGTATGATTCCAACTCTATGACATTCTGGAAAACACGAGACTATAGACACAGTAGAGGACAGGTGGCTGTCAGAAATGGGAGGGCGGAGAGGGATGCATAGGCAGAACACAGAGGATATTTAGGGCAGTGAAAATACTTTTATGAGACTATAATAATGGATACATGCCATTGTAAACTTGTCAAAACCCATAGAATGTGCACCACCAAGGGTGAAACCTAATGTGAACTATGGACTTCAGATGATTATGTGTAAATATAGATTCATCAATTGGAACAAATGTACCACTGTGATGGGGATGTTGATAATGGGGGAGGGTGTGCAGGTGTTGGGGGAGGGGGTGTATGGGAAATCTCTGTACCTTCCTCTCAACTTTGCTGTGAACCTAAAACTGCTGTAAAAAATTAAGTCTTTAAATACAATAAATACATACTTTTTTTTTTTTTGCTTGAAAAATAATACGAAGGAAGTGAGTTTAAAAACTCAAGGGCATGAGATCCCATTTATGTAAAAAAATTCAGATTTCTTCTTTTCCTCTTTACTCTAAACATGGATATGCATTGAAATAGCCTTTAAGGATACACATCAAAATGAAAATAGTGATTGCACTTTATTCACTTCAATAGTTCATGTTTGTGACAATGAGCATGTGATGTCTAAAAAGAAAGAACAGTTTAAAACTTTAAAGCAAATTTTATTTATTTTGAAATTGAAATATATTTTAGAATTTACATATTAAACATAAATAATAAAGGTATTTAAAGGTTGTTCCTAATTAGTTGTGACTTATAGAATGCTAAAATATAAGGATGTGTTGTTTTATAAAGTCGCAAGGAAAAAGTCTATGATAGAAGAGGAAGGATGTTCATTGAATAGTTTTTTTATTTGGTTTTAATAATTTAAAGTAATTGTAGAAGAAAAAACAAAGTATAGACAGTATTTTTCCATTAAAATATTTCGTATTTAACTGCATCTAAATTAAACTGATACCTTAGAATGAACAAATATTTCTTTTAAAATGGTGGCACTAAAGTTGAAATGCAACATGAATATCTTTTTTCAATTCTCAACAAATAGGTACAGTGAAAATATTCCTTTCTTGTGAATTTATATAATACGGATCCAACTGAGAAAACAAACAATGGCTTGTGGCTTTTTCCTTATAAATGGTACAAAAATAATTTTAATTTTCCGTAATTTCAATGAATTTCTCATAAAACACTTGGCAAATGCAAAAAAAAAATTCCTGGAGTTTCTTAATAATTATTCACAGAATAAATTTGAACAAATAAATATGGAAATTAAGCAGTACTGTCAAAATATGTTTATCATTTCCCTACTTTCTATGTGGAAACCCACTCAATAAACAATTAGGGAATTCAGTCTGTCTGGTCCCCTTGAATAAGCTCTTACCTCCTAAGGTTCATAGCCATCATCATTTAAATCTTGGAACTACATCAAGAGGAAGCTTAACAATAATGATTGTTTATTTTGTAGGTTTTAAAGAAGCTCCAGTGCCAGAGAAGACCTTTGAAGTGTGAAGAGATTTCCTGTAATTGAAACCAAAATGTCATTTATAGATCCTTATCAGCACATTATAGTAAGTCATATACTGTTTATATATCCTTTCTGGGAGGGAAACTAATGGGTTGTTGGAAAAGTCATGACGTGTTTTTTCTATGATTTTTGTTGCAAAAATATGTCGTGACTTTTCTGACAACCCAATAGTATACTTCTGAGCATGAGTATTGCTGGTACTATTTGTAAAGTAAAACTCTATGGCAAACCCTGGACTTTTTTCTGAAACTCATATAAACTTAATGTGATACAAATAGGCTACCCTACATAATAAAATTGACCCATTTCTTCTTTTCACCACTGTAAGTTTCCAGAAAAAGAAGTACCTGAAGGGAAAAAAAAATACCAAAACATCTATAACAGCACTGAACATACAAGGAACGATAAAAACTTGGTTATCACTTAGCAATTATGAGCCTGCATAAGTTATACACTTCATGTGAATTGGCGGAGAGAAGATAAAAGAATTATTGAGCTGAGGGTTATATTCTGGTATGCATTTCCAGGGTAATTACTTCTGCAAACTTTCCCTTAGATGCATTGAGACAAACTTTTCTATGGGTGGTTGATTTTTACTAAAGAGTTGAGTAATTCAAATTTTAGTATGTAATTTTCCAAACTCCACTGGAAGTGTACATTCTCTCTTCTAATCAAAACGAAACAAAACAAACGAAGAGAAATTTCTTTGCTGAATTTAATTGCAGTTAGGTTTATATGGATTAGAAATAGTTGTTATGGATATTAAAGAATAAACCACAATCTCATTTTTACTTAAATGAAACACTGTTCTTTAACCCCACATTTCCCTCTGACTACTTCCTCTTTCTTTCCCTGCCTGGACAGCAAGAATTAAAGAGTTAGAATTCTTCGTAGTGCCTTCCCCTCCATCTACAACTTGAATCACTGGAAACTGGACTCAGCTTTTTCACCTCATGGAAAAGTCTCATTAAGGGCTTTTTTGGTGTTGAACCCAATGTACTCTTTAGTTCTCCCGCCCCCACCTCTGCTGGTCATCCCCCGCTTCTTGAAACTCTTCTCAATTTTCTCTGGTTCTGTTTCAGATTTCTCTGGTTGAATTTCTTGTTTTCTTGCTGTTGATGACTTCTCAGTTTTCTTGGAAAGCTTTTCTTTCTGTTTGACTTTTTAAATTGAGGTATAACATATATAAAGTGAATAAATCTTAACTGTTCAGCTTGATGGATTTTAACATATGTCTTCCACACATGAAACCATCATCCAGGTGAAAATACACATTATAAGCACCCCAGGAGAGTTTCTCATGTCCCTTCCAATCAATAAACTCCAGAAAGGTAACCAATATTTTACTTCTGTTACTACAGATATGTTGTACCTGTTCTTGACTTTCATATAGATGTCTGCATTCAACATTATATCTGTGAGATGTATTCATGTTGTGAATAGCAGAATTTCACACTTTTACATTGCCATGTGGTACTTCATTACCTGGATATACGACAAACTGTCTGGTCCACCGATAACCGTCAAAGGCCATGGTGCCTTTGCTGTAAATGAGGTAGCCATATATGTGTGACTTGATTTCTATTCTGTTTTACTAGTTTATCAGTCTTCATTTGCCCCAGTACCAATCTATCTTAATTTCTGTAACTTTGAAATGTATCTTTACATATGGTAATATACGAGGTCAGACAATTAAGTTCATAAACTCATCCTAGAAAAAATGCTACATACCTCATTGCTGAATATCACCATGGTCACCGTTGCACAGCACGGGCTATGCACTGATGCCCGTGCCTAGTCCACCGTTCAAAGCAATTTGGAACTCTTTTTCTGGAATGGCCATCAGAGCTGTCATTGTATTACCCTTAGTGTCCTGAATGTCATCAAAACGTCTTCCTTTCAATATTTCCTTTATCTTTGGGTGAAGAAAAAAGTCATTGGGGGCCAGATCAGGTAAGTGGGGAGGCTATTCCAATACAGTTATTTGTTTACTGGATAAAAACTCCCTCAGAGACAGTGCCATGTGAGCTGGTGTATTGTCGTGATGCAAGGACCATGCATTGTTGGCAAAAAGTTAAGGTCATGTAACTTTTTCACGCAGCCTGTTCAGCACTTCCAAATAGTAAACTTGGTTAATGCTTTGTCCAGTTGGTATAAATTTATAATGAATAATCCTTCTGATATCAAAAAAGGTTAGTGACAACATTTTGACTTTTGATTTGGACTGACGGAACTTTTTTGGTTGTGGAGAATTGGCTGACTTCCACTGTGCACTTTGACACTTCGTTTCAGGGTCATATTGGTACACCCATGTTTCATCACCAGTGATAACACGGCGCAAAACATCATCTTGCCTCTCCAACAGGTCTTGGCAAACTTGGACTCTCCTTTGCTTTTGTTCATTGGTGAGCTCCTTCGGGACCATTTTTTGCACACACCTTTCTCATGCCAAAGTTTTCAGTTAAGATTTTCCTAACTGTTTCTCTATCGATGCTTACTTGGTCTGCTGTGTTTCTCACAGTCAGCCAATGATTTTGATGCACAATTTGATGGATTTTTACAATGTTTTCATCAGTTCTGCTCGTTACTGGCTGCCCTGACCTCTCTTCATCAGTGATGTGTTCTCTCCCCTCAGAAAAACGTTTAATCCATTTGTACACTGCTGTTTCTTCATGGCATTATCCCATAAACTTGGACTAACATGTCTCTGATTTCACTTCCACTCTTGCTAAGTTTAACAAGAAATTTAATGTTTATTTGCTGCTCTAATTCAAGCTCAGGCATTTTTGTGACGGCACACAAAAACATGCAACAACAATAATGAACACCACTCAGCAAGACAACATTACACATCCACACGAACACAGCTGTGAGACACTGATACACCAAGGTTTTGAAACCTCCCCAAGCTGTTTGTGCAATGCTGCCAATGTAAGCGCATGGTGGCAAGTTCTCAAACTTGATTGTCAGACCTCATATAATCAGGATTTAAAATAAGATAATATTTGTTTTTTGAAACAAATCTTACTTTCCTTTCACATGTATGGTTTTCTATGAATAAATGTAAACAATGGAGGTAGGTTCTTTTTCATTGTGTTTTAATATTAAGTGTCTATATATCTTATGTGCAGATTAATTTTTCTCACCCCACCACATCAAGAGCATATGCATCAACTACATATCTGTATCACATTTTTCTTTACCTTCCCCAGCGTCAGAGTTGGATCCTCAGCTAGTATTTCAATTCATAGCCCTTTTGAATGAAGAGATCCTAAGAGCTTTATAGGTTTGTTCATTCTTCTCGTTCTCTCTGGGTATGAAAATAACCGTGTGCGTGTGTAAATTGTTTTAATGACAAAATTCCCGGCTCTAATTTTCACAGAAAGATATTTTTTCAGAATATGTAAGTGAGCACACTCCACACAGAACCGTTTTAGCAAAAATGAAAGATAGGGAAACTAAGCCAGCTAATTAGTAACGAACAATGCCAGACAGGCCAACGCAGTTTCGGTTGCCTTAAGGCACAGATAATTGGACTCATTCTCACACCTGTGATGCAGCGACATGTTGGAGAATCCTGTGGGCTCATGCAACGTGCAGCCATCATATTCTCTTGTTTCCAACGGTGCTGGCTTTTTAGAATGTGGCAGAAAATGGAGTGATAAATCTATGGCAAAACTCAGTTTCCATACGTCTAGAGTTCCTCTGAGGTGCTTTCCAACATGAAGGATGTTTGTGCTTCCAGAGTTTATTAAAGTTCTTCTAGACCAGGGAGACATCAATTTTACGAAGAAAGATGAAGTGTAAAATATATATAAAAATTTCCATCTTTTTACTGTGAAAACATGAGTCACTTCTCTGGAGTGAAAAAAAATCCACACCTCTTTCTACCACCTATCAGCCACAGAAGGTCACTACCCCACTTCCACAGAAAGGAAAGGTGTCTTCACATTAGAGACAGTCAGCCACATAGATATGCCAGCATTTGACTGCCTCCTTTGAAAAATGTCATTGTAGGATGACTGGAAATCTTACCCAAAAAAAGTAAAAAAGATATTATTGCAGTAACAGGGGGGGACAAAAGTACTCAGTAAGTAATCAAAGGACTAGTGTTCTTGTGGCAGTTCCAGTTCCCAGTTACATGCTCATGAGCACGTAGAGGCTGAGTTTTCACTGTTTTATGTGGAAAACAGGGTATGACTAGCGTCTGCTGTGTCTGTTTCACAGGGCTTTGATGAATAGTAAATTGTTATGTGTACAAAAGTATGTTTTAGAAACTTAATAAGGTAAGGTATTTCCAGGGAACTTCAGAAGGTGAGACACTGCTACTGGGAAATTAAAAATATAAAGGTAACAAAACTGCTATTCCCAACACACAGCACTGGGCACCAACTAAGGTTTATGGCCAGTAGTGAATCTTGGTGTGAGCACTAACAGTCTAGGAAAGGGAGGAAGAGAATGGTTAGGTGATAAGCTTCGAGCCTTCCTCAGACACTAGCCGTTCCCTGCTGCACGCCTCTAAACCTGAGGCGAAAGAACACATATTTAAAGTAATGTCCACGTTTCTGCCCCTTCACCACACAGAACCTAGATCAGATATCCCTAGAAGGTCACCAGGTTTACCCCTCAGCTCTTGAATTTCTGTTTGGTTCTTTCTAAAATCTCCTCAGCCATTTTTAAAAATAGTTTCCAGCTCTGTGTAGCCATACTGAAGCCTGACTTCCTTTTCCTAAAACGTTGTTAACTGTTTTATGGGTGGGTCCATTTTTGTGCCTGTTAATTAATTGTGCTGGTTCGTGATTTTGGTGTCATACCTCCTCATGTTCCTCACCATCTTTGATTTTGTTTCATTTTGCTGAACATGCTCATGAAAAATTGTAGAAATAATTCTTCAGGGAGAATTTCCTTTGCTTCTGTCCGGCTTCCAGGGAAGCTAGCCGCTTGGGACAAAGGTAACCCCAGCTTTCAGTTAGTTGTTCTGTGGAACCCTTGGATGACACTAAAATGAGCTGCCAGCACATGGAAGCGTTGTTCATACTATTCCTGTGGTGCAGTCTATGAAGTTTGCAACTTTAAAACAAGGGTGTGGTTTATGAGGGTCCTTATCTTTAGAAGGCTCATAATGCTTCCAGGCTGCTCAGTCTGTCAGCCTCCTTCTCTCTGAATCAGCAGATGACCCCGTGGCAAAACTCTACTCGCCTCTGTGGGTTTCTGTGCTTTCACTGATCCCTGTCCTGGTAGTTAGGACTCCCTGTCTTGTTAGTTCTTTGTTGCTGTGTTAGTCAGGGTTCTCCTGACAAACAGAATCAATAAGCGATAGATAGATAGATAGATAGATAGATAGATAGATAGATAGATAGATGATAGATAGATAGATAGATAGATAGATAGATAGATAGATAGATAGATAGAACCATATATACATGTCTTAATTCATTAGGGCTGCAGACTGGGTAGCTTATAAACAACAGAAATGTATTGCTCACACTCCTGGAGGCTTGGAAGTTGAAGATCAAAGCATTAGTGTGGATGCATTTGGGGAGGGCCTTCCTCCTGGTTCACAGCCACTGAGTCCTTATGAGGTGGAAGGACCGAGGAATCTCTCTGGATTCTCTTGTATCAAGTCACTACACTAATCTATTCATGATGGTTCCTTGCACCTCCCAAAATTCCCATCTCCTAATACCATCATCTTTGAAGGGTTAGGATTTCAGCATAGGAATTTGGGTGAGGGTGGGACATTAGCAGTCAGACCATAGCAGATAGATAGATCTCGATATGGAGACGTATTGTGAAGAATTGTCTTGCACAGCTTTGAAGGCTGAGAAGTCTCACTGTCTGCCATCTGCATGCTGGAGTCCCAGGAAAGGTGGGTAATTCAGTCCAAGTCTGAAGGTTTCAGAACCTATGGAGTTAATGGTGTAAATAGCAGCACAAGGTTAAAAGAAGATGAAATGAGATGTCTCAGCTCAAGCAGTGAGACAGGAAAAAGGGGGCAAATTCCTACTTTTGTTCTATTCAAGCACTCAACAGGTAGGATGATGCCAACCCTCATTGGACAGGGCAATTTACTTCCCTGAGTTCGCTGATTCAAATGCTCACCTCATCTGGAAACAGCCTGACAGAAATAATGTTTAATCGAGGCTCCTCATGGCCAGTCAAGTTGACAAATAAAATATAAAAATCTCAATTACTTTTAAGAAAATGCTGATTAATTTTGTAAAACCTTGTTTTGTTTTAATTTTGTGTGGGAAGTTTTAACCCCGATTATTTAACCTGTCATTACCACAAGTGGAATTTCCCAACTACTTTTTTTTTTTACTCTAAATCAGTAGCGCCTCTAGATAATCCCAAGAAGATAGATAATCATCTCATTTTAAGTGATTTCCTCAGATGGTAAAATTACCTTCAAAACTTGACATTCAGTATTGTCCTATGTGAAATTCTAACATTAGAGTCTGGATTTGTACAAGGGGCCCCTTGAGAAATCCTATGTAGTTGATGATGTTATAACTGCCGTCTTACAACTGAGAAAACCAAGTCAGAAAACTGAGATAGAAAATATAAGGCACTTTATTGTCAGTACCCTCTGACATATCTTTTAGTTATGAATCTTTCACTTATTGCTTAATGGAAAGAACAAGTAAGACAAAGGAGTTTTTAAGAAGTCCCTTAAAATAAGGATGAAGGATTGAAAATGGCATTTGTAACTCTATCCATATTTCTGTATGATGGATCTACTAGACTCACGTTCACATCTGAACATCATCAAGGCAAAGACATCTTAGATTTGAATGAACATGACTTATCACCTAGGTCAGTATTCTAATCCAATTAAGTATTTCTGCCCCGCAAAGGGTCTTTAAGAATGTGTGAGGAGAACTTTTCAAGTACGCATGCTACTTCATGTGTTCTAATAAGCAATCCCCTTCAGGAGGGTGAAAGTGTACCCACATGTCACTGTCTTTAACTCAGCTGTAATTACTCCTAGGAGAGTTTAGATTTCTTCAGGGGTATTGAAGTAGGAAAAACGCTGGTGTTCAAACTTTTTCTGTGTGGTACTCTGGCTACTTAATTACTATTGGACCAGAACCTGTATCTGTTAAAATCTAGGTGCTAAAATTTTGCATTTTTTTTCATTTTAGGTATCTTGAAGATAAACTGAGGATGAATATGTCATGTAATGAGTATTTTAGACCCACATTGTCATCATCATATATTGTTATTATTGGCTTCACTGCTGGAGCAGTCCCAGTAATCTTGATTAAAATAAGACTTAAAATCTTCCAACTTCAGTAAAAATGATCTTTATATTTAATTTAATTTTTAAGCTATACCAGTATATTTATTGTAATATAATATGGTATGACCATATAAATGCTTACTGTGCAAGTGGAAAGAAACTCAAGTCATAGTTCTATGATTTGCTTTTAGTGATATCTGCTAGAGCTAACAAGTTCTGTTGCCAAAGTCGGTATTTTGGATATTGGGGTTATTTCCATAGAGCCAATCCATGACCGAAAATTCTTAAAGCAAGGTTAGATAGCATTATAGATTATAAATATACTGTAAACTGATTGCTCTTAAAAAATGTGGGAGAATGGTAATATAATGTCTGTGCCTCTTAAATATGTTAGAATGAAACTCCGCACCAGGAACGAAACCAAAAATAAGTATCTTATTTTAAAAAGTATCATGACTCTTGGATGATATCAGTGCTGCAGTTTTTTTTCAAATGTTTCTGAGATCTGTTTGAAGTTGCCTGTTGCTGACTGTGATGATTACAATCTCTGGGTTCAGTACTGGGATTCTACTGTCTTTCATACTAAAAGTCTTTAGTTTTAATCTGAGTTAAAACTAGATAATGGCAGTTAAATAGAGAATAAAAAACATATTTGCAGGCAAAATTTATCTTCTCTGTTAGATTTGTTGTGTGATTGTTTCTTTGGCTCTTCTTTGTAACAGTAAAATTTTTGACAGATTGGGACAATCATCAAATTGATTTTGTACGAATTGACTGATTATTTTTTCCAACATCTAATCATTTTAGCTACAAATGTCAATATAATTCTCCAGAATGAATTTAATACAGGAGTTGTTGTCATAATTACTGGGTTATTGTAATTATGAAAAGAAAAAAGGTTGTGATTTTCACTTTGGAAAAGATTATAGATGAAGAAAGACACTCAAATTAAGGAAATCCAAGACCTGAAGGCAAGGCTTAATCTTGGTGACTAAGTCAGTATATTGAGCTTATATTTGACATCTCAGTTGAAACATGGCATCTCTTTTTGCCAACTACCAAGTAGCAATGTGCTGAGTCATTCGTTTCCACGGGGAACACTGGTTGTGGATTCAATAATATCATTTCCTCTGGCACCACTCCTGAGACACAACCAAAATTCTCCTATTTAATTTGGAAGCTAGCCCTGTCCCTACTAGTTTGCAATTTTAGGTAACACGGCAAGGGATTATCAAAAAAGCTATTTGGATGGTCATTGATGGAAACTGAGCACTTTTCACCAAGAATTTGTACTTACTTTATAGATACTCTCTTATTCATCTTTACAGCTCTTAGAGAAAGAAAATAATTTACAGGCAATCTGAAGATTTATGACGTTTCCAAAATTAACTTGTAAAAACCAAGAAAGTGGTTGATTTGCTCTGTATTTCCTGTATGCAAGTATTTCATTCATTGTAGTTAAGAAGACAGAGTTGAGCTGATGGAAATAAAAGCAGATTAACATGGAGAGCAGAATGATGGAGAAAATAACCCAATTGATAGATGGAGTATAGATCAACTACAGATATAATAGGCTAGATTGTAGCTTTCTATAGGCTTTAATAAATGGAAACAGCCTTCTTCTACTATTAAAGGTATTATTCTCTGTGCAAGTAATATAGAAAGAATACATTGGGGACAGCAAGACTGGATTCCAATTCAAATTTAGCCTTTACTATTTATGAGATGCTGGGAAATTAACCTCTCAGAATCTCACTTTAATTATGTAAAAAATATAAATAATAATACCTATATTATAGGGTTTTGGGGGAAATTAAATGAGAATTTGCATCTAGTAGAATGTCTACCATGTGGTTTACACTCAGTGAATTCTTATAACAATATCTCTCTGTGTACATTATTAATAAACATTTGACATATGAATATGTTTGCAGCAATTTCAAAATTATATTAAATCATAGATAAGAATATTGCTCATAATTTTTATGTTACAAGGGAGTTTTTTGACATTTTAAAACCCATGTGATATTAGAAGTTTTGGGCTATGAAAAAAAGCATAGGGCCGGCTGAGTGGCTCAGCTGGTTAAGAGCTCGCTCAAGAGTTTGAGCTCTGGGGCCGGCCGAGTGGCGCGATGGTTAAGAACTGGCTTGGGACGCCAGAGGGCCCCGGTTCGGATCCCACATATGAGGGCCAGTGACACTGCCCTCTACAGCTAAGATACTGAACAACAGCTCGACCTGGAGCTGGGCTGCTGTGTCGCTGGCGACGTAGGCTGTAGCCCCTGTGGCAGTGGGTTGCCATGGGCTACCGTATGTAGCCAGCAGCCAGCGTGAGCGACCAGCAGCCACAGTGAGTGGCTGTCCAGAAGCCGGCGATTGATCTGCCTCACCCGGGAAGAGCGCCATGATGGTGCCAACTTGGGCCAGTAAAGCAACGTCCTCCACAACTAGACTGAAGAACAAAATGACAGCAACTTGTCTGTTCCCCTTCCCCCAATTCCCCAGCACTGTTCCCATCCCCCCAATTCCCCAATAAAAATCTTAAAAAAAAAAAAAAAGAGTTTGAGAGCTCTGAGCAACAGTGGTTCAAGTCCCGGCCCGAGCTGAGCAGCCACTGAGCTGCCAACAGGTGGCAGGATGGCTCAACTAAAAAAAAAAAAAAAAGCATAAATGATTTAGGATGGTGTGCTATTATATATAATAATTATTGTTTGCGTTCTCTTTAGTGGAGAAAGCTAATCCCTAAATTGGGTTTCAAGAGCATCAACTTTTTTTTTTTTTAATGTGAATGTCTAGTTGTTCCAGCACCAATTGTTTAAAAGACTATCTTTTCTCCAATGCATTGCCTTTTCTCCTTTGTCAAAAATCAGTTGAATATATTTGTGCCAGTCTGTTTCTGGGCTCTATTCCATTCAGTTGATCTATTTGTCTATTCTTTAGTTTTGGCAGATTGTGTCTTTCAACAAATTGATCCATTTACTCTAGGTTATCAAATTGTAGACCTAGAGTTGTTCATTGTATTCCTTTATTATCCTTTTAAATGTCCATAGGATCTGTAGTGCACTTCCCTCATTCATTTATAATATTTGTAATTTGTATTCTCTCTCTTTTTTTCTTATTTAGCCTTGCTAGAGGCTGACTGATTTTATTGATCTTTTCAAAGAACCAACTTTTGGTTTTATTCTCTCTATTGATTTCTCATTTTCAATTTTATTCATTTCAGCTCTAATTTATACTATCTTTCTTCCGCTTATCTTGGACTTGAATTTGTCCTTTTTCTAGTTTCCTGAAGTAGACACTTAGATGATTGATTTCAGATCTTTCTTCTTTTCATTATATGTATTGCATGCTATAAATTTTCCTCTAAGCACTACATACATTCACTGCATCCCACGAATTTTGATAAGTTGTCATTTCATTTTAATTTGGTTCCACATATTTTAACATTTCTCCTGAGACTTCTTCTTTGACGTATGTGTTATTTAGAAGCGTATTATTTAATCTCTAAGTACTTTGTGATTTTCCAGGTATCATTTTGTTACTGATTTCTTGTTCAGTTCCATTTTGGTCCTAGAGTAGACATTGTATGATTGTGCCACGTGAGCTTAAGGAGAATGTGTATTCTGCCATTGCTGGATGAAGTCGGCTGTAGATGGCGATTATATCTAGTTGATTGATAGTGTTGCTGAATTCATCTCTCTCCTTACTGACTTTCTACTTGCTGGATCTGTCTATTTCTGATAGAGGGGTGTTGAAGTCTCTAACTATGATAATGGATTCTCTTTTAATTTTTGGTGGGGAGAGTACATGATTTTCAGCTTTAGTATAAGGCTACACATTTTTTTTAAAGCATTCATGTTTTCTTCATGATTGATAATTTCATTTATGTAGAGTAAAACTTTGGCTACTCATAGCTCTTATAAATACAGATGGTATTTCCTTTTTTTTTTTAGATGGTATTTCCTTTTGACAATAAACTTGAATAAGATGTTATCTTGAAAGATTTCACATGTTTCTCTGCTTATTTAGATGACATATGCTTGTCATTCGTTGATGCTGCCTTATGAATCTAGACATTAATGACTGTTGCGAGAATGATATCTTCAGAAAGTGTTGAATACTGTGTAACTTTTGACCCCACTAATGCTGGTCTTTATAAATCTATGTTTTTAGATTTTTTTCTGCCTCTTTGCTTTTGGACTGTCATTACTCATTTCTCAGTATTTTCAATATCTTAGTTTCTTTTTAATCAGTTATGGACTTTTTAACCAGTTAAGTCTATTAAAATTAAGAAAGGTAGGAGTAGCTTATAAATATGGGTTTCTTCTAAGATTAAACAAAAATGCTTGAGCTTTAAATAAAGATTTGTAATCTTTTCAGTTGCTCAGAGAAGTATGTGCATTCCTGTTTCCCCATTCTATTTTTTTTGTTTGCCTTTATTTTTATTTTTTTAATATTCAATTACAGCTGACATTCAATATTATATTAGTTTCAGATGTACAGCATAGTGGTTAGACATTTATATAATTTATGAAGTCATTCCCCCTATAAGTCATAACCTGGCACCATTCATAGTTATTACAATATTATTGACTACTCTATGTTTATGTTTTTGTCATTATTTTTTACTTCTTGTGTGTGTGTGTGTGTATATACTTTAATTCACTGTTGTAATTACACATAATTTTGTCTTTTAACCTTTCTATTAGCTTTAGTGTTGGTTGATCTACTGTTTTTATTATTATGTGTTTGCCTTTGTCAGTGAGAATATTTTTTCTTTGCAATACTCTCTTATTTATATTTTTTATTTTTGTTCTCCTTAAAGTCCCTTTGACATTTCTCGTAATACTGATGAACCTCTTCAGCTTTTTCTTGTCTGGGATTCCCCATTCTGTTTGGTTGGACAGAGTTATTTGGAAACTAATTTCTAATTAGGTGAAGTGTTTAACAAAGTCTGTTAATATGTATAATGTGCATGCAAGCTGTTAGGCTAATAGAAGCTTTTAACGTTGTTGCCTATGGTTTATCACACATGCATGAGCATTAATATAAGTAGCTTACCTCTTATTGCCTTGGGTCCAAAGGTTTTTGAAAACTGCTCTGGAAATGTCATGCCAAAAAAGACTTTCATTGAACAGTAACAATAAAACAAACAAACCTAAATAATTCAAACATCTTGCTCTGACCTTGCTTTTCTAAGGCAGGGCTTCTTAGTCATCCAGTACAAAGCCTGATTGTGCTCCTAGAAGGACGGCAGCCCTGATTTACATTATTTCCCCAGCGCTTGGTAAACCTGACAGTCTAATAGTCAAGCTGTAGTGACATTTTAAAGCGTGGTCTAAGCTTCTCAATAATTCTGTGATGGGAGACAGGAGCGAACCAAGGGAGGGACAGACTTGGGATCAAAGGATGTTTCTGGTATGCATGTGACTTCCTTTCAACTAGAGTGTTTTTAAATAGTCTGAAGGAAGCAATGAGAAGAATGTACTTGGATTTTATATGGGAAGTTTATTTTTACTTTCATTTTCTTTCCAGGTAGAGCACCAGTATTCCCACAAGTTCACGGTAGTGGTGTTACGTGCCACCAAAGTGACAAAGGGGACCTTCGGTGACATGCGTAAGTGCCCTTATTGCTTTTCTGTTGCAAGTGTGTAATTATGGTTCACCTTCAGTTGCTTGAATTCCTTGATAAGCCAGGGGCTGTCTCTTCTTCAGATGTAATCTTTGTTTAGATCTCTGAATGGTAACATTTTGAACAGTTCTCTGATGCTCTGATAAAAAAAATCTGTGGCAATAGCATTTTACCTTGACTTTACATTGATTGAGAGTACTTGAAGTCAGACAAAATGATGGTCTTATGACATCCAGATCTTTGGCATTCGAAAAAATTCTATTTAACACTATTTTGGAAAAAGTGCGAATTGACTTTAAACAAGCCACCCGTGTGAGGTATTGTGACTATAGGATTTTAAAAGTGCAGTTTCTCTAGTTTTTATTCCTTTGAGTGTATTTATTATACGTGGAAATAGCTACAGAAGTTGTGTGAGGACAGTTTGAAATGATGTGACCCACAGAGCGTGAGAATAATGTTGAATTAACTTGTTTGCAGTATTCTTCTCCATGCTTTAAAAAAGCTGTTTTCCTGGTTAATCTTGCCACTCAAATGGCTGGGGGTCATGGAGGTGGGAATACAAAGAGAGATGGATAAGTATAATGATGATGAATTTGGTAAAGGTTTAGGTTATCACTAAAATATGGGAATGGCAACTTATATCTCAGAACAGGTTTTGGAGAAAGAATAGAGATTGCAATTTATCCGTCTGGGAAATAGAGAAGGCTTCCCCTGTCAAAATAGCATTCACACTGGAAGGATGATCTTGTTGATGGTGAGAGCAGGGAGAAGTCCTAGGCAGAGAAAACAGCATGTTCCAGGATGAGAGATGAACAGAGTGCTTCTAAGGGACTAGAACAGGGCGTTGTTAGAGAATAGACAGTAAAGAGAAGGAACACATGGCTAACGTGACTAAGACTGAGATTTTATCAGAAATGCAGTGGGAGGAATCGGATGGCATTTGAGTCAGGAGTCACATGACTGGATCTTCATTTAAAAGAATGTTCTAGAATGTTCTAGCCATCGTATGTTCAATGTATTGGAGGCGACTGTGGAATATATTTTTTTATTTTGGAGAAGAAGAGGGACTTGAGCTTGTTGAAATCATGATGAAAATGGGCCAATCGAGAGAAGTGAAATCCTAAATAAAAGAAGAATGCTAGCCCTGTGCTCAAGACTTCAGTGAGAGGAAGGGTGTCCAGAAATTTGGTAGAAATCGGAGACATGAAGGGAGGAACAGGAGGTAGGATCTAATGGCAAGACTGGGATGAACAGGGGTTTTCATGAGAGGTGAGGGCTACAAGGACAATTGCTTCAAACCTAGTCTGGACCATGGGTTTATACTCTAAATTGTATCTCCTACTTCAGTCTAACCCTTTTAATCTACTCTTCTGCCAATGTTTCTCTTAAGTTATTCCTATTTTGCTTTTTATAATTCTTTGCATTTTCATCATTAAACTGAGAGTTCACTGGAAGACAGTCTTCCGTAAAAGAGAAGCCATTTCAGAAGCCATATTTAAAAACTGGTATCCTTCATGACCTTGAGAAAAGCGCAGGCCTTCCAACTCAAGAGGTCATACTGTTCGTTAGAAAAAGCCGTTCTTAATTCAACTAAAGATTGTCTCAGCAACTTGCCAGGCGTGTAAGTCACTGACCTAATTTGACTTAAAAAATCGGTAGTTATCTCTTACAAAAAGCAGCAGCAACCCGTTTCTGTCAGTGCAGAGCCCTGTCATATAGAGACAGTGGGTGTTACTGTTCTTAAGATGAGTCCAACAGCAGTTCAAGATCTGTACTCTGCGGGTCCCCTTCAACTGCTGTGCGTCTGACTTTCTAACTACTTTCCCCATAGGCTCCAAACACCTTGGCCCTGTTACTCATAATTAGGAGAGGGAAGAGAATCCTACTGCATGTGTCATTTTAAACCTATTTGAGTTGACATTGGAAATAATACTTCAAAGCGAGCATGAGATATTCATTCATCTCATAAAACAGGGAATAGCTACCTTTCGGGTTCCCACAGTGTACACAACACAGGTTTGATCCTTGATCTCTGGAAGCTTCCTTTTTAAAGTGAAGGACCCATGGAAGGAATAGGCACTGGAAATTAATTACTAAAGGACAAAGGATAGTGTTATGACACTCTGTTAAAATTCCAGCATTTGTAATTTGGTTTTATTTTGTTTGAGTTAAAACTTTTTTTTTTTTTTTTTTTTAGCAAAGGGAAGGAACTGTTGGTAACCCTTTACATCACCTTAATGAGTTTGTAGGAAGTCAGGGAGAGAGATAAGAATAAAGAACAACACAGAGTCTTCAAGAAATGAATTCAATGATAAGATAGTATGGAAAAAGTGAAGGAACAATGGATAATGCAAAGATTTTTTTGGAGAAGTTGTAGGAGGTTATAGTGAGAAAAGGCATGGGCCTCAGCTGTCACTTTTTTAGGAGGAGTTATGATGGTATTGCTGGGTGATCTTGATCTACACAAATTACCAACTGGATAAACTGGATTTGGGATGTTTATATAGAGAAGCTCCTTAAAGATAGACAAGGGTAGAACTATAAAAAGTGTTCTAAGATCTGCAAAGACCGGGATAACAGAAACCTACATTCTCTTCTCTTGTTAATAGTTGTCTGCACTTATTTAAAAAAAGCAAATTTCCATCAGGTTTCATATATTGGTAGAGAGGAATGGCCAGTTACTATTCAGTTTTTCAGCTTTGCCTGTGGCAGCTTTCTCAAGGGTGCCCCACAAATCAAATGGTAAAATCCCTATGTTGGCTTATTTTTGAGATAGTACTAAAATTATATCTTTTTTTTTCATTTTGTCCTTTGATAAAGCATCCTAACTAGCTTCATTCAGAAATACCATACCGCACTGATAAAACATCATAATGAAATCGGCAGGATCCCATGAACTATTCTTTGAGGGGTTAAAACTGACATTTTAATCATAACATCTCACTCATTTCCTTGAGGGCACTGGGCCAGCCGCGAACAAGACAGCATCTTCGCAGACATAGCAGCTACCCTCAAATGTGTCATTTATACCCAGAGTCTCAGCACCAACCCTTCCCTTCCTTCTTATGCTCATGTCTCATGAAAAGGTAGTTTGAAGTTTAAATTTGCCCCTGACTCTCAATAGTCTTTGTTTGCAAAACAAGTGGTTTACATTAATTTGGCTGTATTAACTAACGTACCTCTCACTTCTAAAGCTACAGGAAGTTGTAGTAGATATAACATGTAACTGAGAGCATGTCAGCATCGTGCCCGTTTCTAAGTTTTGGGTGGATGCCTATTAAACTCTGTATTCTATATTGTTCCTTTCCTCTTCTAACAGAAGATAATGTATTTGCAGAATGACCGCAGTGACGGCAACATGGCAGTTGGTACTAAAATGTACTTTGTACCTATATGAACTGAAACACACATCCCTGGCTACAAACCTCATTTTATAACCAAATGAAATGGCTGGTGCAAGGATGGTAGCTTCCTCACTGCATTCCTGCCCCTGTTAAAAAGTATTGGGGAAAATATAGGTTATGGAATGATAATGGAAGCCAGTCTCAGAATTCACAACTAAACAGAGTCATGTTTTATTCCCTAAGTCTCCTTGGACACTGACCTTTTTCTCTTTACAGAATGAACATTGTAAACATTAGGGCTTCCAAGGACAATTGTAGTATTGCTGATGGATCTATTTTCCTTAAGTATTCAGGAGACAGCTGAGCTTAATGCCAGCATATAAACTATAAGAAAAAAATAAATACATTGGGGAGAACATGAACTCATTGTATTTAAACCAATTTTTATACAATCTCATTGCCTGGTATCTTCAAGTACAGTTTTCAGGTTTTCTTGAGAGCCTCAAGCTTCCATTTTTCCCTAATGTCTGTGTCTGTGGGTAAATGAAAAAAATTTTTTTCAGATAAACTCATAGCAAGCTCTGTACCAAGTTCCTAATTTTTAATCAGCTGTGCCTTTTGCAGGTCTGCTTCTGAAATGTTAGTGTCCATAGAAATCACCAGGGGATCTTATTTAAAACGCAGATTGTGACTCAGTGCATCTGGGGCCTAGATGCTGCATTTGTAACATACAAATGGTGCAGACACTACCGATCCATGGGTTGCATTTTGGGAGACAGGGTCTAGGCGATTTCTTCTATTTTCTATTTTCTTAGCCTGAGTCTGAAAAGCTCTGAGCAGAAAAGACTTGAAATAGTCCAAAATGAAACCAAGATTCTAGGGTGGGGTTGTTTTACTCATTTTTACTTTTTTTAAAAAATGAAATAACCGTAAACACCTTAATATTTTTTATTTTTTTAATTCCTATAGAAGATTAATACCCTTACATGATATATTACCATTGAGAAGAATGATAGAAATAAACATAAATGCTTTAAAGCTGTATCACAATTACATTATGAAATTTTTTAATTCTTTTATATTGTAATTCTGACTACATCAGGTTGCAAGCAATAAAAAAGTAGAGCATATATTTTTATTGTCTTGAAGGTCACAGTGCACACTTAAAGTTACATGATCAAATGTATGGAATGGACTATAAATGCACACACATTCACAAATATGTTCTTTCCCTCACATACATAAAGACATCCTCTATAAATATTTTAATATGGCTTAATGCTCCCTCAATGTACTAATTTGTGATTTTGTGATATTTGAGGCATAACTAAGAAGCCAGGAAGGGTAACTCCAGGTACTCTGCTTTTAATCTAACAGCAACATTGTGAAATATTATTTTCTTCTCCCCTGCAGAGAGCTTTGGTTGCGATCTGGCACACCTGCCCAGTAATGGGTGCGTTAACTTTATAAAGTTTAGATAAATGCTTATTGTTGTTGAAAACAAGGCTATTCTCCAAAAAGGAAGTTTTAAGTTGTCACCTTTCAGATATTATCAGAGAATATAAGTACAAAAACAGGGTGATTCCAAGAGAATGAAAGACTTTTTAAATGTTCTAGACACACTGTGGCTTCCTTTCTCCTTCCATGGAGATGTGTCCTCTAGGATGAATCAGGAACAGTACTGACCTGGGACGTGGGACATGAAGGATGCGTATGGAGCACCTGTAAGATTACCTGAAAGAAACATGAACGTTCCTTTGCAAATTAATTTATGCCACATAGTCATATATAAACCAGCTATCAAGGACTCAATACAGAGGGTGCCCAAAAAATGTGTATACATTTTAGAAAAGGAAAAAACTGTAAACTGTATTAAAACTATAACACAATGAATGACACCAGCATTCATTTGATTAACACCATCGTTTGAACGAACGTCACACCAGAATTCAATTCAACTTTGTAAAGTAATACATTGACAACATCTCTTAAAATGTGTACCTTTTTTTGGCACTCCCGGGATTTGCAAATATTCAGTTTCTTTTATTGCACTGTGTTGCTTTTTATATCTTTGCGGTCCTATGGACCAATTACGCTTAACAGTTAACATATCACAGTGTAGTGAGATGGGTAGTCTCCCCATTACTCAGGTCCACAAAATCTCGCCTTACATGATTTTCCTAAATCTCATTAATTTTGACTCTGAGTCCCGTTCAATGGAATAGGTGGAAGAGTATGGCTTATCTCCCCCCTCTCAAGGTCCTATTGGTATTCTAGGCATATAAAGGTGCCTGTAAATTAGGAGTAGGGCCTGTCATAAGCCTTGATGTCTGTCATTATTGGTGTTAGACCTTCTGCTAAATGATGTTTACATGGATCCCAGCTTCCACTTTTGACAGGCACTGAAATGCCTCTCAGAGAAGCCTTCCCAATGACTACATGCCACACCAGAGAGACCCTACCACAGTGCTCCAGGTGACAGTGCTTAGAGTGCAGATCCATGGCCATCCCGTCATTACCATGCCATGCACAAGGAGCATGGCTTTCCAACATTCACAGAATCTTAAGAAAATCTAAACCCATATGAGTTAGGAAAGGTCGCTCTCTTTCCTCTAATGTTGTCCCTCCAATGTAGTAATCTGAGTCCCCTCAATTCCAGGACCACCCGAAGGTTTAAGCCCCTTCAAAGGACATAACTCTCAGCACCAAGCATTAATAATTCCTTGGAAAGAAGCTTAGAACTCAAACTTCCCATTTGTAAATGTTGGGTGAGAGATAGGGTGTTGGGTATGTGCATGGAGAAACTCTATAATATTTAATCTTTCAAGAATCTTCATCAGCAGAAAGAACAAAGTAGAAATGAGCTTAAAAATATGTTATCCTCTCTGGTAGCCATTCTTGAATTCCACAGTGATCAGAATCTCCAGGGAGGAGGCAGAGTACATTTATGAAAAATCATGGTCTCCAGAGGCAAAACACTACTCACCAGTCCTATATCCTTGGGCAACTTTCTTCTCTCTGCTTCTTCTTCTCATCTAAGAGATGCTGTGAGAATTCAATGAGTTGACATGTGTGAAGCACTTGCATGCCTGATGCACTGTAAGCGCTCAATAAACATTGCCTCTTGTATTTCATATGTCAACCTAAGACTCTTATTTCTTAAACATAGTCTTTATATGAGCCAAAATATTCTTTCTGGGTAGTCTGTGCATGGGGATAATTTTCAATTTTTCACGTCAGAGACAAGAAATTTCCATCCTGAATTTCCATGTTGAGCACATTAAAAGATCGTTCTTTTTTTGGCTTGAGAGAAACAAATGGTGGAATGGTACTTCCATTGTCTTTTTTGATGCCCTTGGGCACAGTTCACTCCTGTGCTGCCCTGACGGCTGTCCAGACACCTGTTTAACTCTTGTCACATGGGATTCTAATCATGTCCTTGTAAGACTGGGGCCTGTACCTTACTTTTTAGAAAATAAGTGCTTAGCCTTGAATCTGGTATAGTAGTGAGATCTCAGAGAATTTGGGATGAACAAAAGAATACATAAATATGTGTAATTATATCTTTCTTATTGAATATTGCTTCCTTTTTTGCCTCAGTAGAGAATTTTAAAAATAATTTTATGCTCCATTTCTTGTCTATAATAAATGCCTCTGTTTATTTCTAACCACAGCTATCTAGAATTTCCTGGGTTTCAATGTATAGAAACTTTACAACACTTTTGGATTAATCTAATTCATCCTTTTTTTTATTAATTATGGCGTGCCAGATATTATTTTTTATAAATGGTACTGCTGTTGGACTCTAGTCACCTGCTACTTTTAAATATATCTTTTCTGAATCAGATATTCCCCTAGTATCAACCCTCGGGTTATGATTGAACATGTGTTTTGGTTTTCTACTACTTTGGGAATGTTTTTGAGTATCCATCCAAGATTTTAAACTTTTAAGTACAATGAAATAATTTCCCAATGGGCTTTTTACAAGAGATCATTTCAAAATGAGGAAAGTGTTCCAGGACAGACATCTTTGTCTCAGCTCTTATCTTGTATTTTCTATTTAGTAGGGAATATGTTAGGAAGACACCATAGTTCCTCATTGATTCATAATAGAAGGTCATGTAATTTACTACATTGTCAAATGGTTTCATGAGTACAGTTAATCCTTTTCCTCTCTTTTTAAATGTACCAGATTTCTATTTTTTTGGTTTGTATGTATGTATTTGTGTATTTTAGGTCTGATAATTACAGCGAATAACACTGACCTATGATATTTTGATAATATTGATTGATCATTGGGTGGGTTTTCAGCACATTTATTCAATAAGGTAAGCAGAGCTATATTCCAGTAGTAGATTTGTCAGCAATGCTTTGATGAGATAATGAAAGCAAGTTCCTGTCAAAATGAAGAGTGTATCACCAGTGCTAATAGAAACACAATCCATACGTTCTCTTTTTTTTTTCTTCAAGGACTATGAGTGATGGATCCTACTCAGTTAGTTCTTTACATATATGTCTTATACTTGAATTTCTTTATCTTAAAATACTTTTTGTATTTTTCACATATACATTTTAACACATTAATGGTCCACCAAGTGAAGGAAAACCTTAATTTTAAAAACTTTTTAAAAACTCAGTGATATGCCACCTTTTTTTCATATGCTAAGTGAATGCTCTTTGCCAAAAATCATGTACCACTTTTATATAGAAAAGGTGTGATTAATAGCTAATGAAATTAAATTTAAAAACAGGTTAAATTTTTAAAGAGAAGTATGCTCTTTAAGTTTTTATGTCAAAGAGACTATCTCTGCGACTCTAAAAGTTTAAGCATTTATGTGAAAACATTTATAATATGTTATTTTAATGTTTTTTAGAATTTCTTTAAAAATAAAAATTAGGTGACATAGAGATTCAAATGAATAGTTACTTAGCTGAGGTATCGTAGGAGGGGTTTTGTAAATTGTGCTGATTCTTTAGAAGCACTTTTTCATTCTCATTTCTCACTTGACATATCAGTATATATATATTTTTAAAAATTTTATTGGAGAATTGGGGCAGGGGAACAGACAAGTTACTGTCCTTTTGTTCTTCAGTCTAGTTGTGGAGGACGTCGCTTCACTGGCCCATGTTGGTATTATCATTGCGCTCTTCCTGTGTGAGGCAGATCAGTCCCCAACCTCTGGACAGCTGCTCACGGTGGCTCATGGCAGCTGCTGGCCAGCCCCACTGCAGCCTACGCCATTGCCGGCGACTCACGGCAGCCCAGCTCCAGGTCGAGCTGTTGTTCACCATCTTAGCTGTAGAGGGCAGTGTCACTGGCCCATGTGGGATCCGAACCGGGGCCCTGCTGCTCAGAGCTGGCGTCCCAAGCCAGCTCCTAACCAACATGCCACTTGGCCGGCCCTCAGTGTGTTCTTTAATGATATATTTTGGATAAACTTCTAGACAAAATGATTTGAAATTATGCACAAGAGTAATGCAAATCACCAGATACAAAATGAAATAATTTTGAAATTTTAACTTTGGGAGAGAAATGTTAAAGAAAATATAACCCAGTGCTTATTCCAGACAGGCTCTATTATTAACACCCTCATCAATAAATGCTGAGCAACTGCTATTAGTATTCACTCAGTGCCTTGAAGAAGTACAAAGGAAATACACATAATACCTATGGTAAATAACTTTATTTGAGTGCCTACTTCATACCAAGGGGGCAATGTGGTTTAGTGGTTAGAGCCAGGACTTTGGGACTGGCTTGCTCCTGTTCAAATCCCCCTTCCACTATTTATTAACCATGTGACTGTGGGACAATTACTTAGCTTTCCTAGGTCTCAATTTCCTCAGCAGTTAAATGGGGATACGAATAATACCTTCTTCACAGGTTTTTTTTTTTTTTTATGAGGACTCAACAAGATTATGAAGTGCTTAGAAAAGTGCTTGGTGTACAATGTACCCAATATTGTTTGTTAAATAAACAAAAATGCTCAGCAGAGTTCTTAGGACTTTACGCTTCATTTATTCACTTCAGTAACACTACGAGATATGTCCTGTTTTTATTTTAATTATACAGATGCAGAAATTTATTTAAAGACATCAAGGAAATAGTCCAAAATCACATAGCTGTTGTGTGTTAGGGCTCGACCTCACACGTGCTTCACTCTCACGTCTTCTTACGTAGCAGCCTTGAGCTAGTATGGTCTAGCTGGGAAGATGAAATGGGTGTAAATAGCTCTTTGGAAAACCAACCCAAGAGAGTTTATACTCAGTAATTGTGTGTTTAGAGGACACAGCGTGTAACTGCTTTTGAAAAATGTTGGCAGTAAGCCTCCAAGAAGACTTTACAGCTTGAATGGAGATTGAGATGGGTTTTATAACTTAAGTAGACTTTTAATATGTGGAATGAATATGGGACATTTCAATTTGGGAAAAAAAACTTTAGAAAGGCTTTAAAAATGGGATTGACATAGTAGGTCTAATATACATTTCTTAGGGAACTTGGCTATTTTTTAGTGGTTTATACTGGTCAATAAGTGTCAGGTAGCAAAGACAATGCCTTACTTTTATGCAGCGGTTCTAAACTGTGGGTCAGTTTTGCCCATGGGCATGTTTGGCAATATCTAGAGACATTTTTCGTTGTCATAATTGGGGATCCTACTGGCATCTCGTGGGTGGAGGCCAAGGACAGTGTCCCAGAGGAAAGAATTATTCTGCCCAAAATGTCAGTAATGTCAAGGCTGAGAACTCCTGTTTTAATGAAAAAGAGGAATTACTTGCATAGAGTGGAATGTGATCCGTCTGCATAGTTAAGTCTACATAGGTAAAATTAATAAGAAATGTGTTTTATAATATTACATAAGAACTTCTTCTGGAGGATTACTTTTCCTCTCCAACCTAAACAGTTTCCAAGAAACATCCCTAGATTATAAACCTTCAAAACATTCCAAGCATAGATACTGATAACCAAAGGTGTTTTTGTTTTCTTCCAAAAAGGTATCAGAGATTTGGGCAAAAGGGCAATGCCGGAAACAAGAAAAATTTCAGTCCTTTTTAGATCTACATTTAGCTTCCTTTGTTTCATTTTGTGTGTATTTTTTTGTTTGTTTTCTCATGAGCATCACTGGTTTTTTGGGTTTTTTTTGCAATAAATCATTTTTACTATATGCTGGATGGTAGCCCACCTCATTAATGTACAAAGTCTATTGTTAGTACAAAATGTACCAAGTCAATTGTGAGTAGATAATATTGGACTGTCTTCCTGATATCCATTTGCCTGATGGTACATTCTGATAGTTTCATGTCCCTTTGCAAAAGGAAACATGTGACCTGAGAAAGCACGAATATAGATCTGAGACTGTGAGAAAAAGGAAAACGAAAAATAGACAGAGGTCACATTGGAGACTCTGCCTGATAAAGGGATTTTAAAATAGTGTTAATAAAATTGCTTTGTAATTTCAAATGAGAAAGGTGTTCTATGAGTATTGGAGTTCCTAGACAAAGCTGCTCATCTCTCTTCAGTATATACAGACTCACTGCCAAAGTCTGCTTTGCTAAACTGCACCGAATTCATCACTAACTTTTCCAGCCTCTGTCTATCCAGCCATTTTCAGGGACTGTCCTTCAGCATCTAGAGCCATAACAAGAGCCTGTTCTGGAGGGAGCAGGGGCTGTTGCTTATAAACAAGTGCCCTGGCACTCTGTCCCTTAGAGTAATTAAGGGAGGAAAGCTGGGATTTGAGGCTGAATTGATTCATTCATTCATTCATTCATTCATTCATTCATTCATTCATTTTGCATTTATTATTTGCGAATAAAGGGTAAATACAAATGCATGTGGAAGAAATGACTGACATTGATATATGTTAAAATACAAATACATGGGCCAGCCGAGTGGCTCAGTTTGTTAAGAGCTCGCTCAAGAGTGCAAGCTCTGAACAACAGCGGTTTGAGTCCCAGCCCGAGCTGAGCTGCCGCTGAGCTGCCAACAGGTGGCAGGATGTCTTGGCTAAAAAAAATAAAATAAAAAAATAAAAAAATTCAAATACATGGGATGGGACAAAGCTCCAGGAATGTTGAAACATGCTACCTAAGAGTAAAAAGAATTTAGGCAGGGGAGATTGTTGTGTCTATAATAAAAGTCACCTCTTCTACAGCACTGCCCAGGGCTAGCCCATCATCCATTATTTCAGTAATATTGATTATGTTCCAATGATGTTTCAGACTTTGTGCTGGACTCTTGGACACAACAGTGGATAGGAAAGATGTGATTCCTGCCATCATGGAGTTTACAGTGTAATCGAGGCAAAAATAAGTAAGAGTTATTAGCGTTGGTGTATATAAAAGAGCAGGGAATTTGGCTTCAGAAAGACTAGGTTAAAACCCTGTCTCTAAATGATCTTACTCAACTTGGTAAATACCTCTGAGTCTCAGTTTCTGCATCTATGTGATGGGAATAATAATACCTATATCAGCAAGTTAAAGCTTTATGCAGAATTATTTTTACTTAATGCAGATGTAGATAGATGAGCTCTCTAGCGAACGTGATTTACAGTGGCCAATTTTCCCCGACGGGAAAACAGAACAACTAGTCGACTAGGGATGTATAAACTAGATTTAAAAAACAACAACAAAAAAAAACCAGAGATAACATCTCATTCTACTCATCCTTTAAGTGTATGAACCTTTGGATCCTTATCTTGGATATTCTTAGAACAAGGACAACGACTCAAATAACATTTAGTTATCAGCTGAAATGTCAAAAGAAAACAGAACAATATGCACAAGTAAAAGGGAAGCAATGTTCTCTTAGAACAAATGCTTCTGCCTTCAATGTAACTAACTGTATGGAATGTTTGAAATGTGTGGACTTCCGAGATGTTTCATGGCCTAAATGTTGAGTGAGAGGGATGTTCCGTTGCATCATGGGGGAGAATCACTGATCAGAAGGAAACCCAGCGTCCAGTGGTGGGAGCCCCTGGAGGGCTTTCTCACCATGTGTATGCCTGCCCTTCATAGGCAGTGAAGGTAAAAAATGTGTTTGACTAAGACAGTTGCGCTGGCATAATAGAAAGTGGCTTGATTGTAAGGAAAGAAGCCACTATGAGAGCATGTTAATAGTCCGGGTGAGAAGTGGTACTTAGTTGAACTGGGACGATGGTAATTTGAAAGGACTTGAGGAGCCAGATGTGAGAGGCATGTTACAGGTGAAACAGGTAAAACTTGAAGGCAGGTTGAATATAGGAGCTATGAGGAAAAGAGAATGACTCTCATGTTTCTAATTCTGACAGCTAGAAATGATGGCACCACTAAGTAAAACAGGAACTTTCCTGTCAGGAAAAAAGAAAAAAACAAGATTTTAACTGTAGGTTTTTGGTTTGTTTTGCTTTACTTTTCTTTTGTTGTGAATTTAGGGAAAGAAATATGGAAAGAAAATAAATTTGTACATTTTGAGTTTGAGGTATTTTCAAGGTATTTACTAGGTATATGAGATATTTTTAAGGCATTCAAGAGCAGATTGAAGATCTCAGAGTAGAGTTCAGAGAAGAGCATATTGATGAATACTTTTTCTTCTAAGACATGAGGGAAGAATTTAAGTATGAATAAATAAACTTTTAAATTGTAAATATATATTTCAAGTAGTGGGGTATATGGAAGGGAACTTGAAAGAGTGCATCCAATCCTCTCCTTTTGTTTTCCCAGTGAGTATGAATCTGAGTTGTATCCTCAGATGAGAAATAGCGACTAAGGTGGGTGACTTGAGAAAAGCAGTAAATGTTAGCACAGCCATGTGAAGAATGGAAATAAAAAAGAATAGGGACTGGGCCAGCCGAGTGGCACATTAGTTAAGAGTTGGCTTGGGACGCCAGCTCTGGGCAGCAGGGCCCTGGGTCGGATCCCACATGAGGGCCAGTGACACTGCGCCGTCTACAGCTAAGATGCTGAACAGCAGCTCGACCTGGAGCTGGGCTGCCATGAGTCACTGTTGTTGGCGTCAGCTGCAGCCCCTGCTGCAGTGGGCTGCCATGAGCTACCGTGTGTTACCAGCAGCCGGCGTGAGCTGCCGTGAGCTGCTGTGAGTGGCTGGCAGCCAGCATGAGCTACTGTGAGCAGCTGTCCAATAGCCGTTGAGCGACTGCCTCCCCCAGGAAGAGCACAATGATAATACCAACATGGGCCAGTGAAGCGAGATCCTCCCAACTAGACTGAAAAACAAAAGGAGAGCAAATTGTCTGTTTTTCTTCCCCGATTCTCCAACACTGTTCCCCTCTCCCAATTCCCTAATAAAATCTTAAAAAAAAAAAGAATAGGGACTAATACATATTTGAACAAGTTAATAACTAAATGGTCATTGGACTAAACTGAAGTAACTAATCGCAGAGTATCCATTTCCCCTAGGAGCAATTTAGAAAACACAGATTAAATAATTTTTTTAAAATGTCTGAAGGATTGAAGAGCTACTAAGTCAACTGGAATTTGAGAGAGCAAGACCTCAGGCAAGAGAGATGACGTTGAAGTGAGCCCTGTATTCTGCAGGCTGTTCCCCGCTCCATGCACTGCCGAGTTTAGGTAGTTTTCGGAGACTAGAGGGATGTGGGAAGTAGCCAAGCGGTGAAAAGGCAGAGAATTTACCAGAACTTTGGCAAGCTCAAAAGAGTTGGGGACATAAAAACTGGATTTCAGGACCAAGTCCATTAGAATTTGAGGGGCAAGATCCCTAAGAGAAAGGGAATCTTAGAGAAGTCTGAAGGTCATTGCCTTCACCATGCGAAGCCAAATTCTTCCTCTGTGCAGAGCAATAGGCTAAGAAGCAAACACAAAATACCTGAGAAACAAAGCGGAGATATTGGCAGTCTCACAGTACTAAGACATAGAGAAAAAAAAAGGTGGCTATCGGAACTGCCCAATTGAAAGGTCCTAGTAAACACACTGGGATCTCAGTAGAGAAGCTTCGAGTGGAAGTTAACAAGAGGTAGACTGAACCTTACAGAGACTTTAGTCAGTTCAATTTCTGATGAAATTGAGACACTCCATCCAACTCTCAACGGCCTGCAGGAAAATAAGATGGTTCTTCTGTTGAGGTAGATGTAGCGTCCCTACAATTTTTCATTAAAAAGAAGTCTGGCATTCCATCCAGAATTGCCAGCGATACCAAAAACCAAGATCTGGGAAAATACATAGATCCACAAGTGTTGGCTATGGACTTTGAAATAACCAAGATCAATATGTTCAAGAAATAGATGGCAAAGATGGAGGCTTTTACCAGGGAACCAGATGTAGAGAAAAGAATCAAACAGAAAATTTAGAACTAAAAACACAGTAACTGAAATTTGAAACTCAGCAGATGGCTTTCCTGTAGTTTAAACACAGTTATAAAGAGGGAATTAGTGAAGTGAATAGAACAGTAGAGAATATCCGGACTGAAACACAGAGAACGAAAATGGAAATTAAATATAGAATAAAAGCATAAGGAATCTCTGGGGCATGATTTTTTTTTTTTAAAAAAGAAAGCATTGAGGAAAAGAAAGAGAATGGGGCAGAAATAATATTTGAAGTTATAAAGGCTGAGAATTTTTTGTAACTGATAACACATATTCAACTATATACATAGATGTGCTATGAACCCAAGGAAAAATACAAAGAATGCCTACCTTATACATGTTGTAGTAAAGCTGCAGAAAACATCCTAAAAGCATGGGGGTGGGGGGAGAGAGGTAGGAGACCACATTTAGAAAAGCGAAAAACTGAGAGTTGGATTCCTCAACAAAACCCGGCTTGGAAGTGCTAAAATAAATAGAATGACGTCTTTGAAGTGCTAAAATAAAAAACTGCTAAAGTAATCCTGCAGAACTTGAACAAAGTTAGAGGACTTAAACTACCTGACATCAAGATTTATCATAAAACTATGATAATTAAAACAGTGTGGCATTGGTGCAAGCTTAATTAATAGATTAATGGACTAGTAGACTACATGGAAAGCCCAGAAATAGACTTGCATTTATATGACCGCTTGATTAGTGCAAAGTGTATATTACAACGCAAGGGTTAAAAGCAGTATTTCCAGTAATGATGCTGAGTCTACTGGTCATACATATGGAAAAAAAATTAACACCACCCTCACTTCATGCATAGACATTAATTCTAAATGGGATTTAGATCTAAAAGTAAAGGGTAATGCAAATGAGATTTTTTAAGAAATCATTTAAAACTGATTAGCTAAAATTTTCTTAAATGACAAAAAGTATGAATCATAAGGAAGCAGATGGATACATTGGACTGTATTCAAGTTAGGCCTTTCTTTTTATCAAAAGACATCATTAAGAGCAGCCAGATGACTCAGTTGGTTAGAGTGTGCACTCTTAGCAACAAGGTTGCTGGTTCAACTCCCACGTGGGATGGTGGGCTGTGCCCCCTGCAACTAGATTGAAAACGGCGACCAGACTTGGAGCTGAGCTGTTCCCTCCACAACTAAGATTGAAAACAATGACTTGACTTGGAGCTGATGGGTCCTGGAAAAAACACATTGTTCCCCAATAAAGTTAAAAAAAGAAAAAGAGCTAAACTGTTTGTTGAAAGTCATACATACATAGAAGGGCTCACCATCACTTTCCTAGGATGTATGCCAGCAGTTCAGCCAGCATAGTACAGGATAGTGAAAAGGTTGGCAATCATAAAACCTCTTAAGTTTAAAAGCTTTGAGTTCTCTACGTAATTACCATTACCACTAAATCATAAATAATTCAAAGGAGTGACCACATTTGAGAATGGTATTCAGAGGCATTTGTTTCAACAAATGATTATTTGATTTTTGGTCTTACTATCGCATTCCTACTTTAACGGTAACTTAAGCAGAACACTTGAAAATCAGCCCATCGCCCTAAACCGATTGCCAACTAACACACCTACATGAACTCTATTCTTAGACTTGTTTTCATGCGGCTACTTGAAAATGTACTTAATGGTTAGAAGCAGAAACGATTTACTGGATTGTGCTTAGTAAAAATCTCTGAGCAGAATAACTCCATGACAGAAGACCAGTAAGCATGTGGACTTTTCAATGTCAATAATGGTTCTATTTTACTGTGGGTGTTATTATACCATTGTTCTTGCATTGATTTTAATAATATACTTTAAAACCCATTTTTCACACTTGTGTACGTGAGAATCACCTGATTGAGTTGTTAAAAATGCATTTCCAAGCCCATGCTGAAGACTGATTGAAGCTGCCAGGCGTCTACATTTTTTTAAACACTCCAGCTGATTCTGTGAAGACATTTTAGTGAACTACATTTTGAAAAACACTGCTTTAAGTTCACCATCATCAGTGGATCATAGCTATTCAGAATCTGATATTTTGACTGTGAATTTAGGGGGACTTTTACTTTGGGGATTTTTTTTTGCTGCTTGTACAAGAATTGTAACAGGTTACAGTCCATCTTTATTTGAAGAAAGGGGTTTAAGTTGCTACAGAATGAAATGGATGTGAGAAAGCAACTGGTGAATATGTAAAATAGAAGCTGGAGTTTAGAAGCTACCATCAGGTCCTAATCGTATAATATATTGCTCAGACAAAGTCAAAATGACAAAGACAAAATATAAATTTAGGCAAACACTCCTTGAACTACTGAAGTTTATGAGGCATTTCACAATCCTGAAATTGTGAAGCTCTTTCTTGTGCGTGTAGCTTCATGTCATTTTTATGGGAGCAACAAAAATCTGTATCCCACAGCCCCAATATTTTTTGTTTGTCAAGATTTAGATAAAAGGATGAGATGGAAGAAAGCCTTTGCCCACACATTTCATCTTTGCTTTACCACCCTTGGCTGGAGCTAATCAACACCCAATTACCCAAAGGCATTAATTCACAAAGTCATAAGTACAAAGGAGAAAAATAAGAATCATTTCTTTTCTTACGTTTGACTTTTCTTTCCCTCACTTGATTTCTAGGAACTTCTCTAGAGCATTGGGCTTTTGCTGTCCAAATGGACTGCTTTCCCTTTTCAAAGCTTTCCCATGTTACCATGCCAGTGAAAATTATAGATTATGTAAAGAAAGTGAACTGAGATGTGTGATGATCGGAATCCAATTTTAAACAAGCCTCTTAAAACTTCTTTTCATCCCATCCTGTCTATCACTGTTACAAATGTTTCTTAGAGTACAAAGATTAGCCAGGATGCAGATTGCAATATCAAAGTTTGCCACTATCAGTAGTTTTCCAACTGCTCGAGACCCTTTGATGTCTTGACACTGAACTCTCTTGCTAATGAAGCAAGAGGAGAAAACTAGAAAAACGTCCACTCTTGACAAAAGTTTTAGAATATTGACTTTATTTAAAAGTAAAAATAATAAGAATCTAAAGTGACAGCTTTGAACTGTATTTCAATAAAAAAAAAAAAGAAAGGCCTGTTGATGTTTTGACCTAGAAATGTAGTGTTGGCATCTCGTATGGTATTTTCTGGATCATTTTGTCATGTGACTAAAGCATGTGACCTAACTAACAAGAGTCCAAGTTGGCTGAGAGGATAGTCCTGTCCCTGATTGACTTATGCCACTTCAATTTGTGCTTGCTTTTCCTTTCTGGTTCCTCCCATAGAACTTCACTTACTGCTTTCTCTTTCTTGTTTGGCCCAAGAAAACCCCACTTCCTGTACGATTCAAATGAAGATTGAGCCTCTAAAGGCAATTCCCCCACCTACGGATTGACTTTATTTGTGTTTAACAATCTGGGTGATTGAGTCACTGGCTTGGTGTATCTGCATTTCTCTCATTTACCCCTTGTCTCTAAAATTAGGCTACTAGCATTTGACTCATCCATAATTTAAGTCTACAGTTTTGCGTTTGGCTCCCTATCAAAGCCGAACTGCTTCTTGATAGGCAGTTCCTGAAGGATAAGAGGCACTCAAATATTTGTTGAATGAATAGATGATGTTTATCATTTTCATGTTGCCCCTTCTCACACACTTTTTGTTTTCTAAATTGGTTTTTTCTTGGTTTAGTTTTTTCTAATATTTTGGGAAACATACAAAAAGGAGCATTAGCCGCATGAGAAAGAACCATGGGCTGTGCAGAAACTTTTTAGTTTGATATAGTCCCATTCATTTATTTTAGCTTTTACTTCCCTTGCCTTTGAGGTCAAATTCATAAAATCCTCTTTGAGCCCAAGGTCCATAAGTTTAGTACCAATGTTTTCTTCTATACGGTTTATTGTTTCCGGTCTTATGTTTAGGTCTTTGATCCATTTTGAGTAAACTCTGGGTGGTGAACACACAATGTGATATATAGATGATGTATTATAGAATCGTACACTTGTAACCTATGTAACTTTACTAACAATTGTTGCCCCAATAAACTTTAATTTAAAAAAAATGGGTTACATTTTTATACATTTAATGTAAAGTGCTAATTGAATATTCTTAAAATCACATATTTATTTCTATTCAAAAGAGGAGGGGCCGGCCGAGTGGCTCAGTTGGTTAAGAGCTTGCTCAAGAGTGTGAGCTCTGAGCAACAGGGTTGCTGGTTCAATTCCCGGCCTGAGCTGAGTTGCTGCTGAGCTGCCAACAGGTAGCAGGATGGCTCAGCTAAAACAAAACAAAAACAAAAACAAAGTAACAAAAGGGGAATAATATTTTTCTTTATAATCTTCTACATGTATAATCTTCTACATACTATTCTAAACATGTAGTTGTATTTTTGGTTTGCGACCCTGAACACGGGCAGCATGGCAGAAGCATGGCTAAGGAGAAGGAATGATCATCTCTCTTGGTTGAGGAGGTGGGTAGAGTCATCTTGTGGCGTGTCCATCTCTTTGGTGGATTCCCCTTGCCATCCTTCCTGCCCAGTCTTTTTGTTTCCTAGTTTGTCTTTCATGGTCCTATTGAGAGATACAGGAGTCCTCCTTTATTCAAGGAAGATAAGTTCTGAGACCCCCAGGAGATGCCTGGAACCACAGATAGTGCCCAACCCTATATATACTGTTTTTTCCTATACATACACACCGTTTCTTTTTGGGCGGAGGTGGGTGGGAGAGAGGCAGGGGGCAATCAGGGAAGAGGAACATTGTGTTTTGCCAGGACCCATCAGCTCCAAGTCAAGTTGTTCTTCAATCTTAGTTGTGAAGGGCACAGCTCAGCTCTAAGTCCAGTAGCCGCTTTCAATCTAGTTGTGTGGTGGGGAGAGGGGTGTGTGCAGCCCACCATCCCATGTGGGACTTGAACTGGCAACCTTGTTGCACACTGAGCCATTCAGCCACCCAACGGCAGCTCACGCCTGCTTAGCTCAAGATGTCGTGTTCAATCTTAGTTGCGGAGGGGGGAGGTAGGGGACGGGGCACAGCCCACCATCCCATACAGGTGTTGAACCAGCACCCTTGCTGCTAAGAGCACACGCCCTCACCAGCTCATCGGCAGCTCAGCTTGGGCGCAGCTCACTGGCCCATGTGGGAATCGAACCAGCAATCCTGTTGCTCAGAGCTCATGCTCTTAACCAATTGAGCCATTCAGCCAGCCCCATACTTTTTCATTTAAAGGAAGCACTTTAGGGCTTCTCTTGGCATATTCAAATTGCCAGCATCACTACTCTTGTACATTGGGGCCATTATTAAGTAAAATTAGGGTTACTTGAGCTCAAGCATTGCGATACCATTATAGTCAATCTGATAACCAAGATGGCTGCTATGTGACTCACGGGCAGGAAGCACATACAGTGTGGAGATGTTAGACAAAAAGATGATTTACATCCTGGGCATGATGGAGTGTGAGATTTCATTACGCTATTCAGAATGGCGTGCGATTTAAAACATGAATTGTTTATTTCTGGAATTTTTCACTTAAAATTTTTGGACTACAGCTGACCATGGGTAACTGAAACTGTGGAAAGTAAAACTACAGGTAAGGAATGCTACTGTTTGGTCACTGAGTTAGAAATTGCAATATATAAAAAACATATACAACCAACACATTGTATACCTTAGACACTTACACAATGTTATATGTCAGTTACATCTCAGTAAAAATTCATACATACGTATAATTGCAAAACTATTTCCTTTCTGCAAAATAGGATATCAAAAGTGGGAACAGGGCCAGCCGAGTGGCTCAGTTGGTTAAGAGCTTGCTCAAGAGTTTGAGCTCTGAGCAACAGCGGTTTGAGTCCCGGCCTGAGCTGAGCAGCCGCTGAGCTGTCAACAGGTGGCAGGATGGCTCAGTTAAAAAAAAAGTGGGAACAGAAGATGACCTACATCAGTGTCAGGTAGAATATTTGTTTAAACATACAGATTCCTAGGCCCACTACAGAGCTACTGATTTGTAGATCTTAGGGGATGAGAGTCAGGCGTCTGTGTTAACTAGCACCTAGGCATTTACATTGCTCTCACTTTTGAGACTCAGCTGTCCTTGACCAATGATGCATAAGCTCCAAGTGGGAAAATTAAAGACATTCCCAAACGCTTATACCTCGTTTTTCGATCTTTCCATTTAACAGTGAAAAAGCACACTTAAAAAAAAAAATCTGGGGTTGGCCGAGTAGCTCAACTGGTTAAGAGCTCGCTTGGGATGCCAGCTCTGAGCAGCAGGGCTGTGTTCGGATCCCACATGAGGGCCAGTGACGCTTGCCCTCTGCAGCTAAGATGATGAACGGCAGCTCAACCTGGAGCTGGGCTGCTGTGGGTCATCGGCGACGGTGTAGGCTGCAGTGGGGCTGCAGTGGGCTGCCATAAGCTACCGTGAGTGGCTGGCAGCCAGCGTGAGCTGCCGGGAGCCGCTGTGAGCGGCTGACCAATGACCAGCTACCGATTGCCTCACCGGGGAAGAGCACAATGTTCATACCAATATGGGCCAGTGAAGTGACGTCCTCCACAACTAGACTGAAGAACAAAAACAGCAATTTGTCTACATGTCTGTTCTCCTTTCCCGATTCCCCAACGCTGTTCCCCTCCCCCCAATTCCCCAATAAAAATCTTAAAAAAAAAAAATCTGATGAACACATATCAGAACTCTGAGCAGTGTTTAAAAATTATGCGAAGGGCATAGATTACATTATTTGATAACCAGTTAAAGGACAGCGTATGTTTATTTTAAACTTTTCTTTGGAAACCAATAATTTCAGAACTATGATTTTTGCTTTTCCTTTGTTTTCAATTCCTGTATCTTTTTTTTTTTTAAGATTTTTTTAAATTGGGGCATTGGGGGATGGGAACAGCACTGGGGAATTGGGGAAAGGGGAACAGACAAGTTGCTATCCTTTTGTTCTTCAGTCTAGTTGTGGAGGACGTTGTTTCACTGGCCCAAGTTGGCACCATCATTGCGCTCTTCCGGCAGAGGCAGATCAGTCACCGGCTTCTGGACGGCCGCTCACAGCGGCTGCTGGCCGCTCACGCTGGCTGCTGGCTACACACGGTAGCCCATGGCAACCCACTGCCACAGGGGCTGCAGCCTACGCCGTCATTGGCAACTCACGGCAGCCCAGCTCCAGGTTGAGCTGTTGTTCAGCATCTTAGCTGTTGAGAGCAGAGTCACTGGCCCTCACATGTGGGATCCAAACTGGGGCCCTCTGGCGTCCCAAGCCAGCTCTTAACCTACGTGCCACTCGGCTGGCCCAAATTCCTGTATCTTTTTGTGTGGACCTCTGCACCACTTCCTCTCATTCTCTCTCCCTACCCCTGCCTCCTTCCTCCATTTTTCTTCTCCAAAACTCTAAGTCCAGCTCCCCTTACCATAGCAATCCATACCTTATGAACTCATCTTTAGCACTTCAGATCGTGATGTCATTAAAAGAATGATTATTGCAATCAGATTTTGCTCTGATGCTCACAAGCTGTGTAATACTGGACAAACTGCTTAACAACTCTCAGATCATGTTGCCTCAACACCTATAGTGCTAGAGTGAGATTTGAATGAGACATGTGTGTAAAGTGCTTAACAGAGATTCTTGCAATCATTATTCAATTATTGGTTTTTGTGGTTATGAATCAAAACAGCCTCATGGGAAAGGAAGTATTAAAGGGAAAAGTTGAGTCCTTAAATTAGGAGACCTTAAATATTGTGATAGTTGCTAGGTTATGAAGATATAAAGATGAGCAAGACTTGGTCCCTGCCCTCAAGTTGTTGACTGTCTTGTAAGAAAAGACAAATAGATTATACTTTTATTCATAAAATACACTGTGCACTATGATATAAGATGATGAAGGATTCAGTGGAACCACGAAAGAGGGAGTGACAAATATTTTCACTGCCCAGGGTCAGTTGCCTTGTTGTTAAGTATATATATATAGAAGAAGGAAATTTAAGTGGTTCCTTTATTTGCAATTGTTTCTTTTTATTTAAAATGACATACATATCATGCCCTGACTCAAGTAGACCTTTATGTGCAATAGAAAAAGCTGTCACTTCCTTGAGACGCCTACTTCCATCTGATTGAATATCATCATAGTAAATACAGAAATATATGTTGACTGCTAATGTAAATGCCACCTCTTAGAGTTGTTCAGTGCACAACCTGTACTACCACACAAGGCAGCCCTTTGGCTGCAAACAATATTTATCTCACACCAACTTTCATTTTCTTTGGCAAATAAAGTAATTAGATAATTTTTGTAATGTGGCAAAGCATCATGATTCTGAACCCATGATCTTGTCTCCGTCATAGTCCTGGGGTGAAGGTTATACTCTAATCAGCTGAGTGAAATTGCTATCATTGTCTAATAGTTGGACTGAGATGTTGACTTCAGTGAACATGGTGGACAGAGGATTCTGAATAAATCACCTAATAAATAATTTCCTCTCATAGACTCGTATTAAGATCAGGAACATAATATATAAAAAGTATACAACCTATCATGGTGTTCTATTATATGTATATTATCTTGTTCAGATATTTTGAGTATGTTACTGCAGATTCATGGAAAATAATTTGACAACACATATTAATAAAAACAAATTAGGAACTATATCATACTTACCTCCTTCCCACTTGTGTTTAATGTCTATAGTTGACACTCCAGACCCCTACGTGGAACTCTTCATCTCCTCAACCCCTGACAGCAGGAAGAGAACAAGACACTTCAATAATGACATAAACCCAGTGTGGAATGAGACCTTTGAATTTATTTTGGATCCTAATCAGGAAAATGTTTTGGAGGTAAGTGAATCATTTGGGGACTGTTGGATGGTCATCATTTGAGGTTGTCCCCATACCTCCTTCTTTTTTCTCACTAGTGGACTCCAGCTGGGCAGCAGAGTAGATCAGCTTTTAGATGGTGCACATCAAATTATGTGGATGTCCACTGGTCCATGTAGGCATTAGGTAGGGCTAGGAAGACTCTTTTATCTTCCCCATGGGCTTTGGAGAAAACATGTTTTCTGTTAGAAAGAGGAGGGTCCAAGTACAACAGAAGAAAAATATTTTCAATTATCTTTAAAACAGGTTAAAATTAATCTTTACCAAAAGAGTTGCATGAATTTTCCACATTAATTTCTTTCACATATTCCAAAATAATATTTCCCCTGAGAGGGGCTAAACTTCCATTTTATTATTATTATTATTATTTTTTTTTATTAAATTCTTTGGGTGACATTGGCTAGTAAAATTTTACAGGTTTCAAGTGTACACGTCTATAATACATCATCTATATATTGCATTGTGTGTTCAAATTTCCATTTTTGCACACATAATAATGAGTAGGTCAATTAGGAAAATGAAAAAATTAATTGTTATTTTAGTTGAAAATATAGTATTCAGAAAGAAAAAACAGAGTATTGTTATTGATTGAATATTGAGGCTCTCAAATGACTGTTACATGTCATTTGAGAACTAATATTTTTTAAATGTGGTGGAGATTTTAGATACGATTTCCAAAGACCCAAGGGAAAATTTATACTTGTGCCCTATATTTTACCCTCTGTAGATCTCATTGGTGGACGCCAATTATGTTATGGATGAAACTCTGGGAACAGCAACATTTCCCATATCTTCTATGAAAGTGGGAGAGAAGAAAGAAGTGCCTTTTATTTTCAACCAAGTAAGTAACACAACAGATTCTTTTTTCAACTTTATATTGGATAAAAATCTGTTCTGGAAAGTTGAGTTTGACATTTGGAAACTTTATTTTTTTTAATGTATCTATGCATTTATTTATGAGAATGTTTGGTTTCTTAAAGAGAAAATTTTGTTTTCCTTTTTACTTCTTGTCCTAATCTTCTATTATTCTGATGTCTGCAATCTTTGGTTGAGGTATTACACCAAATACTGCAGAGGCGTTAATCTCTTTTGTTGCTCCAAATCATAACACTGGGATTAAGCAATGGCTTTGGATCCCACTACCACGTCTAACACAAAACATTTGGGAGGATAAAGGGAGATATAAAATCTGAGAAAAATGGTACAGGGTGAGCGAACAAGTGAATGAACCCAAAGAAAACTGTTAGGACATCCAAACTATTCTAAAATTACATGATTATTAATAAATTAAGCCTGTGGGGAGGAGAATTTCTGTCTCAAATAACCCTCAAATAATTAGGGCCGGAGTAGCAAGTCGGCAGGAATGGTCTTGGGTTATTGTTATCTTCATATTTTTAGGTTTGCTGCATTTCAGAAATTTCAGTAATTTATTCAGGCATAATAAAACCTTAGAATAATTATTTATACAGACTCAACTCATTGGATTTTGAATTTTATAAGAACGAAGTAGTTTCCAGTGAGAAATGTAAACAACTGAAGGGTTGGTATGCAAAAAGCTTACATGTATTTATTTCTTCCTTTTGGGAGGAGCTTCTGTATTTTGTTCATCCTTTGAATGAGTTTTTAATACCTCTGCTCACCCAAACCTCCGTATTTCTTAACTCTTACCTCTTTTTCTGACCGTTACCATCCCAAATGACCTCTCCCTCCTCTGAACACCCATAATAATTATCTGTGGTATTCACTGGGACTAAATTATTCAATAAAAATAAATAATTTATTTTTCATTTCTCAGCCTCCGTCACCATAACTAAAATCCTGTGGGTCAGGAAACCAGAATACTGATTATACATGCTTAATTACAGAGTTAATACATAGCTTATATCATTGACTGAATGCATATCTATTGAGAAACCAACTTAAGCCCAAAAGTCTACCTGGCCAGTTCATGCATTCAGAGCTACCCAGGTACCTTGCGGTCAACCTCTCCCTGCTGGCCTCTTCAGCCATCCAGGAAACATGTCATCTATGTGTCTTCTCTCTGGTGCCAAGAGACAAACTGCCTACATTTCTATGGACCTCTTTTAAAGTTATTTCATGCATTCTTTTTGCGAAAGTTGATTGGCATCTACTAGGCAAGGACTAAAAAGAAGAATAAGGTACAGGAAGCTCTCCCCTCAGTTCTCTGCATTTGGGATGGAGATGAGGTAAGCGTCGGAAAGGGAAGTAGACGTAGGGAGATACATCCATGTTATGAAAAGAAACCACCTCACAATGAGATAAGTATCAGTGAGGTATGTACACAGTGCAGTGGGAAGACATAATAAAGATGGAGTTGTGAGAGGAGGCCCAGGGTGGTACTGTATCAGTAGGTGATTTTGAACAGGTTGAACAGTGAATGTCAGGAACAGTGAACACCGAAGCACTGTGGAGTTTAAATCCTGGCTCTCTGTCCCTTATGATCTGTTTCAGCCTGGGGAAATCACTTAGTTCCTCTGTGCCTCAATTTACTCATCTGTAACATAGGGATAATATTTCATAGGAGAATCATGATTTCCACATATAATATACATGTAATATGAGGCATGATCAAAGAATATGGTGAATGTTTAAATAAAACAAAATTATTACACTGAAAGACACATTGCCATTAATCCCCCTCAAAATACCCCCTCTCACTTCAATCACACTTATGGTATCGTTCCTGCCACTTTCTGAAGCAGTTCTGGAAGTCCTCTTTCATGTCTTTAGTTGTGCTATCATGGCTGCCTCGATGTCCTATCGATTCAAAATGTTTACCTTTCATGGTCATTTTGACTTTAGGGAAGAGCCAGAAGTCCCACAGTGTCAGATCCAGTCAATAAGGTGGATGAGGACACACCATCATGTTTTTTATTTGACAGAAATTGCCATACCAGAAGTGATGTGTGACACAGAGCGTTGTCATGATGGAGGATGAAACCATTTGCCCATTTTTTAGGCCATTTTCTACGCCCATCGTTTCTTAAACACTCTAGTAAGCGTTTATCATGTTCAGAATTTGCCATAGTGTTCCTGGGTACAAACTCAGCTCACACAATTCCATCAAGGTCAAAATACACAATTAACATCACCTTTCTGTGGGAGGCGCTGGGCAGCAGCATTCACCATAGGTTTTGATCACACCTCGTAGTGTGTATTACATATAAATATATTGGAACATTATATATTTAGTTATAATTTCATATAATTTATTACATAAAATATAGATTATATATTGCTTAATTATATATTTATGAAGTATACAATTTATTTTATATTAAATGCATAATGATAGTTGATGATAGAAATATATATGACCATTGTACACACATATGTATAGTGCTTACAGCAGTTCCTGGTAGATGTCAAACACTGTATAAATGTTGTTTTTGTTATTGCCGATATCATACGTTGAGAAAAGAGTAGAATTTCAGCAGGCAGAGAAGCAGTGATGAGCAGCACTCTAGGCAGAAGAAACTGCAAGAGCATGGAGTCTTGAAAGCAAGAAGCAAGTTGGGGCCTGGCGAGTTGCAGGGCTTGGCAGGTACATGTCATGAGCAGTGGGGTAGTTTAGAGGTGGTCAAAGCATACCATCCACAGATCTTATCTAAGACATGTTGCTAGGATCAGTTTTCAGTAAACATTCAGTGAGAGCTTAGTAAACACTGATTGGCCTTTCCAAAGAACAGCATTTTTTTCTGCCCTTCAGCCTATGACACAAAGACAGATTAGAAGAGAAGATATTGTAAGAAAACATGAATTTCCTCTCCGCCTGTCATTTCCTATGGTTAGGTGTGTAACCCGAGGCTTTCTACATTCCTGAATTTAAAGTAGCTTACCTAATGATCTTCCTTAGCGTGCCTGAGAAAACAGTCGGCCTGTTTTTTTTCATTACTCTTCAGCTCTCAAGAGCCCTGCGCAGTTCTCATCTGAATGAAAGTTCTTTGAGGTCGTGTCCTGGGATGGTGGTGGGGAGAAAGCTGAATGTGTGGTGGCCGGTGAGACAGCCCGGTCCTTCTCCAGATCATGTGTTGTGCCCTGCACAAGCCGTCCAGGCCCTCCTCATCTCGGAATCCCCATCTTTCAGAGAACGGTCTTCTTCCTACAGTGGTCACAGAGGTTGTAAGAGAGAATAGGTTGTGAGGGAATCATGTGGGAGAAGAGATTTTTAAACAGTTGTTGATGCTTATGACCATCTGGTCTAGTAAAAAGCACTTGGATTTGGCAATGGGAGAACACAGGCTTCAAACCAAGACATTATTAGCAAAAATTCCTTCAAAATTTTGTCATCCAAAAGTTAATACTAGGTTAACAGTGAGTGATTTTTGTGGTCAGGAACCAGCTCCCAAAAGAACAGAAGCCTCTAAACGGAGATTGCTAGATGCCCAAGGGCCTGATCTGCCCACTCAGGGTAGGAACTGGGCACTGGGAGACCAAGACCCCCATGTTGTCCCTGTCATCACTAACTTCCCTCTAGGATGTCCAAGCTGTTATTCCTTCTCTCTGAGTCTTATTTTTTTTTTTAGTTCTACAAGGAAGGTTCCCATTGACATATTTGTAGGATCCTTTCTAATTTATACAATTCTGTGACCTGGAAAGTCTACCTTATTTTTCATGTAAACATGTTTACCCCAAAGTGTTCAATTCTTCCTGTTTTATAGATGTGGAAACAAAATAATCATAATGCAATAATAAAAATCTGTATTATATAATTTTAAAATACCGACCTGTCAATGGATTATTTTTTAATATGAGAATTTGAGTTTTTATTGTGCACCTAAACCTTTGCTAAATATTGTATAAGCTATAAAAAGTTCCGTTTTCAAGGAATTATCTGTTTGGTAAGGAGTAGATATATATATAAACAGATAACCAATATAGTGGGTGCCAAAAAAATGTATACACATTTTAAGAAAGGAAAGAAAAACTGTATTAAAATTGTAATACTCAATATATACTGATCATAAAAGATAAATACAAGTCATGTGGATACATTTTTTTTGGTACCCCCAGAATGATAAGCAGTATCATGAGACATCTATTCATTGATTTACATACATAGCAGTTATTATTAAACACTTGTGATTTTCCAGGCAGTATTCTGGGTGATGGGCAAGCAGCAGGGAACACGATAGATATCCTGGTTGTCAAGGAGCTTACATTCTAATAGGGAAGGTGAACACGAGGAGCTTACATTCTAATAGGGAAGGTGAACACGAGGAGCTTACATTCTAGTAGGAAAGGTAAACAGGCAACAGACAGCAAGAGGAAAACCAAAACATGAGCCAGCGATAAATACTAGGGAGAAAATGAAGTAGAGGGATGCGATAGAGCACACTTGGTGGGCACTAAGTTTATATAGTCAGGGAAGGGACTTTCTAAAACACTTATATTTTTTGCCAAATTTTATCATAACAATTTTTGAGCATATAACATGTTGAAAAATTTGTACATTGATCCCCATAGAACTGTGACCTGAGATTCTACAGTTAATGTTTTCCTACATTTGCTTTGCCACATATGTCTCTATCTAGCCATCCATCAAACCATCTTACTTTTTGAATGCATTGAAAAACAAATTGCAGACAACAGTATGCTTTACCCCTAAACACTTCAGCACGTCAACTAGAGTTCAGTATTTACATATTATAATTTTAAGTGCCAAATAAATAATGTAAATAATATGTGCAATGAGAGGTATAAGAAGGAGTTATTCATTCATGCATTCATTCATTCATCTCACAAATAACTATTGAGCACCTACTGTGTGGCAGACAGTCTGTAGGCACTATCGATGCAGCTATGAACAAACAAGAATTCCTGTCCTCATGGAACTTTTGTTCTGCTTAGTAAGGTAGACAAGAAGTAAGATAAATAAGTAAAAAATACTTCTGTTAAGTAGCGATAGTGATAAGCGCTAAGTAAACCAGGGAAGGAGGAGAAGCAAGTATATATATGTATATGAAGGCGGTTGCAAATTCAGTTTAAAAACTATGGCAAAGAGAAGCATTTCTAATGATATCTGAGGGCAGAAGTTCCTCCGAGTAGAAAGGCCCTGAATGAGAAGTTTGCCTGGCATGTTGAGTAGCAGCAAACAGTAGCATATGGGTGGAACATAAAGAAAGCAATGTAATGTAAGGAGAATGATAAGAGATGAGGACAGAGAGGCCAAGGGGGATGGGGAAGTGGACCACTGTGGGTTACAGTGGATATCAATGGCTTAGGCTCGTCCTTCAAGGAAGGATGTGGTTCGGTCGCTAACTGGGTGGAAGGCTGTTCTGGTGAAGAGAACAGCCTGTGCCTTTGCTCATAGTCATGCAAGTAGACAAGACAAGCATGTTCAGGAAGCAGTGTCTAGACGAGTGCAATGGGTGCGGGGCATTCGTGCATGAAGGAAGAACAGGTACACTGAGACTGGACCAAAGCAGAGCTCAAATTCAAGATATTGGAATTTGGATGTTATCTTACTGACAGCAATGATTCATGGAAAGTTTTTGGTCGGGTTAATGGGGCAACAGCATTTGGCTTTTTCCTCAGAAACGTTAATAAGCAAAAAGTTAGTGGGTAAAACAATACAGGGCGTATTTAATATTGAAAACAAAAAGTGGATGCAGCTTTATCAGACCACTTGTGTCGAAAGATATGAGTCTGAGGAGTGAGTCATGGGTGACTTGAGAGAATAAATGTCGTGACAGCATTAATGCATCACTAGGAGTGAATGGAAACATGGCTTAGGGGTAGTAGGGATCAGCTGAACTTGGAAAGCAGAAACTTACAGCGGATCCAGCCCTTCCTGAGACTATGATTTATCACTCAACCCAATTAAAAAACAATTTTTTTTTTTGAGGAGAATACCAATTTTAGGGCTGGCTCCACAGTTTTTGTTTTCCAACTAGATTGTGTTTGTTGGAGTCATAAGTTTAGAAAGCATCAGAGTTGTTATATATATATGACAACATATAGCATGTATATATATATATATATGTGTGTGTGTGTGTGTGTGTATATATATATATATATATATATATATGTATGTATACACACACATACATACTATCTCTTAGGGTTATGGCTATAGCTAAATGAGTTAATACATGGAAAGTTTTAGAACAGTGCCTGCTCCAGTAAGCACTAAATAAATATTAGATATGCTCATAATTGTAACTGGCCTTATTTAACTATTTGTCATGTGCATCACGAAACTGACAAATGACTATTAAACTTACTTGTTTGAACTTACTGACCAAAATCAACTTACATATAGGCAGAGACTATAAATTTAGTGATCATTTGTTTCAACACAGTTCAAAAATGCTTCCGTCACCTATTACTGAATATATCAAGTATGGCTTTTAAAGTGGAAAGATATAGTATTTTCAGAATTTAGTGTGTTTCATGTAGACAGGGTAGTCCAATTCAAGAGAACTAAGAAAATGTTAAGGTTTTAAAGTAGGACAGAGCCCTATTCTCTAGATGAAATTAGTTTTGTTTTGGCCAATACTTGGAGGAAGGTAACCCTAAGTTTCCACTGCAGTGTTTTAATTTGCCATCTTGATTTAGAAGTTAGTGTTTAAAAATAGCTATGTCTCGGACTGGCCAAGTGGCTCATTGGTTAAGAGTTGGCTTGGGAGTATGAGCTTGGAGCAACAGGGCCACCAGTTCGGATCCCACATGAGGGCCAGTGACGCTGCACCCTCTCCAGCTAAGATGGTGAACAATTCCTGGCTTAAAGAGAGGATGCATTTTTATTTGGGGATACTAGTGATGGAAACTGAAGTGGGTCTTTTCTGACACTTCTGCAACTTATAAGTTTTAAATTACAGGGCATTTTAGGATACACTTGTATCTTTAGGGTCCTCTCCTTGAGTTAAGTTCCTTTAGGGAGTAAAACATCTTCAGTTTATTTACTGTTGCATACCCAGCCTGACACACATTAGGCACTGGAATCATTTTTGGGTGAATGGATAAATTAATGCACTTATGGGATATTCAGAAGACCTGAAAAGTGCTCAGACAGGTGTAATAAAAGTGAATGAAGCTTTAAAAAGAGACCTAGAGAGTCTGATAGATTCCCATTGGTGGGCAAGAGTATTTTGGTTTGGTGGTAGTGCTCTAGGAAATCTGATTACACAGCTCTTTCAGGGTTTCTAATGTCCATGTAAGGAAAAGGGACCTAAATTAAGGAAAGAGAGATCATCATTAAGTATAAGGAGGAAAACTCTGAGATAGAGTGGATATGGCTGCAGGGGAAATAGTGTATCTTTTTAAATTTTTCATATCTTTTAATACTGTCTGGGATATTTTGAGGGGCATAATTATTCTGAATTCTTAGTTGATGGATTAGATGATTCCTGGTAGTAAATGCTAAAATTTTATTTTATTAAGGGATCATATATGTTAACTGGACTTACCTATAGTGATCATTTTGCAATATATTCAAATATCAAATCATGATGTTATATACCTGCAATTAATATAATGTTATATGTCAATAATATCTCAATAATAAATAATAAATAAATGTTAGTTTTCAGTGTTATCAAAAAAGAGAAAATCGTATATATTTTTTAAAATGATTTTGGCAGTGTCTCTTTCAATTTTAAACATGTGAAATTTATTTCAATGTGATCTAGCTTGCATTGGTGGGGTTGTAATTTCTGTCTGCACTTGAATTGCCTCCTTGTTAGATCTACATTCAGTTCCTTTTTCATAGGATGAAGTTACAGCGTGCAGAAGCATGATTCTTAGTAAAAATGACCCTTAGTTTTTTAATGTAATTTTATTTTTTATCTTTCACAGGTCAGGTAAATACAGATAAAGCAGAAAATACCATGTAATTTTCTTGAAAGATGTAAATAATTATTGAGTCAACATGTTGATTAGTTGCTCTTTGTTTCTACCAAAAGAAAAAAAGTAAATGGACTTAGGAAGGATGAGAATCAAAATGATGTTGTATTGAAAGTAAAGGTTGTAAATACTGCAGTATAATAATAAGAGAAAGCATGGCATATTTGAAGAGCTCTTTAATAGCAGTATAGATTCTCAAGTTTTAAAATTATTTGGCTGCATACATCTTTTTGTAATAATAAGGCTCAAAGAACTTCTTTAATGCCAGGCACTATGCTTGTTGCTTTAGCTTTATTATTTTAAAATGACCCTGGGAAAGTTTGCAAAAGAATTACTTTTAAGTTATTTTAAAGTCTGAAAATATATATATATATATATATATATATATATATATATATATATATATATATATATATATATATCCTCTATCTCTCCTCCCTGTACCCCAGCTAAACACCTCCCACTGTAAGTATCTAATATTGCTTTCCACTGTGGAATTCAAAGAAGAGACTATTGTTTCCCAAAAGAATGTGCAATGAGTACATCCTGCTTCTTACATTTGCAATTCCTAGAAGAGGTGGAATTCTCTTCCTTTGCTCTGATTTCTAGCTAAATATTATGGGTTTGGGAACGCCCCAGCGATTTAGTCACCTTTCCTTCTTACCGCCTTGATATGCAACCTGGAAGACTTCCTGCAGAGAAGCTGGTTGCAGTGTGTGGGAAGGAGTTTACAATAATTGTTGAATGCCTCATAGGAAGTACAGATTCTTGTGGCTCTCTTATCTGAATGACATGTTCTAGGTAAAAGGTGGGGAGAGATTGTGAATGTGAATCCTCATAGCATGTCTGAACACAGTACATACATCACATTCGAGAGTTTACAATTTCCTCTGGGCAATGTGTAGAAGTGAAATCCCAACCCATGTGACCAGAACCACGGCCACACATTCTGTAATGCTCCAAATGGCAGAAAAAAATCCCATGTCTTCTCTTCTCTCATCCTGCCTTCATTTAAAGAGTCTTCTCAGTCTGTCAAGGAACATGAATAGTCAACAAATGTTGTGGGTGGATGTAAAAGGGACATTCTTTTTTTTTTTTTTAAGATTTTATTGGGGAATTGGGGGAGGAGAACAATGCTAAGGAATCAGGTAAGGGGAACAGACAAGTTGCTGTCCTTTTGTTCTTCAGTCTAGTTGTGGAGGACGTCACTTGACTGGCCCATGTTGATATTGTGATCATTGTGCTCTTCCCGGGTGAGGCAGATCGGTTGCGGGCCATTGGATGGCCACTCACGGTGGCTCACTGCAGCTCACGCCAGCTGCCAGCCACTCACGGTAGCTCATGGCAGCCCACTGCAGCAGGGGCTGCAGCCTACGCCATCGCCAGTGACTCATGGCAGCCCAGCTCCAGGTCAAGCTGTTGTTCACCATCTTAGCTGTAGAGGGCGAAGCGTCACTGGCCTTCAGGTGGGATCCGAACCGGCCCCCCTGCTGCTCAGAGCTCGTGTTCCCAAGCCAATTTTTAACCAACGAGCCACTCAGCTGGCCATAGAAGGGACACTCTTGTGGAAAAGACAAATATGACTGGAAACATAGCATGGCTGATTTTGCTTTTATTTATCGAGTTGTCAGGATAAGTAGATATTAGATATATTCAGGCAATGACTATTTTAATATATAAATGGCTTAGGGACCTGCCAGTTGGGAAGTCAGCTTCCCCCTGAGCGCTTTCTGTCATGAGGTGGCACACCGGACTAGAAAGCCCATTCCAGCTTTGAATCTTTCCATTTATTAGAAAAATCTACATTGGGTTGTAATTTTGTTTTTTTGGTTTTTTTATTTCAATTTTCCCATGGTGCTTTTGCCACCTGGAGATAAAAATAGTAAATCTAATCTTATTTTAATATTAGCTTCCCTGTGGTTTTTTTTGAAAAAAAGACCATGTTTTATCCATGCCTTGTTTTTCTTACTAACTATCCAAAGTAATCTCCAATATAAAATTTTTTCCCAAGCCCTCTTTGGGAAAGACTCCATTTGAAATTTAGAAATGGGGACTAGATATAACGTGTTCTGGGATATGGTCTGAGCAGTGCTTTCATTGGTAGAATAGATAGCAATTACATTAATTGTTTAGAAGCCAATCACCTTTTTGACTTCTAACTGAACTATGATTCATCTGGGCATATTAAAAAAAATAAAAACCATTTGTACTGAGACTCTTGATTATTTATTAACTTCAAAGTAATATTTATATGCTGTTCTGATGAATGAAGTTTCATAGAATTCCATACATGAGAAATACTGTCTGGGTTGGACTAGCCCATGATTTTATCTCGAGTAGAAATGAGATGTTCTTGATAAGAAAAGATTTCCTGATGTGCTTACTCCCTCTCACATACACATGCATAGCTATTTAACAAATATTTATTGATTATATGTTGTATGCCAGACACTGTGCAATGAACTAGTAATAGACACCTATTTAAGACAGAGCTTAGAGTTTAGTGGGAGCAGCATATTTTTGTACAGATGACTTCAATACCTTCTTCTTGCTCATAAAATTTAGTACTGAGAATTATCCATGAACTTATTTTAACCTTTTGAAAAGCTCCTTCTGGCTTGTTTTTTTCCATTCCCTGAAACCAAAAAGGGAACAAAGCCAATTATCTATAGCATTTTATGTCGGTTCTAAAAATATCCTCTCCGTGTTTTAAGAAGCATTTCCTAGTTCTGTTCTATTTGAAGGTATTGAACAGGTTCACTCTAACTATAGTCTTATGGTAACTGATATAATAAAAACACTAGCACAATCTTACAATTGTGCAGCAAGCTTCAAAACATTTTCTTGTTTGGTTCTCATAACAACCTAAAGTTACATTATTCATTACTAATGACAGGGAGAATATTGACAAGTTATTTCTATACAACAGATTCATAGTCTTGGAAAGACACCTTTTAATATCCTTTCTGCTTTGTGGATATTAGTCACTCTTTTTCTATTAACTCAGAATTGGCCCATTGGCAGAATGAAGTCCTCCCATAAATTTGGTTGGCTCACATAGCGTGAAAAAATAAAACCCTGGGGCCAGCCGAGTGGCTCAGTTGATTACGAGCTTGCTCAAGAGTGCGAGCTCTAAGCAATAGGGTCGCTGGTTCGATTCCCACATGGGCCAGTGATGTTGCACCCGAGCTGAGCTGCCACTGAGCTGCCAATAGGTGGCAGGATGGCTCAGCTGGTGAGAACACATGCCCCTAACAACAAGGTTGCCTGTTCGATGGTGGGCTATGCCCGCCCACAACTAAAGACTGAACTCGGCACCTTGAGCTGAGCTGCCATCCTGATGGCTCAGTGGATAAAGCCTGCACTCTTAACACAAGGCTGCCTGTTTGACTCCCACATAGGAGGTGGCTACTCCCACCCGCAACTAATTGAACACAGCACCTTGAGCTGAGCGGCACGACTGGACGTGGAGCTGAGCTTGCTGTGCCCTCTACAACTAAGATTGAAGGACAACAACTTGTCTGTGCCCCTTCCCCAGTTCCCCAACACTGTTCCTCTCCCCCAATTCCCCAATAAAATCTTTAAAAAAATAAAAAATAAAAACCTGAGACCCAGTTGCAGATGTTTCTTGAGCTGATCACAGTGACTGGTCTCTAGGTCCCGCTGCCCATCTTGGATAGCTGTTCTGTTTCCAGTTTACTACAGCCCACACATGTCGCAAATGCACACGCTGTATGTTTCACTCAGGCTTTCTTTAACTTCTCAGCCACTTCAGCCTCTGATATGGAGACGCAGGGACAGCTACTGAATAACAGACACGCCCTCTTTATCGTTTTTAGATCTCAGGCAATTTTTGTTTTGTGAATAATGATTATGGAACTGAACTACTTCATTTTAGTGAATGAGTAAAACAACCTTGCAGACACAATTTTTATATTTGCTGAAGTGACTTATTGAGTAGACATATCATAAAAAATAGCAAAAAAAATTATTGAAATAGACCTGTAATTTAAGGTCTTCATGGACCTATGTTACTTTTATTATTAGGGTGATTTTTTTACATTGAAAATAATCTGGAACTCAAATTATTTTGATGTTGTTTGCATTATATGTAACACACATTCATTTATGACCTAATTTAATATATCTGTTTCAGGTCACTGAAATGATTCTGGAACTGTCCCTTGAGGTTTGGTAAGTGCATTTATTTCATTGTATGGAAAATATTGTGAATGATCTACTTATTTTAATTGTTAAAAATTATACTTTTAATATATGAAATAATTTAACAGCTTTGAATATAAAATTGTATTAAAGGTACTTTGCTTCTCTTTAGCTCTCTTCTAATAACTACAACATTCAAAAATAAATCTAATATTCTTTGCTTAATTTTTCTGTAGTTTGCTGGTAAAATAATAGATGTCGGAATAAGGCCTAAAAGAGAAAGCCCCTCCCACCCAAGTTATGTATTTATTTCCATAGAAATGACTAGGCTTATTTAAGCCTATTTTCTACTGCTGTTTTAGATACATATTCAAAAAGTGAACATAAACAGGAAACTATAAAGCTGAAAAACTGAAAATGGAGACTGATTTTGCTCAAAGTGGTCAGCAGGATTACAAATGGTACAGTTCCATGAAAGTTGTTGTTCTTTCTAAGGGGCCTCCAAAAATGAAAGGTGAAAAATCATTTATTTTCAAATGGTGACTCTTAGGGGAGTCAGGCCTGCCTTGAGGATTAGCTGATCACTGATCTAATGCAGAGTTCAGTAGATCCCACCTCCCTCAACCTCTGTGTCTCTGAATTTCCCTGTTGAAGTGGGTTTTACCAAAGTTACTAGCTCAAATTTTATTTACACAAACGCCACATCAATTAGTGTCACATTCTCATACCTTGTGATTTGCCAAATATATGATAATGAATATATTTGACGTTGGATTTAGACCTTTCTTTCTTTCCTTTTTTTTTGGGGGGGTGGAGGGGGAACAGTGTGCTTTTCCAGGAACCATCATCTCCAAGTCAAGTAGTTGTTTCAGTCTAGTTGCGGAGGGAGCATCTCAGTGGCCCATGTGGGAATCGAACCGGCAACCTTGGTGTTATGAGCACTGTGCTCTAACCACCTGAGCCAACCGGCCTCCCCTAGACATTTCTTTCTTTTATTTTGATCATTAGAAGATGTTGATTCAACTTAGTAAATTATTGGCATAAATAAATACAGTCCCTCAATATATGTCAGGAAGTATCAAAGGACAGTCCAAATCACAATGTTGTATTATTTTGCATTATGTTGACTCGCTTCAAAGTGGTTTATTTTGGCATGAGATTAGAAATATTTTAGTTATTTGACTATGAAAATAATGCTATTAATATTTGTCTTAATGGGAAATGGTCTTCACTGATGTAATTAGGACCATATTGTGTAAAAGAAATGGTCTTTAAAAAAAATTATCAAAGGGCCAGCTGAGTGGCGCAATGGTTAAGAACTGGCTTGGGACACCAGAGGGCCCTGGTTCAGATCCCACATATGAGGGCCAGTGACACTGCCCTCCACAGCTAATATGCTGAACAACAGCTCAACCTGGAGCTGGGCTGCCGTGAGTCACCTGCGATGGCATAGTCTGCAGCCCCTGTGGCAGTGGGTTGCCATGAGTTACCTTGTAGCCAGCAGCCAGCGTGAGCAGCCATCCAGAAGCCGGTGACTGATCTGCCTCACCCGGGAAGAGCGCAATGATGGTGCCAACTAGGGCCAGTGAAGCAACGTCCTCCATAGCTAGACTGAAGAACAAAACGACAGCAACTTGTCTGTTCCCCTCCCCCCAATTCCCCAGCACTGTTCCCATCCCCCAATTCCCCAATAAAAATCTTAAAAAAAAAAAGTTATCAAAAAATGTAGAAAAAATTCAGCTAAATAATGTACATAGGTCCAGAAGCAATTTACTATATATTTATAAAGACATTTAATCCAACTCTATTTTTCTATGTTAACTTGCATCTTGACTCTAAAATGGAAATGTTTTCTTTAAAAGAAAAATCAAATTTTCCATGGAATGTCTTCCATTAAACCCAAAAATAAGTGAAAAAAGAAAATTAACTGGGTAAAGATAAAACATAAGAGAAGAAATAAATGAAACATACTTCTGTTACCATATTGATGAAATTACTCAGCATTTAAAATATTTTCTTCCAGATATTTTTGTATTGCTACCTTCTAAACATCTATGTTCTTTGCTCTGTTTGTAGATTCTGTAAAAATTATGCTTCTTGTGGTAAGATAATGATCAGGATAGTATATTACAAGAAATAGGAGTCTCAGAATGAGAAGTCCTGAATTTAAATAAATTATTTGCTAATTATGTTAATGATTGATGATCTCTAATCATTGTTTTATTCATTCGTAAAATAAGAAAAGAATATTTTGTAAGTATATCTATTGTGATGATTTAATGAGATGTTCTTTGTAAACTGCATGTATTAAAGGAAACTCTTCTACATGCATTCCATGTTCATGACAGCACTGCTTGTAATAGTTGAAAATAAATTGGAAGCGACCTCAATGTTCATGGATAAACAAATTATGCTGTGTTCATATATTGAAAACACTCCACACAATTGTAAAAATGTTTGAATTAGTTCTATTTATATAAACAGAGATGAATCTCAAAATCGAAATGGTTAATGAAAAAAATAGTTTGAAGAATACGTATAGATGATAGCATTTATCAAAAAATTTTAAACTGGCAAAATGACCCTATATATTGGGTTGTCGGAAAAGTCATGACATATTTTTTTCTGTTTTTCATTGCAAAAATGTTTCATGACTTTTCCGACAGCTCAATATTTTTAGGGGCATAAACATATATTGTAAAATTATAAAGAAATACATTAAAATAAAGAGTAGCCTCTGAGGAGCAGAAAAGGAAATAAATTGAAGGGGTTACACAGAGACAACTATGCAGGTGATATTTTTATTTCTTAAAGTGATTAGAAGATACCCAACTTAATATATTATAATAAATAATAATAATAATGGAAGAGTTTACCCCAAGACTTGACTTTAAAAATGCTAATTCACTCTTATCCTTTCTCCCTTTCTTACATAATTTTTATAATAATCAAATTTAATAACTGTGTAACATAATGTTTTGATATAATCAAATTATGGTTTGATATAATTCAATGGTTTGATATAATGGTTTGATATAATCCAAATTATGGTTTGATATAATCCAATACTTTGATATACTACAATTTAATGACCATTTCCTTATTGTATGATAGTACAGTTAAATGATCTTTTCAGAATTTAGAGTTACTTCCCTAAAGGTAGCTCTCCAGAAATAGAATTACTAGAGCAATGGAAATACACATTTTAATTACTTTTGGTGCTCATTGCCTAATCACTTTACAAAAGTGTTGTGCAAATTCATATTTCCAAAATGAATGCATGGGTGTTATTTTCCCTTTTCCAGTACTATAACTAGATATTTAAAATATTTTTGTTTATAAAAATTATAATATAACAATTATAATAAAAATTACTGATTTATTAATAACTGTATTTTAAAATCTTGCTGGTGAAATTAAATATTTATTCTATTTTATTAATTATTCTTCTATAAATTATTAATTATACATGATCTTGTGTAAGTTATCTATATTTGTCCTTTGGGAAGTGGTAATTAAAATATTACTTGTAATGATCAAATATCACTACTCTTTGTTTGCTTATTTGTTTTTCCTGAAACAGCTCATGCTCCTTGTTTTCTGAAAACATGCCTTGGAACATGCAACTTTAAGACAGCTATCGCGTTATACTCTTGTTTCAGGTCCCCTCTTAGGAAATGGCTTGAAGGCAGCAGTGAGCCTGTATCAGGGTAGCTACTGGGGATTTCCAGGGACTGGGTGATGTATAACAAGGCTACTGGGGACCTCGGCTCATGACTGTCTGTTTTATATACAGTTCATCCCCAGACCTTCGATTCAGCATGGCTCTGTGCGATGAGGAGAAAATGTTCAGACAGCAGAGAAAAGAAAACATAAAGGAAAACATGAAGAAACTCCTGGGTCCAAAGAACAGTGAAGGCTTGCATTCTACACGTGATGTGAGTTGGAAATTTCTCAACGTTACTGTAATTTAATAAGAATTTTGTTTGTACTTTCTCCCAAATGTCACCCAAATATGAAAACATTGACATTGAGCATTATGTCTTCAGTTTGTTAAGATAATGAAAGGTAAGTGTTTCATAAATGGAAATGCTTTGAGGTCATCACAAATGCTGCCCATATTGAAAATATGTATCAGATATAGTTTTTAAAAGAGGCACAGACCTGCTTATGCACAGACAAGACCTTCATTTCATTAGTAGAAAAGGTTTAGTGTCAGATACAAAAGGATCATTGGATTAATTTTAATATAGACTAAGATTAAACTACTGTGGAATTATCATTACTGAACAAGGAGAAAATGTTATAAATCTTATTAATAAAATAATGAACAGAAATAGGTAGATGTGAATAGGGGAGGAAAGGAAATATTTCCAATTCTTATTATTTCATAGCAGGAAGTTAAAAGATATCAACCAAAATTGACCAAGTAGCTAAACATAATGACCTCCACATTTTAATGTTTTTCAGAATACTAATTATTGAGAGAGCTTAAAATTAAAACATTTTTGTGAACAAATATTGAAAGTACAATCCTTCAGTTATACTTTAACTTCTTTTTCTTTCCTTAAATTCCAGTAAAATAAATGCACTGATTATTGAATAAGTACAATTGGATTATGTAATCCAGTTTTGGGCTATTATATAATCCTGTTTTATGTAATCCCATTTTGGGCTATTTATTCACTATCCCTTCACTGATCTATCTATCTATCTATCTATCTATCTATCTATCTATCTATCTATCTATCATCCATCCATCTATTCATCCATCCATTCATCCATTGGTCTATCTTTCTATCTGAAATCTACAAAAAATTGCTTCTATAGTTAATAATATTTATTGCATATTTGAAAATTTCCAATAGAGTAGATCTTAAGAGTCCTTATCACAAGAAAATTATTTTTGTAACTATGTATGGAGATGGATATTAACTAGATTTATTGTTGTGATCAATTCACAATATCTACAAATTTTGAATCATTATGCTATATACCTGAAACTAATATAATGTTATATGTCAATTATACTTTAATTTAAAAAGGTTTTTTTTAAATTACTGCAGTGATGCTTATCAAATTATAATAATGACATTGCTTCTTAATGGCATATCAAGTAATTTTTTACTTATTTCTTTGAGCTTTTTTGTTAATTGAATATTTTAAATAAACATAATATATTTTTAGAAAGATAATATTTTCATTAAATACATAAGTGGAAAATACACACACACACGCGCGTGCGCACACACACACACACACACACACACACACACACACACACACAGTCCCATACATGCCCACAGACCCAGGATTCAAGATTATTATAAATTAAGTACCAGATACAATGGGAAATGAGACATAAATTCTGAGTAAGTTTGCCAGATGGGCACCCCATCCCACATGTAACTGCAGGTATCCAAGTGTGTTTTTAAGGGGCATAGGGATGGAAAACCAATCTTCTGGGGCTGGAGTGGCTGTTGTTATGCGAGCAAACTCTAAGATCGGATGTTGCTCATCGAGAATTTTTGCTAAAAGGAAGCTAGGAGGAGAAGTAAAACCACTGAAATTTCTATTAAAAAAAAAAAAGACAGACTTCTCTTCAGTCCCGTGTCTTGCTGTCACCATGTAGATCCCTAGCAGCATTTGTGGTTGATTATGTTAGCCTTTGAAAACACTTCCTTCTTTGCATATTACTCAGAAGTTTCTAGCTCTCTGGGAAATTTTTTTGTGTTTGTTTCTTATCTATATTAAAATTTTCAGCAGCAATTCTACAGCCTGCTTTTGTTCCCTGCCTTGTTTTGTTATACCCTTGGAACAGAAAAATGATATTTCAAGGGTTTGTTTTTGTTTTTGTTTTCCATTTCTGCCATTTGTCATTTGTTGAGGCTCTGTGCTAGGAACCAGAGATGAATAAAACTGAGATGGTTAATACTGACCACTCCTTTTTCTTGGTGAGGTTAAAACCTAACTAGGGAGAAAGACTTTTAAGCAGATAAAACAGTGATGTGTTAAATTCTTTTAAAAGGAGGTGCGAATGGAAGGGTGTTAGAGCTTGCAACAGGGTGACCCACTCTTTCTCTCTGTAGTAGAGATGATAGTGATAGCGTGATGGTGTTCAGGACACACCAAACCAGGATAGGTCACCTTGGTGTATTAGACGGTTGTTTTTTTTTTTAATTTTTAAATTAAATGTATTGGGGTGATGTTGGTTAACAAAATCATATAGGTTTCAAGTGTACAATTCTATAACATTGAATACTTTCAGTTGAGGGGGTTTGAGGAGGAAGCAGCAGAATTGGGAAGGTCTCTCTGACCTTCCCCATCTTTCTCCCCTGAAGCAGGTCATAAAGTCCCCCAAGTGCAAGGTGCCCTCCCTATACCAGAAAGAAAGAACTCTTATCTCCAAAGACACAGGGATACTCTAAAGAATGTGAACAAACATGCCTTGCTAAATTTCCTCCAGTTTCCTAAGCTTACCTCATACTCTCTAGCCTGTACCCTTACACAACTGCCCACTCTTCATCAAACCTAGCATACCTGTACAAATACTGAGGTCTAGCTGTTTCTTCAGGTCTTCATTTCCTTACAACGGCTCCCATGTCATGTAAAACTTAATATAATGTCAACTTGTAGGCTGTTCTCCTGTTACTCTCTTTGTCAGTTTAATCTTCAGACCCAGCCAGGGGCCTTAAGGGGGAAAACTTCTTCCCCTCTAGTACGAACTGTCATCCCAGAGTGGAAGAGTGGCCAAGCCTTAAGGAATGAGTTTGTGAAAGGAAATACCGTAATACCTTGGTTTGCGAGCATAATTCATTCCGGAAACAAACTACTCATATTGCAAGACATTGTTCGTTTACCACGTTAAAATGTATTAGAAATGTTTTCTCGTCTTGCGGAACACTCGCAACCCAAGTTAGTCGCAATCCAAGGTTTTACTGTAGTAGGAAACAGATACCTCTGTTACTTCATGGCCATCGTCTTTGTTTAAGAGACCTTTCCAGTCATTTGAAACAATTACTTCCTTCACTCCCTGCTGCAGATCCACCCTCCACTCCCCTCACAACTGATAGACTTGCCTCCTAATCAAAGAGAAATTAAAAGTCATCAGATGACAAATCCTTCATTTCTTGCCATAGGATTGACATACTGTACATCCGATGCTTATTTTTTGCCACTCCCCTGTCAGGGTAGGGGAAGAAATAGCCCTTTTATTTGAAGCATGGATATACCTCAGACATGGACTGCAAACCATAGGAACCTCAGTAGATCAAGTGTCCAGTCCTCAGGGCCACTCCCACCTATATTGCCTGACTCTAACTCTGTATGATTTTTTTCCTATAAAAATATGAACACATTCTAAACTCCCATAGAAAGAGAAAGCAAGGAACAACAACAACAATAAAAGTCTCTGGATTGTACGTCTCCTTCCTCTTTCTGCTCTACTTCTCCCCTAACCTTCACAGACTAACTTCTTCAAAGTTTTCTACGTAATCTCATTCTACTTCCTTACTTTGCTCAGGCGTTGCTCTCATGTTTCTACTGCAGTAGCTCCACCAGTCTCCAGTACTAAGAAATGCACAGTCCCTTCATCTGGGCTTGTCTTACCCAACCCTGCAGCTGCAATGACAAAGCTCCGCTCTGCTTTTTGAAATGTTCTTTACCCTTCACTCACCACCTTTTCTTTGCTTTCATTGTGCTTCTTTGCATCCCTTTACCAGATCATTTTCCTCTGCAAGTTATTTAAATATAACAGTTCTTCAAGACTCAGTCCTCAGCTCTCTTTCTCCTCATTCTGCATGCTTCTTAAGAATTTTCTGTCCCTCCATGACGTCACTCAAGGCCTGTGTGCTAAGGACTTTCACATGTGTATCAACAACTTAGAACTTCTCTTCTGAGCTTCAGACCTGGGTATCTATACACCTCCTTGGTTTCTTCACTTGTATTCCGCACCTTTCACACTCAGCTTACCCAAACCTGAGCGTAAAACCCTCTCTCCTTCTCTGTGGTTCTGCTATACCTGTCCTCTCCCCGCTTTCTGTTCATGCTGAATTCAGAGTAGCCTTTTAAAAACACAGATCTGATTCTGTCAAACCCAAGCTTAAAATCCTTCCACTGCTCTTAGGATTGGCCTCACAGCATCTCTCCAGCTTCATCTTTTTTCCAGTTCATCCCAAATTAACTGCCCCACCCCCACTAGTTCCACGTCTCCACTGGGAAAGAACCCTTTCCCAGTGGGCTCTCTTGCATACATTGTTTCTTCTCACTGCAGGGTGTTTCCCTTGGGTCACACCTCTCTGCACCCCACCCGCTTTTCCGTTAACTAACACCCACCCATCCTGTAATCAGTGCATAAGTCACTCCTTCTGAGACTGTCACTCTCATCACCTCCTCTCTCCCTTCTCCCAAGTCCAAGTTAGTTCTCTCAGCTATATTCTCTTAGGGCACAAATATGCACATTATCTTCTCAGCATTTACCACAATTATACTTAAAAATACTTGTATAAATTATTCATTTCATGTCTGTGTTCTCCATTAGACTATAAATTCGACGAGGACTGGGCCAGTGTCTGTGTTCTTCGCTTTTATATTCCCAGCTCCTGGCATAGGCACCACTACACAGTAGACTCTCGGTCGATCTGTTGTTCGATGAGTCAGGGCACAGAGTTAGGCAGTAGCTTGGCACTACGTGCAGGGGATAAATTATCTAGAAAGAGAGATTAGGGGCTCAAATCTGAGGAACACCAGTGTCAGGTTTTAGGAGGAGGCATGGGTTGAGTAGAGAAGGAGTGGAAGAAAAGATTCTAGTTTGAACTGTTCAATTAGAAATGTGTGGGGGATGCATTGGTGCAGAAGTCTAGTTGGCCTTTGTTCTTATGTGTTCCTTTTCAAATGGAAAGATGCTGTCACAACCCCTAGTTACTCCATGTTTTGTGGAAAGGAGTCTTGCTGGGAAGATAAAATGTGACCTAATCGTAATAGAAATTGGCTTTTCTGCAACAGATGGAGAATTAGGTCATTATGCTTTTGTCTGGCTTAGTCTTCAAGCATATTAAATTCAGGTTTTTGGAAGTCATTTCTAGAATTAAAACTTTGGTTGTTATTGTTTTGGTTTGGGTCTAGACATTTTTCTCTTGGTAGAAAAAAAAAACCAGTTTAGATATATTCAACACCACCCATTCCCATAACACAAGTAACATTTTCCCGTTTTTGTTATTCCTTGTCCAAGGGTATCATCAGTTCCTACTCCCCTTGGTCCCTGCCAAGATTTTCACTTTCTAATCAGTACCGGCTAAACAGCCTCTTTAAGGTCAAGTGGGCTGTTGTGGCAGCTTGTCAAGCAAAGAACAGTCCTACTCAATTTTCAGCGCAGACACCGAGACTGTCTCTTCCCAGTTTTCAACAGGCAGCATCCAGTTAAGGACCTCAATTTTTCACAGACCTAGAACAAACGATCCTAAAATTTATATGGAACCACAAAAGACACTGAATAGCCAAAAGAACCTTGAGAAAGAAAAACAAAGTTGGAGGTCTCACACTCCCTAATTTCACACTATACTACAAAGCTACAGTAAATTAAAACAGCATGGTACCAACACAGAAACAGACACATAGATCAATGGAACAGAATAGAGAGCCCAGAAATAAATCTATGCCTATATAGTCAATTAATCTATGACAAAGGAGGCAAGAATTTGCAGTAGGGTGAAGACAGTCTTTTCAATAAATTATGTTGGGAAAACTGGATAGATACATACAAGAAAATAAAACTGGACCATGTTCTTACCCTACATATAGAAATAAGTTCTAAATGTATTAAAGACTTAAATGTAAGACCTGAAACCATAAAACTCCAGAAGAAAAAAAAAGGCAGTAGACTCTTTGAGATAGAGGTCTTAACAATATTTTTTGGATGTGTCTCTTTAGGCAAGGGCAACAAAAGCAAAAATAAATAATTGGAACTACAACAAACTAATAAGTTTTTGCACAGTGAAGGAAATCAACAAAACAAAGAGGCAGTTTACTGAATAGGAGAAGACATTTGCAAAAGATATATCAGAGATGAGATTAGTACCCAAAATAAAAATAAAACAATGAAAAAACTCATACAACTCAACCTCAAAAAGACAAACAATCCAATAAAAACATGAGCAGAGGACCTGAAGAGACATTTCTCCAAAGAGGACATACAGTTGGCCAATACACACATGAAGAGATGCTCAACATCACTAATCATTAGGGAAATGGAAATCAAAACCAAAATGAGATACCACCTTACATCTGTCAGGATGGCTATCATCAAAAAGACAAAAAATAACAAGTGTCGGTAGGATGTACAGAAAAGGGAACCCTCGTACACTGTTGGTGCTATTGTAAATTGGTTCAACCACTTTGGAAAACGTATGGCGGTTCCTCAAAAAATTGAAAATAGAACTACCATACAATCTGGAAATCCCACTTCTGGGTATTTATCTGAAGAAAATGAAAAACCAATTTGAAAATGATATATGTACCTCTATATTCATTGCAGCATTATTTACAATAGCCAAGACATGGAAACAACCTAGGTGCCCATCGATAGATAAATGAATAAAAAAGATACGATATATATGATATATATAATAGAATTGAATAGAATTGAATATTACTTAACCATAAAAAAGAATAAAATCTTGCTATTTGTGACAACTTGGATGGACCTAGAAAGTGTTATGCTAAGCGAAATAAGACAGACTGAGAAAGGCAAATACCATATGATTTCACTTATATGTGTAATCTACAACAACAAAAAAAATAAAACAAACAGAAACAGAAACAGACTCATAGATACAGAGAAAAAACTGATGATTGCCAGGGAGGAGGGATTGAGGAGAGGAGGCAAAAATGGTGAAGTAGATTAATAGGTACAAACTTCCAGTTATAAAATAAAGTCATGAGATGTAATAATGCACAGTATAAGAAATATAGTAAATAATATTGTCATAACTTTGTATGGTGACAGAGGGTTATTAGACTTGTGGTGATCACTTTGTAAGGTATTGGTGATACTGTGAAGATGCACTGGTAAACTATTAGACTCAGTAATTGTCATCTTTGCTTCTATTCTCTAATCAAAATAATATGTAAAGACCTAGGATGTACCAACAAGCAGCCTACATCCTAAATAGTTTTAATACAATCGCTATTATATTTAATCATTTTAAAAAAATCAATGCTACTTTTTAAATTCTCTTTTACACTTAGGGTCAGCTTTCTAATTTTCAACTCAGCATCTCCAACCTTTTTAATAAGTTGGTGAGAAGTGGTCAGTTGAGAGTTGCGAAGCTAGGTCTTGGCCACTTCCTTGCAGATATAGTCAGGTGATGTAGCTCTGTGCTTTGGGATGTGGGAGTAGTTGGCACTTTGGAAAACTGACTCTGAGCAGAAATATAGGAAAAAAGGGTTCTGTTTGTGCATTTGTACCAGGTTTTTCTCCAAACTGGCAGGAATATATTGGTGATTTGGAACAAATTAGAAAGAGGACATAGAAGTAAATTCCAGTAATGTGGACTTCAAGACATCTTTATTCTTTATTTACCTGATCTTATCAATGAGAAGAGATAAAGGAATAATTTATTAGTGATAATTCCTAATAATAACAACAAAAAACACCAAACACATAACAATTCAAATGATTATAACCACCTACCTATGATACCAAGGAGGAACTCGCATAGAAAATTTTAATGCTTCTCAACTTGTTTTGACTCACAGTCACGTTTCATACTAATCAATAAAATGAAAGACTCTCAGCAATTTAGAAAATCAATCATTTGACCAACTTGACTAGGTATATTAAAAAGGACTGTATGTAAAGTATTTTAGGTCAATATTTTCCTGAATACTTTCTTATGAAATGAATTTTATATAATATCATTACTGTTATATATGAAGAATCACATTTTTCCCACTTAACAATAGAAAAGTTTTTGCTAAATGAATAATTTAACAAAATGAGTAATTTTGTTAAAGGAATAATTGCTCTGTATTTTTTATAATTTTTGAGCATCGTTTTAAGACTTGTTAATTTTAGCTTAGGTGGTTGTATAGTTTTCTCTTGCCTTTTTAAAACATGAAGTGGGGTTCTTCTGGCTAATTTTATGTGTCAATTTGAGTGATTTTAGATGTGATTAACAGTCCAATCATTGAATTTGAATAGATTGCCTTTCATTATGTGGGTGGGGCCTACTTAATCAGTTGAAGGCCTGACTAGAGCAATAAGATCAGCCTCCCTGAGCAAGAGGGAATTCTCAGCAGAATTAGACTTTGTCTGTACCTTCATTTCTCCTGGGTCTCTGTCTGCTGGCCTTCAGGCTAGAACTGCGTTATTAACTCCCCTGGGTCTGGAGACTACTAGCCTATACTGCAGATTTGGACTTGCCAATCTCCATAATCCTGTGAGGCAACTCCTGATAATATATGTAATTTTAAAAGAAAAAAGAGATAGAGAAAGACATGGCCCCTCAATTCCCAGACTGGAGCCGGTTTATAGACCCAGAGCCCCTGGAATGAAGAGGATGTTGGGTCACCTTGAGAAGGACCCAGTACACTGCCAAAAATGTATGCTGGTAGTCTTTCTCCCAGCTTTTCCAAAAGGGACTTATGGCATTTGACCAGGGTAACTGTCCACTGGGGAAAAGGAAATGATCAGACCTTTTGGGAACTATGGGACACTGGCTCTGAACTGATACTCATTCAGAGATCCAAAATGTCTCTGTGGTCCACACATCAGAGTAAGAGCTTATGAAGGTCAGGTGATGAATGGGGTTTCAGCCCCATTCCCCCCACAGGAGGCCTGAGTCCCTGGACCCATCCTGTGTTATTTTCCCACTTCCAGAATGCATAAGTGGGGAAGATATACTCAGCAGCTGGCAGATTCCCAACGTTGGTTCCCTGAGCTGTGGAGTGAGGGCAAATATGGTAGGAAAGGCCATGTGGGCGCCACTAGCACTAGCTCTATGTAGGGAACTAGTAAACCAAAACCCAGGAAAGGCTGTAGAAACGTCTGTCACCAGGAAGGCCTTGAAAGATGCGAGAGTGGTAATTCCACACACCTCCCTATTCAACCTGCCTATTTGGCCTGTGCAGAAGACAGTTGGATCTTGGAGAATGAAAGTGGGTCATCGTAAGTTTAATTAGGCAGTGACTCCCATTGCAGCTGCTGTGTCACACATAGTTCATTGCTTGAGCAAATCAACGCATCACATGCTTCCTGGTAGACAGCTGTTGATCTGGCAAATGCTTTTTTTTCATCCCTGTTGATAAAGACCACCAGAAGTAATTGGCTTCCAGTTTTGCTCTCCTGCCTCAGGAATATGTCAACTCTCCATCCAGCCTATGTCATAATTTGGTCTGTAGGGATCATGATTGATTTTTCTGTTCACAAGATATCACACTGGCCCACTACGTCAATAATGTTATGCTGATTGATTGGATCTAGCCAGCGAGAAGTAGCAACTACTCTAGGCTTATTGGTAAGACATTTGCATGTCAGACAGTGGAAAATAAATCCTGCAAAACTTTGGGGGCCCTCTACCTCAGTGAAATGTCTAGGGAGCCAGTGCCGTGGGGTATGTCAAGATATCCCTACTCAGAGGAAGGGAAGGTTGTTGCATCTGTTCCCTCCTACAAACCAAAAAAGAAAACAAAAGGAAAAAAAAGGAGGTACAATGCCTGGTAGGTCCTTTTGGACCTTGGAGGCAGCATGCTGCTCATTTGGGTGTGCTGCTCAGGACCATTTCCCAAGTGACCCAAAAATCTGCTAGTTTAGAATGGGGCCCAGAACAAGATAAGGCTCTGCAGAGGGCCCACTTACTATGCAGGGGGCTCTGCCACTTGGGCCTTATGACCACTCAGATCCATTGGTACGTGAAGCGTTAGTGGCAGACGGGGGTGCTGTCTACAGCCTGTGGTAGGCTCTTCCAGGCGAGCTGCAACAAAGGCCCTTAGGATTTGGATGTGAGGCCCTGCCATCCTCTGGATAACTACTGTCCTTTTGAAACCCAGCTTCTGGCCTGCTACTTGGCCTTAGTAGAGACCAAACACTTAACCACCTGAGACCTGTAATTTTGTGACCTGGTCTGATTATCATGAACTGGGTGTTGTTGGGCCCGCCAATCTGTAAAGTTGGGTGGGCACAGATGCAGTCCATCCTCAAATGGAAGTGGAGTACTCTATGAGATTGGGCCGAACAGGCCCTGGAGACTCCAGTGAGTTATATGAGGAAGTGGCCCAAATGCCCATGGCGCCCACTCCTGTTACACTACCCCCTTTCTGCCAGCCTGACTTATAGCCTCAAGGGCGAGATCCCTGGAATCAGTGGACAGAGGAGAGAAAATTTGGGCCTTGTTTACAGGTGGTTCTACACAATATTCAGGCGCCACCTGAAAGTGGACAGCTTCAGGACTGCAGCCCTTTCTGGGACATCTTTGAAGGACAGTGGTGAAGAGGCATCTTACCGGGTGGGGGGGTGGGCAGAAGTTCAAGGAGCGTAAACTGGTGTTTTATGTTGCTGGAATGGAGAAATGGCCAGATGAGTAATTACATACAGATTCATGGTCTGTGGCCAGTGCTTTGGCTGCATGGTTAGGGACCTTGAAGGAACACGATTAGAAAATTGGTGAGAAAGGTGCCTTTCTGCATAGATGAAAAATGTGAATATATTTGTGTCCTATGTCAGTGCCCACCAAAGGCTGGCCTCAGCAGAGAAGGATTCTAAGAATCAAGTGGACAGGATGACCCATTTTGTGGATACCAGTGAGCTTCTTTCAGCTGTTCCCCCATCATTGCCCAATAGGGTCATGGAAAAAGTGGCCACAGAGGCAGGGTTGGAGGTTATGTCTGGGCTCAGCAACATGGATTTCCACTCACCAAGGCTGACCTGGCTACAGCTGCTGCTGAGTGCCCAGTCTGCCAGCATCAGAGGCCAACAATGATCCCCACCATTCCCTGGGGCAATCAGCGAGCTTACCTCATGGCAGATTGATTTCATTGGACCAATTCCACCATGGAAGGGGCAGTGTTTTTTGTTTGGTTTGTTTTACCTGAATAGATAGTTACTCTAGATACACATTTGCCTTCCCTGCCCTCAAAGCTTCTGCCAAACTATCATCTGTGAACCTATAAAATGCCTGATATGCTGCCACATTATTCCATGCAGCATTGCTTCTATTCAAGCAACTAGCCTCATTGCAAGTGAATTATAGCAATGGGCCCCATGTGATGGAATTCACCAGTCTTGCCATGTTCTCTTACTGGAACCATGGAACAGTCTTTTGAAGACTCAGTTATAGTGCCAGCTAGGTGGCAGTCCCTTGCAAGGTTGGGGCAAGGTTTTCCTGGAGGCTGTATATGCTCTGAGTCAGCATCTAATAGTGGTTCCCAGGATCAAAGAGTGGAAGTGTAGTGGCACCACTCACTATCACCCTAGTGACCCCCTAGCAAAGCGTTTGCTTCCTGTCTGCATGACTATACTCTGCTGGCTTAGAGGTCTTAGTTCCAAAGGAAGGAATGCCCTTACCAGCAATGGAACAATGATTCCATTGAACTGGAAGTGAAGACTGCTACCTGGCCACTTTGGGCTCCTCATGCCTGCAAATCAAGGCTGCTATGCTGGCTGGGATGACTGATCCTGACCACCAAAGAAAAGTTGGACTCCTACTCCATGGTGTGGGAGTAGGGAAGAGACTGTCTGAAATACAAGCGATCCCCAAGGGTGTCCCTTAGTATTACCAGGCTCTCTGAGCAAAGTTGATTGAAAAGTACAAGAGCCCAATCCAGGAAGCATGAGTAGTGGCCCAGACCTTTCAGGAATAAAGGTTAGGTTGCCCACCAGGTAAATGACCATGACCAGCTGAGGAGCTTGTTGAAGGCAGAGGAAACACAGAATGAACAGAGGAAGAATGTAGTAAATGGGAACTGTGGTCGCCATGAGTATCCCTCCCCTAGTTTGTTATGAATATGTTTATGTATGTGTGTGTATGTGTATGTACCTGTGTGTACATACACAGAAACACACAAAACGAAAGTCATATTTGAGGTATGAGATATTGAGGCGAATAAACATCATTCAAGGACTTTGCACCCTCTTCTTGGGAAAAGATTAGTGCATTTCCAGTGGTACCCAAGCCAGTTGTATCATTTTGGTCATACTTCCGTATGACCTTGTTATTGTCTTTATTTGGAAATTAAGTATGAATTCAGGAATATACATGGGTGCCAAATTGAGAAGGAGTAGACTTGTAATGGGTAATTTTATGTATCAACTTGGAGAATGTTTACTGATGAGATAAACAATGACATTTGAATGAGCAGATTTGACATCTATAATGTGGGTGGGCCTTATCCACAGTGAAGGTCTAAGTGGAACAATATGGCTGACCTCCCAAGCAACAGGGGATTCCCCCAGCAGGCTGCCTTTGGACTTTATCTGCACTGCTGGCTCTCCTGGGCCTCTGCCTGCTAGCCTTTGACTAGAACTGAATTATGGACTCTCCTGGGTCTGGAGCCTACTGGCCCATACTACAGGTTTGGTGTTGCCATGCTTCATAATTGCACGAGCCAATTCCTCATAGCCAATCAATCTCTGTCTCTCTGTCTCTCTGTCTCTGTCTCTCTCTCTCTTCGCCTCCCCCCCCACCCATTGGTTCTGTTTCCCTGGAAAACCCTGACTAATATAGAAGCCAAAGAGGCAAAAGCCTTTATATAATTCTCAGAGCTTAAAAATCTATGAAAAATGTAAAAAACTCTTTGAGCACCTCAGGATTTTCTTTTGCAAGGGAGGAAATTAATAATATCCATAAGTCCATGTGCCAAAATAATTTCATGAAAACCAGAAGGTTTTTCGTAAATGCAAATTCATTTCCTGTTATCATATGAGAGAAGTATGAGAAATATTCATTAATGTAACTTATACACAAATACTGGTGATATTAGGTAACAGTGAGTGGTGCTACTGCCGCGAATAGAACCTAAAAATTCTCAACACTTACTTGTTTGGTTCTTTTAGATTTAGAGCCAGGATGAACAGCTGCACCTTTTAACTCCGCACTTATATTTTTGACAAGTATATCAGAATGACCAAGATGTTCAGATTTAGCCCTCATTTATTGTGCAAAGCTGTACTGATATCATCTGAAGTGATACATACATCTGAAACATAATTTAGCTAAATACCAAGTGTTTCTCTCAATAAAGATTACTGCTTTTGTTCTGAACAATAAAAAAAAGAAAAGCAAAGAGCATGAATTATGGTGTCAGTGACACCTCACTTCACATCCTGGTTCTGCTAGGTATTAGTTATCTGTATGTGGACAAGTATTATGGGTGCTCTGAATACTTCCATCTGAAAAATGGAAATAATAACCCTCTCCTTTTGAGGGCTGTGAAGACAAAATGAAATAAATTGAGTGAAAGAGCATATGCTAGTGCCAGGCACCCAGTCTTTTTCTAGAGAAGTCTAATTCCTGTTTCTTTTTTTTGCAGTTAATAAAAATTTGTAATTTTATAGTTGTATCACTCATATTCTGTATAAGTTTTAGAATTTGGAATGCTACTAGTAGCAAAAAACTTCTAGTTCATGAATTCTACCCAATATTTTTACATACAAGTAAACTGAGTCCGGAGAAGATTTTTGTCTACCTCAGGTTATAAAGTTAGTTGTAGGGAAAGCTTTCAGAGACAGTGGAGCATAGTGAATTAAAAGCTTTGGAGTTTTACATCTTTTGTTATTATTATTATTATTAAAGCTTATTGGGGTGACAATGGTTAGTAAAGTTACACAGGTTTCAGGTGTACAATTCTGTAATACATCATCTATATATCACATTGTGTGTTCACCACCCAGAGTCAGTTCTTCTTCCATCACCAAATATTTTATTCCTCTTACCCTCATCTATCACCTGCCTCCCCCCATATCCTCTGGGAACCATTAAACAATTGTCTGTGTCTATGAGTTTTTGTTCCTTTATTTGTTTGTCTTGTTCCTTTGTTGTTTTCAGTTTTATATCCCACATATTGAATCCACTGGATACCACTTTCTAGTTTTGCAACAATGGAAAAATGACCTTCTTTGTGTTTAATTACTTTTTCTCTAAAATGGAGGTAATAATATTTATCTCATACAGTTGTGAAAATTAAATGATATGGTGCATACAAACTGATTGATTTGTGTGCAATAAATGAAGGTGGTAATTATATTCTTAGCAATCATTCAACTATTTGATTATTCAGGTTTTATGTACAAATACCTAACATTTATTTTACCTGCTAGCAACCCAAAATATCTGACTTAAGAATCTTACCTAAAGCTCTCTCTAAGAATTACTGCAAAGCAATAATGAAAACAATGGGTTATATAACACATGAATTCCAGTTTTACTAGTAAGTGGCTATTTCCAGAAAATTCCTAATAATGTAAAATGAGCATCCATAAATATGTTGGGCTACTGGCATATAAAAAAGGACATCTGGGAGTTGTTTTCTCAGAATTAGAGAAGGTCTTACATTAAATTTTCCAACTGTTCTTATTAAATCTCTCTCTGAACAACAATGCAGGTTATGTGTTATGTGTTGAAATGAACAATGTAATCCGTTACTAAGAATTTTTTTACTCTAAACTGTCAGATTTATATTGGGCTTAATGTTATTTTTAATAACGCAAAGGTACAAGTAACCAAGTCAACAGGCTCACATGCCCCTAAATGATTTTTTAATAGAAACCGTGTTCTTTCTACAATATCAACGCTGACATTTTTTTCCCCTTAAAAGCTTGTCATACTTTTATTTTTCCCAACTCCCAAGTACACTCCTGCTACAATAAGAAGACTGGTCCTTTGCTCCCCAAATCACATCACCCTTTTCTGCTTATATCTGTCTTGGTCTGACCATAGGCCCAATGCTTGGCACATAGCAACAATAAATGTTTGTTGTTGTTTATTATTATTGTTGTTGTTATTATTATTGTTGTTGTTATATTGCTTATAAGCTTAACTCTTCTTTCAAGGCCTAATTCAAATCCCTCCTCCTTTTTTAAACTTCCTTGCAACTATTCTTGCAATTAATACTAAACTGTCCTCCATTCACCCACTTTCTAACCCTACTTTAGTGTCCTATCTTAGCTTTCTGCCCCTTCCAGACAAGTTTTTAGGATCTTATATATTTTACTTTATTTACAATTTTAAAATCTGTTTGAGAGCTTTCTGTTCATGTATATGCATAGGTTCAAACCATTTAAATTGTTCCATTGCACTGAACTGGTGGAGTGTGTTTTCATGAATAAGGCCTCTAGTTCACATCTAATTTGATGGCTAGGATCTTTTAATTTGAGGCCACTCAATTTTAGAGAAGAGCCCTGGTTTAGCAAATTAGTTCTAAGTGTCCTGCCATTCACTGTCTTACCTCCAATAAGACCTCACCTCTACAGATTCTTTTTCCATGTATAAGAGTTCTATACACTTTTTGGTCCTTATAGTTCTAAGATAATGATTCCATAAATAGATGTATTGATCACATTGGTGAGTTGACCCCCAAGGGTCAGGGGCCCAGTGCTTGGAACACAGTGCATACATGTTATGTATTCTGCGCTTCTGACACTGAGCGCAGCATTTCCCCCTCAACCTGGATTCATGTCATAGGATCCTTCTCCTGGGTGATGACAGCATCATCTGCTATGAGCAAAGCTAGAAACTCTAACAATCTGACCACACTCTTTCCCCGTACTCCTAACATCTGATCAGTCACCAAATGTTAAAGATGCTCCTAGTAAATGTACCTTGAGTCTATGTATCTCTTTGTAAGCTTGGCTTTATGGGTAACAGGAAGGAGGGGGTTCTTGTACCCCATTCACACCTCAGAGGCAAAGAAGAACTGGGATTATTAGGGATCAGATAGAACTGTCAGAAGTATTCTAACCACTCTGTGGTTTGCATGTGTATTCTGAAAATTAGATTTATTTTTCACTAATATAGAAAATAAAATCTGATAACGATATGACTATTTTGATATAACTCAAATCTGGTGCTCCAGTCACAGCGTCCCCTTTCAGTTCAGCTTCTGCTCTTCCGCCCAGGTGGATTTCTTTGTTTGCTTCTTCTCTTATAAAGCTGTGAATGGCTTCATGATTTAATATCTTTAACTCTATGAATTGCTCAGTCTTCCAGCTGTAATTTCTTCCTTGATAGTTGTTATTATTGGAAAACAATGTCAAACAAATCATACCCTTACTCCCCAGCCATCTGACTATACCGGATCAGCCTCTGTCTGTCCAGTAAATATTTCCATCTACCTGCTTCCTCTTTCCCAGTCCCTTCTTTGTCTCCCCACTGCCTTGTCCTCATCCGGCTCAGGATTTTCCTGAAAGGTGTTGAATTGCACTCACTATGTCCCTGATATACAAGGGCAGTCGTCACTAAATGCTTTGGTCTCAGAGATCCTTTACACACTTAAAAAATATCAAACACATCAAAGAAATTGGGTTTATATGGGTTATATCTATGGATAGTTACTGTATGAAAAACGAAAATGGAGAAAATGTATTAAAACGTGTATTTATTTTAAATAAGTCAAGTTCATATTAATGTAAATAATATTTTATGAAAATAACTACATTTTCCAAAGCAAACATAAAGTGAGAAGAGCAGTATTGCTTTACATGTTTACAAGTATCTGTGTTGTTTGATTTAACAGATTTCTCATATATGCTTTTGAATTCAACCTTTTACTATATCACATAGTCTCTGAAAAACTCCTCTCTTGAGAGAATGAAAGTGAAAAAAGGCAGATAACATCTTAGTGTTATTATGAAAATAGTTTTTCCTTTGGGGATCCCCTGCAAGCTATGCATACTTTGAGAACTGTGCCCTAGGATAGAGAGTAACAACCAGCTCTCTTAGGCAATAGTGGTTCAGGACCACAAAGAAACTGACAATCTCTCCCTCTCCAAACGCTCTTGTGTTTTAGTCATGTTACAGATAGCTTATGCTTCTCCATTTTACTGCCCTCATCCCTTCCTGTTGAATAACTGTGCATCTTTAAAAGTAAACTTAGTTATCTTCCTTGTCTGTGAAGCTTTCTCTCCCACTCTAATTCCTCTGATTGGAATTGACCGCATCCTCTGGACCCCAGGTACATACTCCTAGCCTGCAGCACTTTATTTCAGTAAGACATATGAGTGTGAGCCTGGGTATAGGAGCCTGGGGTTTGACTCCAGACTCTGCTACATATTAGTTGCATGATCCTGAACAAGTTTTCAAGGTCTTGGCTCCAAGTGCCTTGGTTTCCTCACCTGTAAAATGGAAACCTCATAGGGATTTTGTGCAGATTAAATGTGACAGTTTTGGTAAAATACTAAGAACAGTTCCTACCAGGTAGCAAGAGCTCAACAAATATCATCGATCCCTATTTTTATTATTGTTGTAATTATTCTATTTCTGCCTCACTTAAACTAGATTGTCCAGGTCCACCCATGATGCCTGAAACAGAGAGACCACTTAATTAGATTTATTGACTGAATTAAAGAATAAAGAAATAAATTTTGTAGGTCCTGTTAAGTCCATTGAGTTCTTTTTTATGGCTTGAATAATAGCCTATATTTTGAAATGAGTCAACATAAAGGAGCAGTAAAAATTCTGGGCCAAGAAAGAAAGGTACTTACTTAACTACAGATTACCAGCTAACAGATTATTTCCAAGTAATGTTATCATTTTAGAACTTCCATCTGCAAAATGCACAAAAACTTTTTTGCTCAGGACTTTTGAAAGATTGAATAAAAAAAAAAGTGTACCTGAAAGCAAGCTAAAAACTGCAAAGAGTAGAGCAAATATAGAGGATTGTTGTTGTTCTTGTTATTATTATCAAATACAACTAGTCAGTCATTTTAATAATGCCTGCTTTCTAATAGGTGTTAATTATTGATTTTCTTATATGAAATATTTTCTTTTTTTTAAAAGACATCATTGAGGTCTGAGTGAACTTAATTCTTTATTACCAAATGGTGAACATACAACACAAAAATTGTAACTAAAGGGAAATATATTGTGTGATACTGCTTTGCCAGTGACCCCTGTGTTTCATTGTTCCAGGTGCCTGTGGTGGCCATATTGGGCTCAGGTGGGGGGTTCCGAGCCATGGTTGGATTCTCCGGTGTGATGAAGGCCCTGTATGAATCGGGAATTTTAGATTGCGCCACCTATGTTGCTGGTCTTTCTGGCTCCACATGGTTAGTACACATTTTAAATCATATTTTTGTCATCCTAAATGTTTAGCATTTATCTACCTGGAACATTAGGGGAGAAAGAGGGGATTTAGAAAACAACATTAAATTCCTGAAGTGTTCCAGCTTGATGCAATAATTGGCTTCTTGCACATGTTTTTTTTTAAGGCAAATTCATACCTAATGATCACCCTCATCATACATTTACTCCCTTTAAGCCCTTGGCAACTTAAAATGTAGTTAAATATTAAATTAAAAAATAGATTAATTGAAATCTGTATAAATATTACAGAAGTGGAATAATCTCCTCCACCGTAATTATTTTAATCTTCCTATAATTTGCTGATTTGAAATCTTTTAGTGATCACGCCTAAGTTGACATGATTCACTAGGTATTCATATTCTTCTTTAGGGCAAATAAAATGAAATGCAAGATACCTTAGTATATAGAAGAAGGAAAACAACTTTTGAATACAGAAATGCAAGAAATTTCACTTATTTGTATCTAACTAATTGTGAAATTAATCCTTTAAATGTATTTAAGCTCAGCTAAGCTTGGATAGAGAGTAAAAACATCTGTATGTATAGTATTTGTACACTGTAGATTTGTCTTTTCACAAATATACTTATAAAACATTTTCAATGAAGATACTACAGTCTCTGGGTTTGCCTACCTCACATAAGCACATTGAACATCAAATATTATTCCTCGCTTAGATGTCTCAAATAAGAGTATCACCTCATGACAATATTTCTGACTTTGGCTTCCAAGGCTTTTTAGTCACTCAGCCGTGGTAAAGTTCATCTATCATAATATTGTACAATATATGTCTAGCATTTTAAAGTTTCTGTGCTTTCTGATCCTGTGAGATGGATATTAGCTTTTTTTTTCTTTTCATTTTTCAACTAAAGAAAATTGGACTCAGAAGCCAAGTGATTTGTCCAAGGTTACTAGCAGACCCAGCACATAAATCCAGGATTTTGATCCCCTGTTCTAGAAACCTTCTCCTGGACAACTATTAATTCTATATCGAGGTTTATGTTTAACAAATCTATAGTTTCTTAAATATTTTGAACTGGATTCTTTAGCTAAAAGCAGAAACCTAGAACCGTGGTTGCCACTTTTTTGGTATGAACCCTCAAAATGATTTATCTCTTTTGAAGGAAGGGTGTAGCCCATCATTATTCTTTTCCTTGACAGAAAGAGTAGGCACTTGCCTGTTTAATGAGTAACATCATGGAAAAACCTGGACCTTTGGATTAATTCGCCCCCTCAAGCGTTTTGTTATTATTCTTCGGGTGGCTTTCTTTCTCCATATTCACTATTTGTTAGATTCCTGTGGTCCATCATGGACTAATATGTTGCAAGAAGCTTACTTTCTTAAACTCATCTAATAAACAGACCAGGCCTTCAGTGCTGATTTAGAGGTATAAGAGTATGTATTTGGGCTTAATGAAAGCTTCAGTCATTGCTTTGGTTATAAATTTAGGGCACTGTCTTACATTGTCCTGTCAGGGCTCTGAAAACAAGTCGTGCAAAATGTAATTAAGAGAATTTTAAGTGTTACAGGCCAATCATTTAAATATTACAGGCAAGAGGGCCGGCCAAGTGGCTCAGTTGGTTAAGAGCTCGCTCAAGAGTGCGAGCTCTGAGCAACAGCAGTTCGAGTCCCAGCCTGAGCTGAGCAGCCGCTGAGCTGCCAACAGGTGGCAGGATGGCTCAGCTTAAAAAAGAAAAATTACAGGTGACACATTAACATATACATCAACTTCTGCTCTATCCTTTAATATCTAATTTCCTCAAAGACTAGTCTTCTTCTATTTATTCCATTTCCTTAAAAGTCACTCGTTCCTAAAATCCTTACAATCTATGTTCAGACACAGACCACCTAATTTCCAAATATAACTTCAAAAGGAAGTTCTTATTCTTCTTGACTTTTGTGGGGAGTCAGGAGGGATGAGGTTGGGGGTGGCGACATGTTACACATTGATGTGTCCCTCTTTCAAACCCCTTCACCATGCCTTTTTGTTTTTATCACCTCCTCTCTGATTGCTCTGTCCTCCGTATTGTCTTTACTACTTCCACTACCTTTCTCCTTAATGTGAGCTTTGCCCCAGGCCCTCCCTTTCATTCTGTTACATCTACGCATCCTCACTTGTTATTTTCATGAACTTGTACCACTTCAGTTATTATCACCAGTAATTTAATTCGTGAAACTCTAGAGTAGTCCACAAGTTAATGGGAAGATAGTCTTAACAGACAACACAAAGTAGCCTTCAGAGAAGAGAGTCAAATAAAAGATGAGTTTCAGGTCTCAAGGTGAGTAGGGCTTGACGAATGAGTGGGTGTTTTAATAGAGTAAAAACCTATGAAAAACTTAGCTTAGAACTGGGTTTGGAGATCATTAGTGGTTTTAGCAAGAATCATTAGATGTAGTAAATAAAGGGCACTTTTGATCGTGAAATTGTGAATGAGAAGTAAATAGAAGGTGAAAGGAAGATGGTGGGGAAATGCACTGAGTACAGCTGCCTGTTATTTTAAGAAGGGCAATTTGAGACCAGGGAAGGGATTTTGTTTTGTTTTCAGAATGTAAGAGACTTGAGCATTTTTGTGTAAGTCTGAGGTGGAGAAAATAGGGTAGACGGATAGATGGAAGGTAAAGAAATAGATGGATCATGGATAGAAAAAAGATTCAGGCAAAGATAGGACAGGACAAGATAAAAAGCACAAGTGACGTTGTTACCCATGGAAAGATGAGACACTTCCTGAGACGGAAGAAAAGGTGGTCAGGATGATTCATATTAACAGTTCTCTCTTGAAAAGTATGAGTGAGAAGGTGAAAAGTTCAAAGAAAGGAATTCGGAAAGACTTGGACAAACAAATTACACTCTGTGTTGTGTAAGTTTTATGTGGTGCTGATACATGACCATTACTTGGCTCAAATGAGGTAACACTGAGATAGCTGGAGAAGCCCTGGACCTCCCAAAAAGTTCTCTGCAATCACAAAAGAGAATTTTATGTAGCGCAAAAGCTTCCCTTGTAACTGCTGCTACCTTTGCGATAATTACTTCTGAAATTATTGTTGGATGATATTTGTTATTCATTAAATATATGGATTAGCCAACAAGGAGAACTGACATGAGTACGCTAAGAGAATGATATCAGTAATCCTTTGTTCTCTTATTCATTTCAACTGTCTTCCTCAGTACAGCTATTCATTTGTAGTGTCAGAAGAGGCTATTGGATGTTGAATGCAGTGTTTGCATGGTGTTACCATCTAAAGAGACGTAAGAGCAGCTCCACAGCTATAGGCATTTGGGCCCAATTCATTAAACTGACTAAAACGGAATTCAAGAATGAGAACTTTGTTTCGGTCTGAGGAATTCCTGGAATATTGAAAAAAGAAGCAATTTTAACAGAAGTTGTCACATAAGAGGTGACAGGCTAAACGAACACGATGTACGTTTGAGAAAATATGTTGTTTGCGGTGGGGACTACACTTGGCTTTTCACTAATGAATCTTTCGCACTTATTACATTTTTAATGACTAACTGAAGACTTGCATAAATCACTGCATTTGAAGGGAACAGTTCATCTAGGGGTTTCTTTAGGGCTTCAGGATATTTGCTTCACAAATGTCGAAAGTCTTCTCAAGTCATTCAAAATTTTAGTTGCATTTGAGAATCCCCTCGGGCACTTGTAAAGCACAGGAATTCTAAATTTTTGTCCCTGAAGCTTCTAATTTGGCAAGTCCTGGGGGACCAGGCACTTAAAACATTAACTATGTGATTTGGAGGCAGGGACTGAACTGAGGATTTCTTGTTCTCTGGCATGGTTTAGCTTTTAAAATTTCACACTTAGCCTAAAGTGCATTCATATGGAGAGACTGAGGTGTCCCATCATATAAACATGTTGAAAAATTA